>NC_061510.1:43674149-43924400 GCF_022539505.1 Lolium rigidum | reverse complement strand
TTGTGCTAGAGCTTTTATTTTGAAAACATGAAACAATTTTGTCAACGGTAGTAATAAAGCATATGAGTTATGAAAATTATATCTTACAAGTTGCAAGCCTCACGCATAGTATACTAATAGTGCCCGCACCTCGTCCTACTTAACTTGGACTACCGGATCTTCGCATGCCATGTTTCAACCAAGTGTCACAAAGGGGTACCTCCATGCCGCTCTGTACAAAGGTCTAAGGAGAAAGCTCGCATTTCGGATTTCTCGCTTTTGATTATTCTCAACTTAGACATCCATACTCAGGGACAACATGGACAACGGATAATGGACTCCTCTTAAATGCATAAGCATGTAGCAATGATTATTGTTCTCATATGAGATTGAGGATATATGTCCAAAACTGAAACTTCAACCATGATTCATGGCTTTAGTTAGCGGCCCAATGTTCTTCTCTAACAATTTTGCATGCTCCAACCACTAAAATGATAGATCCTTCGGACAAGACGGACATGCATAGCAACTCACATGATATTCAACAATAGTTGATGGCGTTCCCCGAAGCATGGTTATCGCACAACAAGCAACTTAATAAAATATAAAGTGCATAAGTACATATTCAATACTACGATAGTTTTTAAGGCTATTTTGTCCCATGAGCTATATATTGCATAGGTGGATGATGGAATTTTAAAGGTAGCACTCAAGCAATTTACTTTGGAATGGCGGAGAAATACCATGTAGTAGGTAGTTATGGTGGACACAAATGGCATAGTAGTTGGCTCAAGGATTTTGGATGCATGAGAAGTATTCCCTCTCGATACAAGGTTTAGGCTAGCAAGGTTATTTGAAGCAAACTCAAGGATGAACAAGTGCAGCAAAACTCACATAAAAGACATATTGTAAACATTATAAGACTCTACACTGTCTTCCTTGTTGTTCAAAACTCAATACTAGAAATTATCTAGACCTTAGAGAGACCAATTATGCAAACCAAATTTTAGCAAGCTCTATGTATTTCTTCATTAATAGGTGCAAAGCATATGATGCAAGAGCTTAAACATGAGCACAACAATTGCCAAGTATCACATTATCCAAGACATTTTACCAATTACTACATGTAGCATTTTCCAATTCGAACCATATAACAATTTAACGAAGAAGAAACTTCGCCATGAATATTATGAGCTAAGAACACATGTGTTCATACGAACCAGCGGAGCGTGTCTCTCTCCCACACAAGGATGAACTTATTCAGAGAACTAAAATAACAAAACAAAAACAAAAATAAAAGCACACAGACGCTCCAAGTAAAATACATAGGATGTGATGGAATAAAAATATAGTTTCACTAGAAGAAACCTGATAAGTTGTCGATGAAGAAGGGGATGCCTTGGGCATCCTCAAGCTTAGATGCTTGAGTCTTCTTGAAATATGCAGGGATGAACCACCGGGGCATCCCCAAGCTTAGACCTTTCACTCTTCTCGATCACATTATATCACCCTCTTCTATTGACCCTTGAAAACTTCCTTCACACCAAACTTCAAGCAAACTCATTAGAGGGTTAGTGCATAATCAAAATTCACATGTTCAGAGGTGACACAATCATTCTTAACACTTCTGGACATTGCACAAAGCTTCTGAAAGTTAATGGAACAAAGAAACCCATTCAACAAAGCAAAAGCGGCAATGCGAAATAAAAGGCAGAATCTGTCAAAAACAGAACAGTCCGTAAAGACGAATTTTAAGATGGCACCAGACTTGCTCAAATGGAAAAACTCAAAACTAATGAAAGTTGCGTACATATCTGAGGATCACGCTCGTAAATTGGCAGATTTTTCGAATTTTCTACAGAGGACTGTGCCCAGATTCGTGACAGACAGCAATGCTGTTTCTGCGCAGCGATCCCAAATATAACATCAACTTTGACATAGAAACTTTACTTGGCACAAAAACATGATAAGGAGAGGTTGCTACAGTAGTAAACAACTTCCAAGACACAAATATAAAACAAAGTACTGTAGTAAAAAAACACATGGGTTATCTCCCAAGAAGTTCTTTTCTTTATAGCCATTAAGATGGGCTCAGCAAGTTTTAATGATGCACTCGCAAGAAATAGTATTTGGAGCAAAAGAGAGCATCAAGAGGCAAATTCAAAACACATTTAAGTCTAACATGCTTCCTATGCATAGGAATCTTGTAAATAAACAAGTTCATGAAGAGCAAAGTAACAAGCATAGGAAGATAAAACAAGTGTAGCTTCAAAAATTTCAGCACATAGAGAAGCATTTTAGTAACATGAAAATTTCTACAACCATATTTTCCTCTCTCATAATAACTTTCAGTAGCAACATGAGCAAACTCAACAATATAACTATCACATAAAGCATTCTTATCATGAGTCTCATGCATAAAATAATTACTACTCCCAACATAAGCATAGTCATTCTTATTAATTGTAGTGGGAGCAAATTCAACAAAGTAGCTATCAAATATAGGAGGTATATTGTAATCATAATCAAATTTATCCTCCATAACAGGTGGTAACAAAAGACTACTATCATTATAATCATCATAAATGGGAGGCAAAGTATCATCAAAGTAAATTTTCTCCTCAATGCTTGGGGGACTAAAAATATCATGCTCATCAAAGCCAGCTTCCCCAAGCTTAGAATTTTCCATAGCATTAGCAACAATGGTGTTCAAAGCATTCATAGTAATAACATTCCCATTAGCATGCATATAAAGTTCCATGGGTTTCTTAATTCTTTCTTCAAACACATCATGTCCTAATTCAAGATAAAGTTCATAAAGATCTCTCATATTTTTGTTGTTTTCCATTATGCCTAACTAGTGTAAACAAGAAACCAAATGTCGCAATTGCAGAGTCTAAAGGAAATAGCTTCGAGTACTTACAACGGTGCCGGAAAATAGCTTAGTAGCCGAGATCCGGAGTGTGAGTACCTTTTACCTTTCCTCCCCGGCAACGGCGCCAGAAAATAGCTTGATGTCTACGTTCCCCCTCCTTTCCTGTAGACAGTGTTGGGCCTCCAAGTGCAGAGGTTTGTAGAACAGCGGCAAGTTTTCCCTTAAGTGGATCACCCAAGGTTTATCGAACTCGGGGAGGAAGAGGTCAAAGATATCCCTCTCATGCAACCCTGCAACCACAAAGCAAGAAGTCTCTTGTGTCCCCAACACACCAAATAGGTGCACTAGTTCGGCGAAGAGATAGTGAAATACGAGGTGGTATGAATATATATGAGCAGTAGCAACGGTGCCGGAAAATAGCTTGCTTGGCGTGTAGTTGATGGTGGTAGTATTGCAGACGGTAGTAACACGATAAAACAATAAACAAGCGAGTAGTAACTCAGCAGTATTTAGGAACAAGGCCTAGGGATTACACTTTCACTAGTGGACACTCTCAACATTGATCACATACAGAATAGATAAATACATACTCTACACTTTTGTTGGATGATGAACACATTGCGTAGGATTACACGAACCCTCAATGCCGGAGTTAACAAGCTCCACAATAATGCTCATGTTTAAGTAACCTTAAGTGTAAGATAGATCAAAACGACTAAACCAAGTACTAGCATAGCATGCACACTTGTCACCTTCATGCATATGTAGGAGGAATAGATCACATCAATATTATCATAGCAATAGTTAACTTCGCAATCTACAAGAGATCATGATCATAGCATAAACCAAGTACTAACACGGTGCACGCACTGTCACCTTTGCACACATGCGGGAGGAATAAAACTACTTTAATAACACATCACTAGAGTAGCACATAGATAAATTGTGATACAAACACATTGCAATCATCAAGAGATATAAATAAGCACTTCACTACGCTCTTCAACGGTGAATAAGTACTTCGTGAAATATAGCCTAAGAGACCCACACGGTGCACACACTTGTCACCTTTACACACGTGGGACAAGGAGTCTCCGGAGATCACATAAGTAAAACCCACTTGACTAGCATAATGACATCTAGATTACAAGCATCATCATATGAATCTCAATCATGTAAGGCAGCTCATGAGATTATTGTATTGAACTACATAGGAGAGAGATGAACCACATAGCTACCGGTACAGCCCCGAGCCTCGATGGAGAACTACTCCCTCCTCATGGGAGCAGCAGCGGTGATGAAGATGGCGGTGGAGATGGCAGCGGTGTCGATGGAGAAGCCTTCCGGGGGCACTTCCCCGCTCCGGCAGGGTGCCGGAACAGAGACTTCTGTCCCCCAGATCTTGGCTTCGCGATGGCGGCGGCTCTGGAACTTTTCTCGTATCGTGGCTTTTTTCGTAAGGGTTTTCGATGCAGGGGCTTTATATAGGCGAAGAGGCGGCGCAGGAGGGTCAACGAGGCGACGAGACCATAGGGTGGCGCGGCCAGGGCCTGGGCCGCGCCACCATGTCATCTGGGCCCACCGGGCCCCCCTCTGGCGGCTCTCGGGTGTTCTGGATGCTTCCGGGCAAAATAGGAACCTGGGAGGTGATTTCGTCCAATTCCGAGAATATTTCGTTACTAGGATTTCGAAACCAAAAACAGCAGAAAACGAGAGCGGCACTTCGGCATCTTGTTAATAGGTTAGTTCCAGAAAATGCGTAAATACGACATATAATGTGCATAAAACATGTAGGTATCATCAATAAAGTAGCATGGAACATAAGAAATTATCGATACGTTGGAGACGTATCACCATCATAACTTTATCTTGCTCAGTCGTTGTTACAAAAATTATGGCCTGCTACTATGTTGTTTGTGCCAATTTTTTACTCCATGAACATGTTGGCTTGCATTCCCTGTACTACAGGTGATGCCATTGTTTTGTATCTAGTTCATTGTAAGCTAACAAAGTAAGGACTTAGTTTGGCATGCTATCACTCGCTATCTAGCTCGTAGTACAAATAAACTTGTCATACTACTAGATAATAATTTTGCGTGCCATCTTGTTCTTCAAAAGCTGCATTATTGACTTGTTTCTCGACTTGGCATGACGCTCACATATGGAAAGTCTGAACATATTGGTTTGCATTCCCTCTTATACAAGTTCACAGAGTGATCCCACTATATTACGTATCTGGTCCATCCTAAGCTCCGGCATTAACTATCCTCTATGTGTTGCTCATTACAAGTTTATATCTCGAAACATCTTGATTTGCATCCCCTTCACTATAAGTTCGGGAGTATTATTTAGTTCACGGCCAAAATGAAGTAATTGCACTTGGCACATGTTGGTTCACATTCCCTCCTCTTTAGCTTTTGCCATCGTAACTTCTATTTTTGGTTTACATTCCTGCTCTCGTAGATGTAGCCATCATAACTTCATCTTGCTCGGTCGTTGTTACAAAATTTATAGCTCTGCTACTATGTTGTTCATGCCAATTTTGTACTCCCGAACATGTTGGTTTTCATGGGACTCGACAGGTAGTAAGTCTCGTTGTTTCATTCTAACATGCTCTGTTATATTGGTACGTTGGTATGCGGCATGCACTCTTTGTTTGCTTATTGTGCGCATTACAATGATCTTGTTATAACGACGAAATGATGAGTTCCAAATTCTTTGCCAAACAATATTGTAGTGTCTTTGCCTTTCCATTGTTGCTTTGTCTTAACTTGTAATGTCTTTGTTTCGGATATAGGTGTTGCATGGACAACTTAAAAGATTGCCGGATCGCTTCATTGTATTGCTAGGTTTAATTACCATTCAATTTCTCCGGGTTACGTAATATTTTTTCAATGCCTTGCGGTGATGTAATATTTAGTTAGTTTTTATAGTTCTTTCGCGCATTTTTTCTTTGGTGCTTGTGGTAAGTGAGGCTATCAGACGGAAATCAATGCTTGCGTAAATATTCTCGGTATCTAAATCACGAATTCCCATCCCTTAAACGGCCCAATTAAGCGAAATCACATATGTGCTCGCACGCAAAATCCCAAAGCGCATATTATGCCGGCATATAAACGACAACTAAACGGGCCGGCCCACTTACTTATTGGGCCGGCCCATTTGATTTACGGTGGACCCCACACTCTAATTGGGCTGGCCCACTTGCTTTAAGGAGGACCCCGCCCACAAGCCGGGCCGGCCCACTAATTAGTTGGGCCGGCCCATTTGCTTTTGTGGTGGACCCCACATACTAAATGGGCCGGCCCTTTAAAATGAAAGTGGGACCCACATGTGTTTTTGGACCGGCCCACTATCTTGTTGGGCCGGCCCACTTGCTATATGGTGGACCCCACATACTAAATGGGCCGGCCCTTTAACAGGAAAGTGGGACCCACTTGTGTTTTAGCCCGGCCCACTATCTTGTCGGGCCAGCCCACTTGCTATATGGTGGACCCCACATATCAAATGGGCCGGCCCATTAACAGGAATGTGGGACCCACCTGTGTTTTTGGCCGGCCCACTATCTTGGTGGGCCGGCCCACTTGCTATATGATGGACCCCACATACTAAATGGGCCGGCCCTTTAGCCGGAAAGTGGGACCCACTGTGTTTTTGGCCGACCCACTATCTTGTTGGGCCGGCCCACATGCTATATGGTGGACCCCACATACTAAATGGGCCGACCCTTTAACTGGAAAGTGGGACCCGCCTGTGTTTTTGGCCCGGCCCACTAGCTTGTTGAGCCGGCCCACTTGCTATATGGTGGACCCCACACACTAAATGGGTCGGCCCTTTAACAGGAAAGGGGGCCCACCTGTGTTTTTGGCCCGGCCCACTTGCGTCTTGGGCCGGCCCAGTTGCTGTAAGGTGGACCCCACATGTTAAATGGGCCGGCCCATTTAAGTTTTGACCGATCAACCTTAGAGGTTAGGCCGGCCCACGTAACTAATGGACCGGCCCGGCTATATAGTTGACCGGTCAAACTATGTCATCTGGCCCGGCCCGCTTAAGACGTGGCAGGCCTCGTGTGGGCCTACCATCTACCACGGGGTTTCAGCCGGTTAACGCCGTTAGCTGCCGGTTAACGGCGTCACGCCACGTGTCGGTTGCATGACGTCAGCAGTCAACGGGCTCCCGAAAACACTTGCGCAACGGTCCGATTTTCCGTGGCGGAAGGGAGCCCAAACGCAACGGACCGAAAAAACGTCGTAGGACTTTGCTTGACGCAGTTTCGACAACAGAACCCATATCGTCGGGTTAGGCCCATAGGCGACGAAAAATACCCCTTAGTGGACGATTTTGGGACGTTGTCTATCAGAACTTTTCTTGTAGTGCATCCACTTCATCATCAAGTTATCTCCGCTGTGTTCATCCCGTGATCATCATCACCACCGTGCTTACTGAGAAGATCGGGCCACCCCTTATCATCTTGGTATCAGATTTCAGTGTTTCCTCGGTAAGTCATCCACAATCCACCCCATAGTTGAGTTGTGAGTGTTTCCTATCCAAAAAAAGCCAAAAAAAAAGAAGTTAGGGTTAGGGTTTGCCATAGCCTTAGATTGCACTAATTTCGAGTTTTAGTTGCTTTTCGTAGTTGTTTTTGAGTATCTTTTTCTTTCATCTAGTATTGTTAGGGTTTGAGTCTCCGCTATCATCTAGTTTCAGTTTTTGTTACTCCGAGTCCACATAGCGTACAGTGTGCTTGTCCCAACCATAGACACAACCTTTCGATATAAAGTGACTAGGAACTTCCCCAGAAGAGACTAGTTTTACCGCTCGACAGGCTGTTCGTTAGGGTTTTGGTGCTTTGCAATTTATGTTGGCCGTGTTACAAAGAGTTGAGTCATAAAAAAAGCAAAATAGAAAATAAGCAAAAAGAGCTACATAGATGCGTGTGTTACAAAAAGAAAATCCAAGATGAAAAAGTGACGTGCTAGTTAGATTGAAGTGAAGGCCTAGTTTACTTTTCTGCACATGTAGTTGAGCAATCTTGTGCCTGTTTTGTTGAGCTTTGCTAGTGTCTCTTTAGTGCATTGCAACCTGTTCATCCATATAGTTGCATTGCCACATTTATCGCCTTGTGTGAGTATCATTGGTTATCTACGGTCAGCGCTAGAGCTTGTTATTGGTGCAAATAGGTAGCCTACCTACAGCCCCATATATATCATGCTTTGTCGTGTGATTTGTTCTTATACCCTTGATATTAGCTTCGCTACATCCATACACTAGTTGTCCCTACAAGTGGTAAGCAACACTAATTCACTTTGGAGCGGTAAGATTTCCTTTTCTTATCAGTTTTGAGTGTGTTGTGAGAGTACCACCATATATTTTTTATTTAGTGCACACCTACTAACCATGTCTTCTAGTGATGAGAAAATTGTTAATCAGAAAAACAAGGATGCCGCTGATGTGATGACATGGAGGGAGTATGAAGCTCTTCGTAATGAGATGCGACATGAATTCCGCACTCAGGATGATGAGCTTAGGGGGACTGTTCAAGAGATCTCCCAGAAGCTGGATTCTACTAATGAGACTGTCACCAAGATGCAAGATCAAATGACGGATATTCAGCGAAGTCTTCAAGTTTTGACTATAGCTGTTGATAATCTCACCCAACAACAGCAACCAGAAGATGAAGACCCTGAGCTTCAGGATGAAGCACGTGGTGTTGGTCGTGGTGTTGGACCTGGTAACCGTGGTCGTGGCTTTGTTGAACTCGGAGCTCGCCGTGTCCCTCCACAACAACAAGACGATGGTTTGGGTAAGCCCAAGTTCTCCATACACAAGTTTGAAGGAGGAGCTGATGTTGAACAATACCTCACTTGGGAGCTGAAGATTGAGAAGTTATGGCGCTTACATGACTATACTGAAGATAGGAAGGTTAAGCTTGCTTCCTCAGAATTTGATGGTTATGCATTGCGTTGGTGGGATGGAGTTACACGTGCTCGCCAAGAAGACAACGAGTTGCCAGTTCTTACATGGCACGAGATGAAGGCCATTATGCAAGCTCGTTTCGTCCCCACTAATTATTTGCGAACAATATATGATAAGTTGACCCTCTTGAGACAAGGTGTGAAGACTGTTGATACTTATTTCATGGAGATGGAGATGCTTATGCAGCGCGGCCGTGTCCGTGAGTCACTTGAGATGACAATGTAGCGTTTTCTACATGGTTTGAAGTATGATATCAAAGGCATTGTTCGTCATCACAGTTACACCACTATGAATGAGTTGCTACATCATGCAAGAGAAGCTGAATCACAGTTGGTTGAAGAAGCGCAAATTAAAGGTCGTGCTACGGGGGCTGGGCGCTACACGCCTAGGGCGTCCCCATATACGGCGCCGGCACCATCTTCGCGTTCCGCACCTTATTCTACTCCGTCTAGCAAGCCGGTCTCCAATGTGTCCAACACAAAGAAGCCCGAACCTGCTGCAAGTACGAGTGGTTCTAGCATGTCTACTGCGTGCAACCGCGATATGAATTGCCATACATGTGGTGGCAAGGGTCACTTCAAGAGAGATTGTCCTAACCGCAAGGTCATGATTATTAATGAGGACAATGAGTATGATACTGGAGATGATGTTGATCCATATGCTCCAGAAGATGATGACTATAACAGTGATGGTGTAGATGCTTACCCGTCTGAAGCTCGCACTATTGTTGTATCTCAGCGTGCTCTTAATGTGTTGCCAAGTGCATCTACTCAGCGCTGCAATTTGTTCCAAACAAAGGCTTTAGTTGGTCCTGGCAAGGCTTGCAAGGTTATTATTGATGGCGGGAGTTGCCGCAATTTAGCAAGCAAGGAGTTGTGTACCAAGCTGAAGCTGAACTTGAAGTACGAGTGGTTGAGTGACAATGGTGAGATGAAGGTAAACCACATGGTGCGCGTTGAGTTTGAGATTGGACCGTATAAGGATTCCATTGGTTTTGATGTGGTTCCTATGACGGTGTGTCACCTACTATTGGGTCGGCCATGGCTCTATGACCGTTCTGTGCAACACAATGGCCGCGCCAATACATATCACTTGGAGTTCAAGGGCAAGAAAATCAACTTGCAGCCTATGTCACCACAGCAAATTGTCAATGAATCTCGTCAGAAAGTTGAAGTAAACTTGGAGGATGCACCTATAGATACGCGAGAGAATTGTAATGCCGTGAGTGATATAACGAAAAGTGAGGGAGTGAATTCCTTATTCTTATTAGCCACCAAAGAAGACATGAGAGAATTTCGTGAGGATCCTACAGCTAGGCCTCTTGTGCTTATGTACAAGGGCGAGGTTTTGGTTTATAACGACATGACTCCTATTTCTCTTGGTGTTTCTAGTGTTTTGCAGGAATTCAGCGACGTGTTTCCGGAAGAGGTGCCCGCAGGTTTGCCACCATTCCGTGGTATTGAGCATCAAATTGACTTGATCCCCGGAACTTCGATGCCCAATAGCGCCATATAGCACGAACCCCGAAGAGACGAAGGAGATACAGAAGCAAGTACAAGCGCTACTCGACAAAGGTTATATCCGCATAAGCCTTAGTCCTTGTGTTGTTTCTGTTATTCTAGTTCCTAAGAAAGATGGTACATGACGCATGTGTGTAGATTGTAGAGCGATAAACAACATTACTATTCGATATCGTCATCCTATTCCCCATTTAGAGGATATGCTAGATGAATTCAGTGGTGCTGATGTTTTCTCTAAAATTGATTTGCGTAGTGGCTATCATCAAATTAGGATGAAAGAGGGGGATGAATGGAAAACAACCTTTAAAACAAAATTTGGTTTATATGAGTGATTAGTAATGCCTTTTGGTTTAGCTAATGCACCTAGCACTTTCATGAGACTGATGAACCATGTTTTGCGTGATTTTATTGGCAAGTTTGTGGTTGTGTACTTTGATGACATATTAATCTACAGCCGCAATGAATCTGATCATACTATACATATTCGACATGTTTTGCAAGTGTTGCGTGATAGTAAACTCTATGGTAATCTTGAGAAGTGCACATTTTGCAAAAATAAGGTCATATTTCTAGGTTATGTTGTCTCTAAGCATGGAGTAGAAGTAGATGTGTCTAAAATTTAAGCAATTCAAAATTAGCCTACTTCCATGAATGTGAGTCAAGTAAGAAGTTTTCATGGTCTTGCTGGGTTTTATAGAAGATTTGTGCCCAATTTCAGTACTATTGCTGCACCTTTGAATGACTAAAAAGGGTGTTGTCTTTGAGTGGGGCGCAGCCCAAGATCATGCTTTTGATGAACTGAAACGATTGTTAACTTCTGCACCGTTGCTTGCACTTCCTGATTTCAATAAGCAATTTGAGATTGAATGTGATGCTAGTGGTATTGGAATTGGTGGTGTGTTGATGCAAGAGGGTCGCCCGATTGCATATTTTTCTGAGAAACTTTCTGGTGCTAAGTTGAACTATCCTATATATAATAAAGAATTGTATGCTTTAATTAGAGTTCTTGAGGTTTGGCAACATTATTTATGGTCAAAAGAATTTATCATACATTCTGATCATGAAGCTTTGAAATATCTGAAAGCCCAATCTACATTGCATAGGCGTCTTGCTAAGTGGGTTGAGTTCATTGAGTCTTTTCCATACATTATTAAGCATAAGAAGGGAAAAGATAATATTGTTGTTGATGCTCTATCTAGGAAGAACATGCTATTAACTCAACTTGATGTTAAAATTCCTGGATTAGAAGTTTTATGTGATTTGTATGCTATTGATCATGATTTTGCTAAATCATATCGCTTGTGTGCTATTGGTAAAGCATGGGAGAAATATCACATACATGATGTGTTCTTGTTTAGAGCTAACAAACTATGTGTTCCAGAATCATTTGTGTGTTTGCTCTTATTGCATGAATCACATGCTGGAGGTTTGATGGGTCTCTTTGGGCGTGAGAAGACGCTACTCATGCTATCTGACCACTTTTATTGGCCAAAGATGAGGCGAGACGTGGACAGGTATGTGAAAATATGCATTACTTGCAACAAGTTCAAGTCCAAGCTGAAGCCTCACGGTTTGTATACTCCTTTACCGGCACCGACTACACCGTGGGAAGACATTAGTATGGATTTTGTGTTGGGTTTGCCGCGTACTAAGAGAGGCCATGATTCTATATTTGTGGTAGTGGATAGATTTTCGAAGATGTCACACTTTATTGCATGCCACAAGAGCGACGATGCGTCGCATATTGCTAGCCTGTTTTCAGGGAGATTGTACGTCTACATGGAGTCCCGGAGACTATTGTTTCTGATCGTGACGTGAAGTTTATGAGCTACTTCTGGAAGACGCTTTGGAGAAAGTTGGGGACGAAGCTACTTTTCAGCACTACTTGTCATCCCCAAACTGATGGTCAAACTGAAGTGGTGAATAGAATATTGTCACAACTTTTGAGATCCATGATCAAGAAAAACCTGAAGGAGTGGGAAGATTGTTTGCCGCATGTGGAGTTTGCTTATAACAGGGCAGTACATTCTACCAAAGAGTTGTGTCCCTTTGAGGTGGCGTATGGTTTCAAACCCATTACTCCACTTTATTTGTTGCCTTTGCCCATACATGAGAGAGTTAATATGGAGGCATCAAAGAGGGCAGATTTGTGCGCAAGATTAATGTGAAGACTAAAGAGTTGATAGAGAAGAAAGGCAAGAGCAATGCTGCAAGGGTGAATAAGAAGCGCAAGGAGATGTTGTTCAAGCCTGGTGATATGGTCTGGGTACATTTTCGCAAGGATAGGTTTTCGAAGCTACGGAAATCCAAGTTGCTTCCTCGTGGTGTTGGTCCTTACAAAGTGCTTGCCAAGATCAATGATAATGCATACTCTATAGATCTTCCAATTGATGAGTTTGGTGTCCGCAATTCTTTCAATGTGGCTGATTTGACACCATATGACGGAGAAGACCTTGGAGCGTCGAGGTCGACGCCTTTTGAAGGGGGGGGGAGATGAGGACATCCCTACTACACTACTACCTTCGTCATTGCAAAATGAAGACAATGCTTCTGTGAATCTCAAGTCCAATGAAGTTAGGATTGGACCTATGACAAGAGCTCGTGCGAAGTTACTTAAACAAGAGGTGAACTTGTTCCTAAGTGACACTTTGATCGATGAGAACTTTATACTGCCTAAGTCATTTTACTTATGTATGATCAGGTATGAAGAAGGAACAAGCATCGCACGAGGAGGAGAGGAGCAGCTGGATAAGAAGCTGGAAGTGAAGCTGGCCATGAAGCTGGACATGAAGACATCCCATGGAAGCGCGAGGGAGGAGAGGGAGGCATGCACGAGGGAAGCAGAAGAAATCCAGACCGGCCGCCACGCCGACGCGCCCGGTCCCAGGCCCGGTCCAACCGAACGCCACGCCGGGTCAGCCCGACGCCGACCGGATCCACAGCTGGTGCCAACCGGGCACTATCCAATAAGCCTGGACGCCTAGCCCGGTCACCTCCCGGTGCCAGGTCCGGTTTTGACCGGCCTGCCCGGTCCCAGGCCCGGTCGACCGGCCGTATGACCGGCGACTTCGAGTCTGTCTCGATCAGATCCGATCTGAGTCGGTTTTCTATGTGTATTTTCGACTCCTGGTCGTCCTGAACCCCTATATAGGTGCCCATGACGCCCCCAAATTAGGTTTAGACCGCGTTTAAGATAAACCCTAGTTCATGGTTGATTGCTTTGCAACTCTATTGAATCTTTACACCATATTGCATTGATTTGGTGTTTACCCCTGAAAGTCTTGTGTGATCTGCTGTTCCATTGGGAATTAGACGGTTGCAACTTACCGCTTCGTGGTCGGCGGCTACGTGCGCAAATGTGTGGAGTTGCGAATATCTTACAGAGCTGAGAGCTGTTGCATTGGCGACAGGGACCAATCGAGAGACTTCGTCGCGTCATACACGTTATCATCCACTTCATCATCAAGTTATCTCCGCTGTGTTCATCCTGTGATCATCATCACTACCGTGCTTACTGAGAAGATCGGCCACCCCTTACCATCTGTGATCGGACGACGACAACGTGTATGCACTATTTTCTTCTTGGAGGCGTCACTTATGGTGAAGCTGGACTTCTGGTGTTGTTTTGGTAGTGTTAGTGTTGTTGTTTCAAGAAATGGATCACTGTAGCGTAGCGGGATTTTTCTTTTTGTAATTCTTCTTTAATTTTAGGTTGTGTTCATCCGTAATGCCAGTAGGCAATGCGCTATTGCAAAAATTTATTGTAATTGATATCTCCATGATTTTAATATATACTATTTGTCGTAAAAGCAAGTAGTGTTGGCACAAATGCATGTTTGCCAGAAGCAATGGGGCACTGCACGCTGCAATGCACAACTCGAAAGTTCTTGTTATAAAATGCAGAGTTATCCTCGACTGACGGTGGTTGGTCAGGACTTCAGATCAGCGTGCACGCACGCATCTCTCCGGCCGAAGTATGGATGAACAAGAGATTGATGTATGGCGCGCAAAGCGGCCGGCATGGCGTGGCATTATTCAACCATATCTCCGGCCAACTTGCCGCCGCGCGCGCCAGTCTTTAACAAGTGCAGGATCACGTCTCCGGCCGGCGGCCACGAGGTGCCGCTGCTTTGCTCGACCCATCGCTGTGTCTTCCGTTGAGTCGTCGGGTTGGATCGATGGCGATGCGAGGGCGCAACGCATTTACTTGGGGATTCTCGATCAGCTTCGCTTTGTGGATCATCCGGCGGCCGTATTTTCTTCCGTCGACGGGTGCTCCCGTCTCGTCTTGCCATCGCGTCGATCGCTCACCTTTTGCGAGATGATATGTTCTTCGTCTTGTGCCTGTCAGTTCGATCTATCTACTGAAACTCCGATCGTGGCTGACTTAGACACCGCCGCGCAGACTAGCTAGATTCGTTCCCTCCATCGCCGTTGTTGCTTGTTGGGACAAGTAGTAGATGTCACTTTGTTCTGAGAATCGTTGTGAGTGACAGAAAATATGACGAGCGTGCATCTTGTGGGGCCTTTCTGAATCGAAAAGATGGATCGCCGTGATATGTTCAGAGAATGTACTTTCTTCGTGCATTCCCCTGTAGTCATGGTACCGAAGGGGACACTATATTTTTCTTTTAAAATGGAGACCAGGCCCCAACCTCTACATCTCTACATCTATCAATGCATACGGTTTTTATTGCTTTATGAAAGTGTGACTCTTTCAAATTATCACATTTCGGGTCGCACAAAGTTGATACATGGATCAACTATCTACAAATGAAAGATAAAATGGAATGTCTGTGCTGATCAAAAGACTAGCTGTACTGGATGTATAAATCGCAAGCAACTTTCTCTAACCGTTTGCAAACAGCATCCAAATCCTTGCGTTGTTCTGTTGGTTGTAAGAAAGATCACGTACGGATCCAATGAATACCCAACGGTATTACCTGCATAAAATATGTTTATTTGGAATTCTTAAAAATATAATCATTCCTCGTGTTCCACATGGCCCAAAGTAGAGCACAAACACAACCTCTAATTTGTACTCTATCATTTTTTACAACTCCCACCAACCAATTCCGAAACAAAATTTGTTATGTTAGTGGGTGGGATTATATTAAAAGTCAAATGTACAATGCACCATACAATTTTTCCAAAGTGACATGCAATGAAGAGATGCTGAATGGATTCATTCTTATCACAAAAACAACATTTTATACTTTCCTACCAACTTCTCTTAGCTAAATTATCTTTTGTGAATAACACCTTACGGTATAAGAACCACATAAAATCGTAATCTTTAGTGGTACTTTTGTTTTTCGAATGTATTTGTGAAGGACAATAGTGTGGTCATTCATGTAGTCGAAATATAATAATTTGATCGAAACTGCACGGATGTTGTCAGCTTCCAAACAAAAACATCCGCTTGCGTTGACAAGTTTACATTTTTTTTTGAAGTAAGAACACAAGATAAAGAGCAGCAAGCCGCCTCATTAAAAACCTTCCAGTCCCCTTCGGTGCCCTTGAGTTTAGTAGGTTACAAAGATGAATCCATCAATCCTCCCTATTAACCTGTCTAAAACCTATGTGCAGCGGCCCTTGTGTCATAACCTTAGCTATCAAAACTTGTTTTCGTTGTACTATGCTATATAGGGATGGATATTGTTGAGAAAGAGGTTTTTCCTAACCACGTATCTTCCTAGAAACAAGTGTCCTCCCCATTACCCACCGTGAAGAACCCCGTGCAAACGTAAATTTTCCAGAAAGGCGAGTCAGAGGATTTTGTCTTTACTTAAGATAATATCTTGGAGCGAAGATATTTATTTTGAATTAGTTCTTGATATACACCTCTTACTAATAATTGTTTATACATCCATTTACTCAATAGACATTTTATTATTTATATACAACACTTCTACTCCAAGCCCACCTTGATGTTTTGGTCGGCAAATGATATTCTATCGAGTTAGTCTATACTTTCTCGTATGACCATCACTTTGCCAAAAAAAAACCTGACCCAAAATAATCTAATCTTTTGCGGACCCCTTTAGGTATCTCAAAAAACGATAGCATGAACATTGGCAAGCTAGTTAATACTGAATTAATTAGCACAACCCTATCATCGTAAGAAAGTATTTTACCCACCCAAGTAGCTAATTTCCTCTCAAATCGATCTTCAATGACCTTCCATTCACTATTTTCTAACTTACGATGGTGAATAGGGATTCCCAAAAAGATTAATCTAGTCTAGTTTTACCTCTTTCTCTTGGCCGAAATAGAATACCTCACTTTTGTGAAAGTTAATTGTTAAGCCAAATAACTTCTTGAAGATACATAAAATCAATTTCATAATGAGAGCTTTCTCTAAATCATGTTCCATAAAATTGATTGTATTACCCGCACTGCAGATAGAAATACCCTCATCAACAAGGTGTGGTATCAAACCATCAACTTGACCATCTTCATTAGCTCATGCAATTAAAATGGCTAACACGTCTGCCACTATATTCAACATAGGTGATTCTCAAGCATTTTTTAGTCTGAAAATAATGACCCGTCATCATTAACCGTAATTCCAACACTATCTCGACTAACAAACTGATCTATCCAGTTAAACCATTTAGGATCGAAGCCTTTCATACGAATAACCTGTTGTAGAAAAGGCCATTTGACCTTATGATACGCATTTTGAAAATCAAATTTTTAATAAAACATCATTCATTTTCTTCGTATAAAGTTCATGAATAATCTCATCAAGAATTAGAACTCCTTCCAAAATGTGTCTCCCTGGAATAAAAGTGGTTTGTGTCAAGGTAACCACACTATGCGCCACCTTTGTGACTCAATTAGTGCCAACCTTCGTGAAAATTTTAAAACTTACATTTGACATGCATATCATCCTATATTTATGTATGTGAATAGTATTTTCCTTCTTAGGAAGTAAGATGATAGTGCCATAATTAAGATGGAAAAGAGAGGTAAATCCCCTCGCTCAAAGTTCGCAGATAGACTCATTAGATCAATTTTAATAATATCCCAAAAGGTTTGGTAGAACTCCGTTGGAAACCCATCTGGTCTTGGAGTCTTGTTCTTTTCCATTTGCATGATAGCGTCCTAGACCTCCTTTTCTATAAATTGATTGTTAAAATATCATTATCCTCTTGAGAAATTTGTGGTATGTCATTAACCTCTTACTCTACGAAAGAGAAGTAGTTTTGGGTCGATGCCCCAAACAACATATTGTAATACTCCGAAATGTAAGTCTTAGTGTTCTCGTGCCCTATTATTATCTTGTCTGGTTAAAGTTGAAATATATTTTTCAGCGATGTTTTTCATTTTTCACTAGATGAAAATATTTAGTGTTATTTCTCCTTTCCTGAACATGTTTCACCTTAGCCCTTTGAGCCTACTTAGACTTCTCATCTCCTCTTAAGTTAACAACTTTCTCATTTGCCTCTTTCCTGTCTTTTAGAGGTGGAGAGAGAGAGATGTAAAGTTTCAGCATCTTGCATGTCATTTGATCAAACTTGCGCGCACCATGGAAGGGCTTTCTCAACATCTTGCATGTTTTGGTCTCACCACTAGCACAGGATCCTCTTTTCACAGTTGCGGTGTATTTATATCGGAAACATGACGGTACATATCTTGGTCCCCCAACTCTAGTGCCATACTTAGCTTTGGTTCACTGACCATTCATAAAGTCTAATTTGTGTCTTTCAACTCTACCACCACGGATTTTCTGCCAACTTGACTACTGATATATAGTCTAACTTTTGTCTTTCAACTCTGATACCATAACTCTTTTCCGTGTTTCAACTACCTTGGAAGCCTTAGTTTGGTGTTCCGATTATAATATGCAATAACATTTTTCACCCCTCAAGTGCCAATACCATATATATTTGGTCCATTGCTCCACTAAAAGCAGTTTCGGTGATGACATAGTGGTGGTTTCGTTGATGTCGTTGCAGTGTTAGCAAAAGAATTGGGAATGGTCACAAAAATGGGGGGAATAAAAAATAATATAAAATCAAAAGGTGAAAACAAACATCTTAGTAAAAATGCATAATAATGAATTTTGAAAAAACGTGGAAGTCAACAAAAAATCTAGAAAGTTATATAATTTGTTATTACTAAGTTTTATAAATATTTTTTCCATTTTAAATATCTCTGTGTGAATTCTGATTTTCCACTTTTGTATTTTATCTTCATTTTTCCCGCTTTCATATTTTTATTTTTCTTGTAAATTTCATACTTTAAAAAAAATAGTTCTATTTTTCTAAAATGTCTTCCATGCTTGATTTCTTTCCACCTTTTCCCAAATAAGTTGAGTTCAAAGAAGGTTGGATTTTCTAGGTTTTATCATTTACCCTTTTATCCCATGGTTCCATTTTGTGCTAACATGGCTGCCATCATAGAAAATGATATAAAAAAGAACTTGAATTGTAATGACCCTGAATTATAAAAAATACTAATCTAGACGATGTATTAATTTAAGGGACTAAGAGTTGACGCGGAGGATATGAACCCGAGTGCGCGTGCATCCTATAATGAAAAATTCCAAAAATATGCTATTTTAAGGTTTCAGAATAAATTGAAAAAAAATCATGCATGTATATCCAGTGTTGATAATTATTTGTGCAGATTTTAGCATAAAAACGACCATGTGTGAGCTCCACATAAATGTGAAAATGGGATTTCCTATTACCGCGAACAGTACACAACCAATCATTATAGTGCCATTTGGACATTTTGTCATTTTTATGTAGGCTACATACAAGTGTATTTTTCTACGAAAACTTACACAAGTAAGTATCAACAGAATATGTTCATGGAAAAAATTATTTCAACTTTTTGAGATTCTCAATAGCATTTTTCAATATTAGAGAAAACAGATGCACCTATACCCGGGTGCATTCTGCTATTTCCCGACTAAGAGTCTCTGATGTTAGAATTTGTGTGCTAAACGTAGACTTAAATAATAATTGGGGACACAAATTACACCTTTTCCTTTAATAATATAGAATATCTTTGTGGCTATTCATCTTTACAAGTTACAACCTTCCCCAGGCATATTCTTGTGACAGGGTTAAAAGTATTCAAGTTGACAAATCACACGAAAGATATGTGTCAAACAGGGGCTTTAAGGTGCACCTTTTTTTACATATGAGGTGAAACATCAACAAGTTGGAGGGAGAAATTCCTCCCCCACTAGAGCTAAAAAGTACATAGGTTGGATTGACTTAACAGATAAAAGTTACTAGCTATTTGGGTAGTGATACATGAAACATCAACGTTGAGTTAATCTTTCATTACTTGGAAAAGCGAAAAGGTTGGGAAGGCAGTATTGAGTACCGAGTGTAACCTTCCCCAGTTGGCAGTTGGATCAACTAAGCCTCGTCTCCTCAGGTCAAAAGTGAGGGAAAAGAAACTTAGATATATAGGTCAGAACCTTCACTAGAAGGAAAAAAAGAGAGCACCTATAGCTCCGAGCAGCTACAAGTTAGGATGGAGTTTTTAACTCAATTATTTTCTTACACTCTCCATCCATTTTGGAGAAATTCCGTACACTATTATTAGATCTGTAAAACTATTCATAACAAAGAATCGTTGTGCATTTTTTGTTTCGCTAAACTGAGTTTTGAAGGCGACAATGCTTGGCTATTTATGTGACCAAACCATTGTTTTCTTTGTAAACAAGGCAAAAAAAGGGGGGGATCAGCTCAGTCAGATATGTCACTTCTTAAAAAAAAGGGGAGTACAACCCGGCCTCTACATCAATAGATGCACACAACGATTTGTTCTAATTGTTATATCCTGTATCGTAGGTATTAATCTGGAGTTTCAGATAGCAAGAGAGAATCTTGTGCGTATTCCCGTTGACTTGTTCACAAATACTACAGCTGCACTATTGAAACGGGGCACGCAGAAGTCCTAAGAAATTTCAGCTCAGTCAGATATGTCACTGAACAGCATATCATCCGCGGATTGTCACCGAAATTCCACCTGTTAATAATTGCAGTTGTGGTTCCATACAGAGAAATTATTGAAGCTGCATTATTGCTGTTGCATGGGGTCACAGGGCAATGTAGACGGTTCCTAGCAAATGCAGGTGGCGTACGTCGCCCACTGATGAATGAAGGTGATCGATGGGTTCACCGGTTTATTGCGAGGTCAGCTCTATAGATCAACATTATGGAAGATTGTCTCATCAGGACAGGCATTAGCATGCCCGGCTCTCCTCAGCTGCGCCTGTCGGGTGCATAATTGAGCTAGAAAAATGTTCAGTGGTGGCTCCTGTGCCTGGTCGATCGAGCCCTGTTCATCTGAACAGCCTAGCTTTCTAGCGAGCCTCATCGATCCTGAGATTTGGCTCTGCTTTTGTGTACCAACAGAATCGAATCTGATCACTGTGCCTCACGATCGATCGATCGATCACCCGTCGTTTCGTCATCCATGTGTTTATGCCGCGAATCGGAGCGTTGAAGACAGACGGGGGAGGATGCGGCCGACGCGTGTCCGGCGAGGTGCATTCGGACGGGTCAATTTATCCGAACTGAGTGGAGCTTCTGTTCATGAGTTGGAAAGAGGTTCCTCCAACTGACGGAGTGGCAGTGCGCATCTGTGCCACGAAAAACATCGTCTTCGCCGGCTTGTCGTAAAGAATCTTGCCGGAATTAGCAGAGAAACAATTGCGATGTAATCCTGGAGACCCAGACTGACTCTGAACTCTGAAATCGGTTCTTCTCTTGTGCGTTCTAGAAGCAGCGACAGATTCTCTCCTACTGCATGCGTGCAAGAGGCTAGCGGCACTGCAGTTGCCGTCTCAAAAAGACCTGAGAGCATCTCCAGCCGCGTCCCCCAAACCGTCCCCCAAACCGCGCCGGATTGAGCGTTTGGGGGACGTGTTTTGTTCGTGCCGCGTTTGGGGGACGTCGCTCCCCAGCCGCGTCCCCCAAACGCCGCCCCCAAACATTTAAAATATTTTTTCTAACACATAAACCATTTATATGAAATGTAGCATATGAAAAAAAATGTTTTCGAGGATTGTTTTCAAATTAAATTACAACAAACAATAAAACAAGTAATCAAATATAATGAAAAGGGCTAGATGATACATCAAGGTGCCACGGTATTTCCTTTGATCCTCCACAAATGCTCAACGAGATCAGCTTGAAGTTGCTCATGCACATTGCTTGTCACGGATCTCTGCGTGCATGGCGAGAAAATCAGCAAAATCTGCGAGGCAACTCATGATCAACCTCCGCGAGAGGGCCTTGACACTCATAGGGACCAACATGTGACCTAACATGATTCTTGCGGTCATCCTCGATGATCATGTTGTGCATGATCACACAAGCCTGCATCACCTCCCACATTTGGTCGTGAGACCAGCTTAGAGCAGGTACCGGACAATGGCAAATTGTGCTTGAAGCACACCAAATGCTCGCTCGACATCCTTCCACGCAAGCCTCCTGTCGTGTAGCAAAGTGAGAATTCTTCGGACTCGATGGATTCGAGATTGTTTTGACAAAAGTGGCCCATTTTGGATATATACCATCGGCTAGATAATAGCCTTTGGTATATTGGTGGCCATTGATCTCATAGTTGCATGGTGGAGCATGCCCTTCGACTAGTCTCGCTGAACACCGGAGACCGCCGCAACACGTTGATGTCATTGTGTGATCCCGCCATGCCAATGAAAGAATGCCAAATCCACAGGTCATAATCTGCCACGGCTTCAAGCACCACCACTGCAATATCCATGACGCCCTTTGTATATACTTTGCCAAGCAAACGGGCAGTTCTTCCATGCCCGAGTGCATGCAATCGATGCTTCCAAGCATTCCGGGAAATCCTCCGGCAGCATTTTGTGCCATGATCCTTGCGATCTCTTCCTCGGTTGGCCCTCTCAAGTAGTATTTGCCAAACTTTCCCACCACGGCTCGGCAAAACTTGTACATGCACTCAATGGCGGTAGACTCACTCATGCGAAGGTAGTCATCCTGTGTATCGGCAGGTGCTCCGTATGCAAGCATCCTCATGGCGGCGGTGCACTTCGAATGGACGAGAACCCGAGAACGCCTACGGCCGTCGGCCTTGAGCTTGAAGTAGGGGTCGAACTCTCGAACGCCGTGGAGGATATTCATGAATAGGCCCTTGCTCATCCTGTACCGGCGCCGAAAATTGTCGGCATGTGTTGCCCCGTCGGCGAAGTAGTCGTTGTGCGGCATGGCATGCCCCTCCATCCTCTGCCGGGGCTTCGACTTCCTTCTTCCCGGCCTTGATCCTCGCGGCGCGGCCTCTTCCTCTTCTCCGCCTCGGCGTCAAGCATGTCCTGGAGGGACGCGATGATCGAGCAAATGCTCCCGCAGGTCGTCGTCGAACGCTTGCTCGTCCTCCGGCGGCAGGGCAAGCATCTCATCGTCGCTGTCCATGGCTAAAGCAAAATCAATGGTTAAAATTGCGCCGAGGCGGACGACGCAACAAACAGCGACCAATCGCGCCTACCCAGCAAGTCGTCGAGCACCTTACGTGCGCGGAGGTGGGGGCGGATTTGACGGCGCGTTCGCGGGAGGCGCCGGCGACGCGGCGGCGGCGGCACGACCGGCGGGAGCCCCGGCCGCGACAACGATGCCGACTCGCGGCACGGATCGGACGCCTAAGCGGCCGGGAAATCCGGCGGCGGCGGTGGGGGTGGGAGGCGCGGGAAGGAAGGAGCGACGAGAAAGAGGCGCGAACCAACGGTTTATGCAAATAGTCGCCGACATGTGGGAGCCCGCCTCGCTTTCGTTGTGTCCGGCGTCCCGGTGCGTCCCCGTGGGACGGGGACGGGGCTCGGGGCGCCGGACACCGTATCGGGCCGCGCCGGACAAAAATGGGCTTTGGGGGACGCGGCTGGAACGCTTTTTTTGTCCGGCGCGCCCCAAATCGCTTTGGGGGACGGTTTGGGGGACGCGACTGGAGATGCTCTGAGCGCTCCTCCACCTCCAGTCCTCCTCATTGCCATGTGCCCGGCCGGCTGCTGAGTGCTGACGTCCACTTCCATTCCATTCCATCCACGCACTCCCAAGCTATGCAAAGATGCGTTTGGCCGGCAGACTCGCGCCACACCGCCGCCGCCTTCTCCTCCACACGTGCACCGGGATTCCAAAATGAGCCATGGTAAAGGCACGCGCAAGCAAGCCCAGGCCACACAGATGAAGGAAGACTGGAGGAGACGGTGACACATTCTTGGGCAGGGAGACTCCAAGCATTCAGGCGAGCAAACATCGATCTAGTACTACATCGGATGAACTGTTTGTGTGTGTGGTTTGGCGAGACGAGATGGACCGAAGAACGCTGGCCACATTACCATCGAACCGAAAGAGAGGTGCTTGGAAATGTCTCGTCTAGCTTGGCAATGGCGGGCCCGTCGGTGATGGATCGTTACTTTCTCCCACTAGTGCCTGAATTATTGGCGAAAAGGGGGCCTGGTTTCGTGGTTAGAGGAGGGCTCCCTTTCCATTCGTTTCTCTGCGAAACTGAAACATCGAGGGCGAGTTTGTGCAGTGGTAGGTTGTAGCTAGCTGAAGTGTGCACGTACTCTGGTCAACGGAAGGCAGGGGGAGTTAGCGGTAGTGATGTGGGGCTGACTTGAAGTGAAGATACGCTAGCTGCGCATAGCTGGTATGGTGTTTCGTGTACTGGCCTAGTAAACACGTACGTTTATGAACTGGGTTAAGGATCTGAGACAACAAAATCTGAGTCTCCTAGTAAAATGGTGGTGGAAGTTAGATACACATAAAGGTTTATGGAAAAAAAATTGTTGGAGCTAAAATATCTGAGGAACAAAACTGCTGCCTCTTTGAAAACACGGTTTAATGATTCGTCCTGTTGGGAAAGAAAATTTTGTAAGTCAAGGAAATATATATATGGCTGGTAGAGGTATTATTTTAAATATTGGTAATTTTTTGATAAAGGGAATGTATTAATATCAAAAGATACCAATTACATTCAGCCTCTGCAACAACGCAACACCCTAAAAGCAATACAGATGCACATAGCCAAAAAAGATAATAAAAAACTAAAAAAGAAAAGTCCCGCTATAGTATCTCAAGCCTAGCAACAGTAATACATCCACCCCTTAGAAAACACCTGAAATACAGACTCTCTAAAAGCGACGCCTTCAAGAAGGGAACAGTGCACCAGCGCCGTCGTTGCCGGATCAAAGATATTAGGTTTTCACCCTGAAGATAGACCCCACTCTCAAAACAATCCCTCCAACAAGATCATTGTCAGGCACAACCAGTTAAGACCAGACCTTGGGTTTTCACCCTGAAAGGTAGGACTCTGAACTTCACTTGTGCTGCCGCCCCCACTTTCATACCACTGTTGCGAATCCCGGAACACCAAGCAAGTTTCTCAACATCGCGGAGACTTGAACCTTCTTTAGGTAATCCCCCAATCCTGCCATCATGAAATTCTTTGCTTCTGACTTCACCATGGACCAAAAGTCTGACCAAAAGTCTCTTGATGTCAACATAGAGCAGAGCTTAGCGTCGCTCCTTCCGGAACCAAACGGTCGGAATAAAAACATGGGTGCACGCGACCGAATACCACCTAACCATGTAAACTCCAGGCAAAAGAGATGCATTGGTCCATTCGCTGTCGGAGCCTTCCGAAACTCATCACTCCGGCTAGATGAAGAAAGATCGGCATCGGGAACGTCGCAAAAGAAGAACCCTGGACCACCACCATGAAAGTCGGAACGACCGGGCCCCACGCCGCCGCCATGGCTGGGAACCGCGGTCCATCTTCCTCCTCCAACCAGGCCGGTGGAGGTCAGCGGCGATCCCGCTGTCGCCCTTTCCTCGCCGAGTTCCACCACACCACCGCGCCTCCCGCCATGATCTAGGTGAAGTAGCAGAAGGCCACCGCCACCAGACCCGCCGTCCACCGTCGCCGCCCCTGGAAGACCCTGCCTCCGCGCGAAGGGGAGTCCATGGACGCGCCACCACCGCCCCTTCCTTTGGCAGTCGGACGCGGCCGCCACCGCTGACCCCGACAGCGGCCAGGAGGAGGAAGATGGGCCGCCTCTTCTTGGGTTCGGGTCGTCGCCCGGAGCCACCTCGCGCGAGACGACCCGGGGCGAAGGTGGGAAGGGAGGAAAGGGGATGGGAGGGGGGCGGTGGTAGAGGGAGGGAGGGGCGGCGGCTGAGTTTTTGGAAGAATGTTTGGTTAGATGACTCTACTTTGATGGATAAGTATCCTGAGTTGTTTGATGTATGCCAGGAGGTGTATATCGCTTTCCAACTTTGTTCACATAAGAACTTTGTGTTACGGTTTAGAAGGAGATTGTTTCGTGTCTTACTGGAGCAATGGTGATATACTGTGGGAAGAGCTAAGGATATCCCATTAACTAGTGACAAGGACCAAATCACGTGGAAGTGGAACAAGAATAATATGTTCTCAACTAAATATATTGATGAATTTTTGGAGAGAGATTCTTTTGGTCTGAATTATAGGTGGATCACCTGTTTGGCATTGGCCAGCTTGAACCTCGCGGTGCCGCTTCGGCAAGGTCTTCTTTGGTGGTCGCTTCTTCGGGGAAGTCGGAGTCGCTGCGGGTGCGGAGTGATGACGATGACGCTGGTGAGCAACCTCGATGACGATCTTCGCCTAGGTGGTGTTTGTGCAGCTTCGGTGGGTTGCCAGGGTGGTTGTGTGTGCCCATGCGACGGTCGTGTTACATGACGGTCGGCATGGGTGTTTGTACTGGTTTTTGGTCGGTTTTCCGTTAATAAACTGACTCTATTAATGAAAATGGCAAGTTTTGCCTTGTTTCAAAAAAATTATAGGTGGATCTGGAAAGGAAAGATGCCTCTGAAAATTCAAATTTTCCTATGGCAGCTTACGCAAAATGGATCCACGGATCATATGGAAAAGAGGAATCATTTATTTTTCCACTGTCCATCAGTTATGGTGGTTTGGGGTATTATTGGTTCTCTTCAGTATACCAACTCGCTCTTACCTTTCCCTCTTCCTTTTGCTTTGTAGGACAATTACTTTCATTGAGCAATTAAGGGAAATGGGTGAGAGCTTGGTTGGAAAAAAAAATACGTTTGTGAGCTGTGTGGTGCGTCCAAATCGAGGATAAGAAATGCTGCTGAAACGGATGACATCAAGGTTACTCCGTGTGCCTGCTAAAATTCTACTCCCTTCATCCTACAAAAAATGTCTTAGATTTATATAAATTTTGATGTATCTGCTTTATGGCACGGAGGGAGTACACAACGTTGCAGGTGGTACTTTATTTTTCTTTACAAAGTGGTACTATTTGGTTGCAGCAGCGAGCAGCGTATTCAGTCGGAGCCGCGGAGGTAATCTCCCTGACACCAAGAAGAGAGATATCGCTGCGTGAGAAAAAACTTGAGAAAAGAAGAGAGACGAAATGACCAGTAACACAGGGCCTTACGCGTATTTTGGGCCACAACCGGACTCCCTTTCCAGCCCCGTGCATCCGCCTCCCTACCATATATTCTCATTTTTTTATTTTTTTATTTAAATTCTTTTACTTCGATTTTTTGAAATTTTTTCAAACTTCAAGTTTTTTATGAGAAAATATTTAGATTTGAAAAATGTTCAAACTAAAATTGCTTTTAAATTTTTTTTGTTCAAAAAACAATTTTGTTTTGAAATAATTTTTCGTTCAAATACTTTTTGTATAAAATTTTATTGTTCAAATTTTTTTTTTGTTCCAAAATAAAAATTTGTTAAAAAAAGTTTCTTGTTCAGAAAAAAATTCAACCAGAAAAAAAGGAAAAAAGAGAAAAATGAACAACTGAACAAAATCGAAAAGAACTAGAGAGAACTGCGAACCAGAAAAAAAAATGAACAAAAACCAACCGAAATCTTCCTGGAATGTTTCTAAAACCGGAAAACCAGAACAGTCACACTAAATGGGCCGCGGCCCACGTCGTCCCATTAGCCTACGTGCCGCATTAACGCACAATAATGGGCGGCGAATAGGTTTTGCCCTCTGTATGGGGAGCTCCTATTTGGCGCCTATTGTGTGCGTTTAGCTCTCTGCGCGTACCCCCTCGCGTTTCGGGGCTTGGCCCATTTACTTATGACTAGCAGAATGCCCGTGATGTTAAAGGTGGACAGGGTTTCGTTTTTCAAATTCAGACACCCTCCAAAATTGTCATGGCGATGCCGATGTATAATAGGTGCCAACCTTCCCGTATAAATCATAACAAACTTGCGGTCAATAAGATTTTTCAAACATCAATTTCATAATGGAGTTTGATATCAATACGTATCAGTGTCAACAATATAAGATTGAACATAATGTTCTAAAATGGACAGAAAATAAGCGCAGTTTAATCTTTATCATTTCGAATAGATAAAAATAACAGAGTATAGTCCGTGATCCCCAAATGTTCTCTAGACGCATTTAATAATGAGAAAATTTTACTCATCTTTAAATTTAGGTTTAGAACCTTTCAACAACTCCCAAAAATTAAAAGCCTGAGCATATAGCATGGATCAACAGAAAAATTCCTTGTACAACAGTTATAAACCGTCTAAAGTGCTCTTGTCAATTCAATATGAGCAAGATGCATCTTTTACTGAGGGCATGATGAAACAGAATCAAACACATAAAACTCATCATGTACTAAATTATGCACAACTTCCTAAACATAGCTTAGCTTTGAGTTTCCTTATACTCACCAAACTTCCGTAATATTCCTCATGCGGCCAAGTGCATCGGATCTCAGCGCCGATTACTCGGTGAGGGTCCTCCTGCGACCTACGGCCGATGAACGTCTAGATGGGGTGGAGGAGGCATGGGGCAGGGAGTGGTGTTTTTGAGGTAGTAAAGAAGAACAGACGAGGAGTTTTTGGTGCATGGAGGTACAAGACGTTGAAATTAACATGCTTCGTTTCAGCGGGAACTCAGCATGCGTGATAAGCACATAAGTAGGATAAGTAGTGCTAGTTCGTAGGTTGGTTTCAGTTGCGCCGTTCGGTTTGTTAAGACGATGGGAGTAGGGGTGCCATTCTTGTAGGTAGTCAGATTTGTGACACCACCACTCCACCAGACATTCGCAGATTTCAACTTATAATAGTAAAGATGTTTCTTCACTACGGACTCCGCTTTTCTTTACATAGAGAAAATCATCGAGAGCGAACCCACTTAAAGTACAGATCGGGAATGAGAAGAGAATTTCAGATTTCTTTTCTCGAACCCACTTAAAGTACAAATCGGGAATGAGAAGAGAATTTCAGATTTCTTTTTTTTATATTCCATTTCTTTCCTTTTTTTATCGGATCACTTTACTGTTTTTCTCCTACTTCTTTATTTCTTCCCCGTTTCTAGTTTCGCCTCACTTTTTTTCTTTATTGTTGATGATTTTTCTGGTTTTGTATTTCCACCAATATATGAATATTTATAAAATAATGCATGAACATTAAAAATAAACTTCACTGAAAATAATTAGTCATGAACGCATGAATATTTTTTAACCCAGTGAACATTTTTAGAATCTATAAATGTATTATTTAACTCATGAGTACTGATGCGCGTAGATGTACACGTCCGTTGGGAACCCCAAGAGGAAGGTATGATGCGCACAGTGGCAAGTTTCCCTCAGTAAGAAACCAAGGTTTAATCGGACCAGTAGGAGTCAAGAAGCACGTTGAAGGTTGATGGTGGCGAAATGTGATGCGGCGCAACAACAGGGATTCCGGCGCCAACGTGGAATCTGCACAACACAAACAAAATACTTTGCCCCAACGAAACAGTGAGGTTGTCAATCTCACCGGCTTGCTGTAACAAAGGATTAAACGTATCGAGTGGAAGATGATTGTTTGCAAGAAAACAGTAAACCACAATTGCAGTAGATTGTATGCTATGTAAAGAATAGGACCGAGGTCCACAGTTCACTAGAGGTGTCTCTCCCATAAGATAAAAGCATGTTGGGTGAACAAATTACAGTTGGGCAATTGACAAATAGAAAAGGGCATAACAATGCATATACATGATATGATAAATATAGTGAGATTTAATCCGGGCATTACGACAAAGTACATAGACCGCCATCCAACTGCATCTATGCCTAAAAAGTCCACCTTCAGGTTATCATCCGAACCCCATTCGGTATTAAGTTGCTAAGCAACGGACAATTGCATTAAGTATGGTGCGTAATGTAATCGATAACTACATCCTTAGACATAGAATCAATGTTTTATCCCTAGTGGCAACAGCACATCACAACCTTAGAACTTTCACGTCATCGTCCCGGTGTCAATGAAGGCATGAACCCACTATCGAGCATAAATACTCCCTCTTGGAGTTAAGAGTACAAACTTGGCCAGAGCCTCTACTAATAACGGAGAGCATGCAAGATCATAAACAACACATAAATAATAGATTGATAATCACCATAACATAGTATTCTCTATCCATCGGATCCCGACAAACACAACATATAGTATTACAGATAGATGATCTTGATCATGTTAGGCAGCTCACAAGATCCAACAATGAAGCACAACAAGGAGAAGACGACCATCTAGTTACTGCTATGGACCCATAGTCCAGGGGTGAACTACTCACTCATCACTCCGGAGGCGATCATGGCGATGAAGAGTCCTCCGGGAGATGAATCCCCTCTCTGGCAGGTGCCGGAGGCGATCTCCCGAATCCCCCGAGATGGGATTCGCGGCGGCGGCATCTCCGGAAGGTTTTCCGTATCGTGGCTCTCGGTGCGGGGGTTTCGCGACGGAGGCTATTTGTAGGCGGAAGGGTAGGTCGGGGGGCTCACGAGGGCCCGGATGACGAGGCCGCGCGGCCGGGGGCCGGGCCGCGCCGCCTCGTGGTCCGGCCACCTCGTGGCCCCACTTCGTTATCTCTTCGGTCTTCCGGAAGCTCCGTGCAAAAATAGGACCCCGGGCGAAGATTTCGTCCAATTCCGAGAATATTTCCTTACTAGGATTTCGAAACCAAAAACAGCGAGAAAACGAGCAAGCGGCTCTTCGGCATCTTGTTAATAGGTTAGTTCCGGAAAATGCATAAATATGACATATAATGTGCATAAAACATGTAGGTATCATCAATAAAGTAGCATGGAACATAAGAAATTATCGATACGTTGGAGACGTATCAGCATCCCCAAGCTTAGTTCTGCTCGTCCCGAAGCGGTAAAACGATAACAAAGATAATTTCGAAGTGACATGCCATCATAATCTTGATCATATTATTTGTAAACATATGTAATGAATGCAGCGATCAAAACAAAAGTAATGACATGAGTAAACAAGTGAATCATATAGCAAAGACTTTTCATGAATAGTACTTCAAGACAAGCATCAATAAGTCTTGCATAAGAGTTAACTCATAAAGCAATAAATCAAAGTAAAGGTGTTGAAGCAACACAAAGGAAGATTAAGTTTCAGCGGTTGCTTTCAACTTATAACATGTATATCTTATGGATATTGTCAACATAAAGTAATATAACAAGTGCAATATGCAAGTATGTAGGAATCAATGCATAGTTCACACAAGTGTTTGCTTCTTAAGGTGGAGGGAGATAGGTAAACTGACTCAACAATAAAAGTAAAAGAATGGTCCTTCAAAGAGGAAAGCATCGATTGCTGTATTTGTGCTAGAGCTTTTATTTTGAAAACATGAAACAATTTTGTCAACGGTAGTAATAAAGCATATGAGTTATGTAAATTATATCTTACAAGTTGCAAGCCTCATGCATAGTATACTAATAGTGTCCGCACCTCGTCCTACTTAGCTTGGACTACCGGATCTTTGCATGCCATGTTTCAACCAAGTGTCACAAAGGGGTACCTCCATGCCGCTGTACAAAGGTCTAAGGAGAATGCTCGCATTTTGGATTTCTCGCTTTTGATTATTCTCAACTTAGACATCCATACCGGGACAACATGGACAACGGATAATGGACTCCTCTTAAATGCATAAGCATGTAGCAATGATTATTGTTCTCATATGAGATTGAGGATATATGTCCAAAACTGAAACTTCAACCATGATTCATGGCTTTAGTTAGCGGCCCAATGTTCTTCTCTAACAATTTTGCATGCTCCAATCACTAAAATGATAGATCCTTCGGACAAGACGGACATGCATAGCAACTCACATGATATTCAACAATAGTTGATGGCGTTCCCCAGAAGCATGGTTATCGCACAACAAGCAACTTAATAAAAGATAAAGTGCATAAGTACATATTCAATACTACGATAGTTTTTAAGGCTATCTTGTCCCATGAGCTATATATTGCAAAGGTGAATGATGGAATTTTAAAGGTAGCACTCAAGCAATTTACTTTGGAATGGCGGAGAAATACCATGTAGTAGGTAGGTATGGTGGACACAAATGGCATAGTAGTTGGCTCAAGGATTTTGGATGCATGAGAAGTATTCCCTCTCGATACAAGGTTTAGGCTAGCAAGGTTATTTGAAGCAAACTCAAGGATGAAACGGTGCAGCAAAACTCACATAAAAGACATATTGTAAACATTATAAGACTCTACACCGTCTTCCTTGTTGTTCAAAACTCAATACTAGATATTATCTAGACCTTAGAGAGACCAAATATGCAAATCAAATTTTAGCAAGCTCTATGTATTTCTTCATTAATGGGTGCAAAGCATATGATGCAAGAGCTTAAACATGAGCACAACAATTGCCAAGTATCACATTATCCAAGACATTTTAGAATTACTACATGTAGCATTTTCCAATTCCAACCATATAACAATTTAACGAAGAAGAAACTTCGCCTTGAACATTATGAGTAAAGCCTAAGGACATATTTGTCCATATGCAACAGCGGAGCGTGTCTCTCTCCCACAAAGTGAATGCTAGGATCCATTTTATTCAAACAAAACAAAAACAAAAACAAACCGACGCTCCAAGTAAAGAACACAAGATGTGACTCGAATAAAAATATAGTTTCGGGGGAGGAACTCGATGATGTTGTCGATGAAGAAGGGGATGCCTTGGGCATCCCCAAGCTTAGACAGCTTGAGTCTTCTTAAAATATGCAGGGGTGAACCACGGGGGCATCCCCAAGCTTAGAGCTTTCACTCCTCTTGATCATAGTATATCATTCTCCTCTCTTGACCCTTGAAAACTTCCTTCACACCAAACTTCAAGCAAACTCATTAGAGGGTTAGTGCACAATTAATAATTCACACATTCAGAGGTGACACAAACATTCTTTACACTTCTGGATATTGCATAAAGCTACTGGACATTAATGGATCAAAGAAATGAATCCAACATAGCAAAAGAGGCAATGCGAAATAAAAGGCAGAATCTGTCAAAAACAGAACAGTCCGTAAAGACGAATTTAAAGCTGGCACCAGACTTGCTCAAATGGAAAAACTCAAAACTAATGAAAGTTGCGTACATATCTGAGGATCACGCTCGTAAATTGGCAGATTTTTTCGAATTTTCTACAGAGAACTGTGCCCAGATTCGTGACAGACAGCAATGCTGTTTCTGCGCAGCGATCCCAAATATAACATCAACTATAACATAGAAACTTTACTTGGCACAAAAACATGATAAGGAGAGGTTGCTACAGTAGTAAACAACTTCCAAGACTCAAATATAAAACAAAGTGCTGTAGTAAAAACATGGGTTGTCTCCCATAAGCGCTTTTCTTTAACGCCTTTCGGCTAGGCGCGAAAGTGCAAATCAAGTAACATCGAGAGTAGAAGCATCAACATTATTATTTTTCATGCAAACACAACTTGTTGCAGATGGTACTTTAGGTGCTCCATTATCTAAATTCTCTATGGTGGTGCTAGGGGTTTTAGAAATTTTAGGCCTATAATAATTCTTTTGTTTAGGCACTTTAGAGGCATACATGAATTTTTGTTCTTTACCCACATAAGCTTTCTCATTATATTTGAGGGAAGAAAAGGTTGAACCCAAGGTTCCCATAGCTTTTTCAAGTTCATCAATCCTATTGATTTGATTATCATAGACAACACAAGTTCCTAGGACACTAATTCTTTCATCAATTCCTCCTAGGGATTTATCAAGTTCATCAGTTTTGTCCAATAACATTTCCAATTTAGTTTCAATACTTGGAAAAATTTTCTCTATGGTTTCCAATTTTTTCATAACATCCTCAAGAGAGATTTCAATTTTAACTTCATTAACAGGTGGTATTCCAACTAGACTCTCAATGATGCAACTAGCTTCTAAAGCGGGAGTACCTAGGAAATTGCCTCCCGAAAGAGTATCAAAAACATACCTATTCCAACTAGATAAACCAACATAAAAGTTCCTAAGAAGGATAGTGGTGGAGTGTTTCTTAATGCACCTATGATGAGCATTACTAATTCTATACCAAGCATCTTTAAAACTTTCTCCACCTTGTTGCTTAAAAGAACGAACTTCAACTTCAGAGATTACTCATTTTAGTAGCAATAAAGTAAACTAGGCAAATAAAGTAAAGACAAGTAACTAATTTTTTTGTGTTTTTGATATAGAGAGCAAGACAGTAAATAAAGTAAAACTAGCAACTAATTTTTTTGTGTTTTGTTTAGGTGCAGCAAACAAAGTAGTAAATAAAATAAAGCAAGACAAAAACAAAGTAAAGAGATTGAGAAGTGGAGACTCCCCTTGCAGCGTGTCTTGATCTCCCCGACAACGGCGCCGGAAATTTGCTTGATGCGCGTAGATGTACACGTCCGTTGGGAACCCCAAGAGGAAGGTATGATGCGCACGGTGGCAAGTTTCCCTCAGTAAGAAACCAAGGTTTAATCGGACCAGTAGGAGTCAAGAAGCACGTTGAAGGTTGATGGTGGCGAAATGTGATGCGGCGCAACAACAGGGATTCCGGCGCCAACGTGGAATCTGCACAACACAAACAAAATACTTTGCCCCAACGAAACAGTGAGGTTGTCAATCTCACCGGCTTGCTGTAACAAAGGATTAAACGTATCGAGTGGAAGATGATTGTTTGCAAGAAAACAGTAAAACACAATTGCAGTAGATTGTATGCTATGTAAAGAATAGGACCGGGGTCCACGAGTTCACTAGAGGTGTCTCTCCCATAAGATAAAAGCATGTTGGGTGAACAAATTACAGTCGGGCAATTGACAAATAGAAAAGGGCATAACAATGCATATACATGATATGATAAATATAGTGAGATTTAATCCGGGCATTACGACAAAGTACATAGACCACCATCCAACTGCATCTATGCCTAAAAAGTCCACCTTCAGGTTATCATCCGAACCCCATTCAGTATTAAGTTGCTAAGCAACAGACAATTGCATTAAGTATGGTGCGTAATATAATCGACAACTACATCCTTAGACATAGAATCAATGTTTTATCCCTAGTGGCAACAGCACAACACAACCTTAGAACTTTACTGTCATCTGTCCCGGTGTCAATGAAGGCATGAACCCACTATCGAGCATAAATACTCCCTCTTGGAGTTAAGAGTACAAACTTGGCCAGAGCCTCTACTAATAACGGAGAGCATGCAAGATCATAAACAACACATAAACAATAGATTGATAATCACCATAACATAGTATTCTCTATCCATCGGATCCCGACAAACACAACATATAGTATTACGGATAGATGATCTTGATCATGTTAGGCAGCTCACAAGATCCAACAATGAAGCACAACAAGGAGAAGACGACCATCTAGCTACTGCTATGGACCCATGGTCCAGGGGTGAACTACTCACTCATCACTCCGGAGGCGATCATGGCGATGAAGAGTCCTCCGGGAGATGAATCCCTCTCCCGGCGAGGTGTCGGAGGCGATCTCCTGAATCCCCCGAGATGGGATTCGCGGCGGCGGCGTCTGCGGAAGGTTTTCCGTATCGTGGCTCTCGGTGCGGGGTTTCGCGACGGAGGCTATTTGTAGGCGGAAGGGTAGGTCGGGGGCTCACGAGGGCCCGGATGACGAGGCCGCGCGGCCGAGGGCCGGGCCGCGCCGCCTCGTGGTCCGGCCACCTCGTGGCCCCACTTCGTTATCTCTTCGGTCTTCCGGAAGCTCCGTGCAAAAATAGGACCCCGGGCGAAGATTTCGTCCAATTCGAGAATATTTCCTTACTAGGATTTCCGAAACCAAAAACAGCGGAAAACGACAGAATCGGCTCTTCGGCATCTTGTTAATAGGTTAGTTCCAGAAAATGCATAAATATGACATATAATGTGCATAAAACATGTAGGTATCATCAATAAAGTAGCATGGAACATAAGAAATTATCGATACGTTGGAGACGTATCAAGTACTTTCTGAACCGAGTGAAGATACCTTTTTTTACTTGAATGTATTTTCTAAACCATGAATATTTTTTCAAACCTCATGCACATTTTGCCTAAGCCATGAATATTTTTTCCAACCTCATGAACATATATCTGAGAGATGTGAACATTTTTTTTACTCCGTGAATATATTTTTTTGAACCCATGAACATATTTTGTTAGACCTCATGAACATATATTTGAGGGATGTGAACTTTTTAAAAATCTTTGAATGTATGTTTTTGAACCCATGAACATATTGTGTCAAACCTCATGAACAGTTTTTGAACCATGTGAACTATTTTTTAATCCATGAATATTTTTTTGAACCCATGAACATATTTTTTTTTCAAATCTCATGAACATATATTTGAGGGATGTGAACATTTTTTTAAATCCTTGAATGAATGTTTTTGAACCCATGAATGTATTTTGTCAAACCTCATGAACATTTTTTTCAACCCTGTGAACTTTTTTGAAACTATGGACAAGCCTTGTGGAAATTGAACAAAAAAGGGAAGAATAGAATTGTTCAAGTTAGTAAAAATTAAGTATTATTCAAGTTAATGAAAACTAATTTGTGCCACTAATACGTCTCCAACGTATCGATAATTTCTTATGTTCCATGCTACTTTATTGATGATACCTACATGTTTTATGCACACTTTATGTCATATTTATGCATTTTCTGGAACTAACCTATTAACAAGATGCCGAAGAGCCGGTTGTTGTTTTCGCTGTTTTTGGTTTCAGAAATCCTAGTAAGGAAATATTCTCGGAATTGGACGAAATCTTCGCCCGGGGTCCTATTTTTGCACGGAGCTTCCAGAAGACCGAAGGAGAGTCGAAGTGGGGCCACGAGGTGGCCAGGGGATAGGGCGGCGCGGCCCAAGCCCTGGCCGCGCCGGCCTGCCCCCTGGGCCCCTCGTGCCGCCTCTTGACCTGCCCTTCCGCCTACTTAAAGCCTCCGTCGCGAAAACCCCAGTACCGAGAGCCACGATACGGAAAACCTTCCAGAGACGCCGCCGCCGCGAATCCCATCTCGGGGGATTCAGGAGATCGCCTCCGGCACCCTGCCGGAGAGGGGATTCATCTCCCGGAGGACTCTTCATCGCCATGATCGCCTCCGGAGTGATGAGTGAGTAGTTCACCCCTGGACCATGGGTCCATAGCGGTAGCTAGATGGTCGTCTTCTCCTTGTTGTGCTTCATTGTTGGATCTTGTGAGCTGCCTAACATGATCAAGATCATCTATCCGTAATACTATATGTTGTGTTTGTCGGGATCCGATGGATAGAGAATACTATGTTATGGTGATTATCAATCTATTGTTTATGTGTTGTTTATGATCTTGCATGCTCTCCGTTATTAGTAGAGGCTCCGGCCAAGTTTTTGCTCTTAACTCCAAGAGGGAGTATTTATGCTCGATAGTGGGTTCATGCCTTCATTGACACCTGGGATCGTGACGAGTGGGTTCTAAGGTTGTGATGTCTCTGTTGCCACTAGGGATAAAACATTGATGCTATGTCTAAGGATGTAGTTGTTGATTACATTACGCACCATACTTAATGCAATTGTCCGTTGCTTAGCAACTTAATACTGAATGGGGTTCGGATGATAACCTGAAGGTGGACTTTTTAGGCATAGATGCAGTTGGATGGCGGTCTATGTACTTTGTCGTAATGCCCGGATTAAATCTCACTATATTTATCATATCATGTATATGCATTGTGTTACCCTCCAAAACCCCCCGACGGGCTTTGGTTAAGCAACACGAAGAGCCGGGAAGCTCCCAGGGCCGCTTAGTGGATCCCTGGCACCTCGCGTCGTCCCGCAAATCTTCTGGCGCGCGTCCTGGCGGTTGCTAGGGCGTGCCACCTGACCTATACCTAGTCGGGAAGGTGTTAGTGCTTCGATTGTTCCTGCATGGTAGACACGTGCACATTAAATACGAGCCTTATCGGCTCTCGGGTTTCCCGTGGATCGGCTCAAAGAGCCGATCGCCCCATGGTCCTTGATGGATTAGCAATGGCATGGGGATCCTGCTTGATCAGGACAAAGCTAAAACGATCCACGACAGTTTAGGGTTTTCACCGCATAATCGGAACGTCCTACGTGCGATCGGGCCTAGCAGCTACGAGAGACGATGCAAACTATCCCTACGAGAGGCCTAAAAACCAACATGTGTTGATCCTCGGAACATCCCTCGCAGGGATGGTAAACAACACCTAACGCACCACCGGATCATCCGACCCCAGCATAAGGCCTAACTATGCAGATATTAAACTAATCCTTGCAGATGCAAGGAGCAACTATAACGGATCGGATCTACTAAACATGATCAAGCAAGATGCTGCCCTTACGTCTAGATCGACGTAAGGGCAGCAAGGTGTCTAGGGACGGCATTGCCACGCAGATATGCACGTGAAAGCACCAATGCGAGCCCCTAAACACCTAAGGATAAATAGTACCGCTCGCCATCAACAAGGCTTCGAGCACGAGCGAGTACAAGGATAACGAATAAACTTACGCTTGCCTAGATCGCAAGATGCGATCTAGGCGATATGATGCTTACCCGGGAGAAACCCTCGTATGAAAGGGGTGGCGATGCGCCGAGATTGGTTTGTGTTGGTTGAACGATGATTGTCCTCCTTTCTCGATAACCCTAGATACATATTTATAGTCCAAGGGACTTTCTAATTGGGGCGTGCACCTAACCGTGCACGGGCCAGACTCTATCTCTTTAATCTAAATTACAACGCAATCTAATATATTACAGATACATGGGCAATTAAGCCCGAACTCTCAGCGCAAGGCCGCTTCAAAGATGCTTCATGTGTACGTCCTTCAAGCCCATCTTCACTTACGGCCCACCTCCTGATTTGGCCAAAATCGGGTGGTAACACATTGTTATGCTCTTCTCTATTTGTCAATTGCCCGACTGTAATTTGTTCACCCAACATGCTTTTATCTTATGGGAGAGACACCTCTAGTGAACTGTGGACCCCGGTCCTATTCTTTACATAGCATACAATCTATCGCAATTGTTCTTTACTTGTTTTCTTGCAAACAATCATCTTCCACACAATACGGTTAATCCTTTGTTACAGCAAGCCGGTGAGATTGACAACCTCACTTGTTTCGTTGGGGCAAAGTACTTTGGTTGTGTTGTGCGGGTTCCACGTTGGCGCCGGAATCCCCGGTGTTGCGCCGCATCACATTTCGCGACCATCAACCTTCAACGTGCTTCTTGGCTCCTCCTGGTTCGATTAAACCTTGGTTTCTTCTCGAGGGAAAACTTGCCACTCGTGCGCATCATACCTTCCTCTTGGGGTTCCCAACGGACGTGTACATCTACGCGCATCAAGCTCGTTTTCCGGCGCCGTTGCCGGGGAGATCAAGACACGCTGCAAGGGGAGTCTCCACTTCTCAATCTCTTTACTTTGTTTTTGTCTTGCTTTATTTTATTTACTACTTTGTTTGCTGCACTAAATCAAAATACCAAAAAAAATAGTTGCTAGTTTTACTTTATTTACTGTCTTGCTCTCTATATCGAAAATACAAAAAAATTAGTTACTTGCATTTACTTTATCTAGTTTGTTTTATTTACCGTTGCTAAAATGAATACCCCTGAAAATACTAAGTTGTGTGACTTCACAAATGCAAATAATAATGATTTCCTATGCACACCTATTGCTCCACCTGCTACTACGAGCAGAATTCTTTGAAATTAAACCCGCTTTCTTGAATTTGGTTATGAGAGATCAATTTTCCGGTGTTAGTTACGATGATGCCGCTGCCCATCTCAATAATTTTGTTGAACTTTGTGAAATGCAAAAGTATAAGGATGTAGATGGTGATATTATTAAATTGAAAGTGTTTCCTTTCTCATTAAGAGGAAGAGCTAAAGATTGGTTGCTATCTTTGCCTAAGAATAGTATTGATTCATGGACTAAGTGTAAAGATGCTTTTATTGGTAGATATTATCCTCCCGCTAAAATTATATCTTTGAGAAGTAGCATAATGAATTTTAAGCAATTAGATACTGAACATGTTTCTCAAGCATGGGAGAGAATGAAAACTTTGGTAAAGAATTGCCCAACCCATGGACTGACTACTTGGATGATCATCCAAACCTTCTATGCAGGACTAAATTTTTCTTCGCGGAATTTATTGGATTCAGCTGCTGGAGGTACCTTTATGTCCATCACATTGGGGGCGGCTACAAAACTTCTTGATGATATGATGATAAATTACTCCGAATGGCACACGGAAAGAGCTCCACAAGGTAAGAAGGTAAATTCTGTTGAAGAAACCTCTTCCTTGAGTGATAAGATTGATGTGATTATGTCTATGCTTGTGAATGGTAGATCTAATGTTGATCCAAATAATGTTCCTTTAGCTTCATTGGTTGCTCAAGAAGAAAATGTTGATGTGAATTTCATTAAAAATAATAATTTCAACAACAATGCTTATAGGAACAACTCTGGTAATAACTATAGGCCGTATCCTGCTAGTGGTAATGATTATGGTAATACTTATGGTAGATATGAGGAAAGGATGCTAGAAATTGAAAGATCCACTAAAAACTTTATGCAATCACAATATGAGCAAAATCAATTGTTTACTAAAACTATGAATGAACAATCTACCTTATTGAAAAATATAGGAAATCAACTTGAAAACTTGAATAGGGAGATTTACGGTCTACAAACTAAAATTTCAAATGCTTGAAACCCGAATCTCATACATGTCCGCATCACAATCTTCTTTAATTAATAAAATGGCTGCTAAACCTGATGATATTGATAATAAGATTACTACTACAGCAAATGCCATCCAAGTTAGAATTAATGAGAATATAAGATTAATGGTTGAATTGCGTGCTAGGTGGGATAGAGAAGAAAATGAAAAACTAGCCAAAGAGAATAATGTAGCTAAAGTTTGGACTATTACCACCACTAGTAATGCTAATTCTTCACATGTTGCTGCACCTCCTACTATCAATGGTAAAATAATTGGTGTTGGCAATGTTTCTACTCCTAGTGCAAAGCGTACAAAACTGCTCGAAATTGCTAAAATTGCTTGAAACCGCTTGTGATAAAACTCGCTGAAATTTTTTCCAACCTTGGGAACAATGATCCCATTGCTGTAGCTCATAATGATTTAGATTTTGATGATTGCCACATCTCTGAAGTTATAAAGTTCTTACAAAAACTTGCTAAAAGTCCTAATGCTAGTGCTATAAATTTAGCCTTTACAAAACATATTACAAATGCTCTCATAAAAGCTAGAGAAGAGAAACTAAAACTTGAAACTTCTATTCCTAGAAAGTTAGAAGATGGTTGGGAGCCCATCATTAAAATGAAATTCAATGACTTTGAATGTAATGCTTTATGTGATCTTGGTGCAAGTATTTACGTTATGCCTAAAAAGATTTATGATATGCTTGACTTGCCACCATTGAAGAATTGTTATTTGGATGTTAATCTTGCCGATAATGTTAAAAAGAAACCTTTGGGGAGGATTGATAATGTGCGCATTACAGTTAACAATAACCTTGTCCCCATTGATTTTGTTGTCTTGGATATCGAATGCAATGCATCTTGTCCTATTGTGTTGGGAAGACCTTTTCTTCGAACCATTGGTGCTGTTATTGATATGAGGGAAGGTAATATTAAATATCAATTTCCTCTCAAGAAAGGTATGGAACACTTCCCTAGAAAGAGAATGAAGTTGCCTTTTGATTCTATTATTAGAACAAGTTATGATGTTGATGCTTCATCTCTCGATGTTACTTGATTTGCACTTTCTGCGCCTAGCTAAAGGCGTTAAAGAAAAGCGCTTATGGGAGACAACCCATGTTTTTACTACAGTAATTTTTTGTTTTGTTGAGTCTTGGAAGTTGTTTACTACTGTAGCAACCTCTCCTTATCATGTTTTTGTGCCCAGTAAAGTTTCTATGTCGAAGTTGATGTTATTTGGGATCGCTGCGCAGAAACAGCATTGCTGTCTGTCACGAATCTGGGCACAGTCCTCTGTAGAAAATTCGAAAAAATCTGCCAATTTACGAGCGTGATCCTCAGATATGTACGCAACTTTTATTAGTTTTGAGTTTTTCCATTTGAGCAAGTTTGGTGCCAGCTTTAAATTCGTCTTTAAGGACTGTTCTGTTTTTGACAGATTCTGCCTTTTATTTCGCATTGCCTCTTTTGCTATGTTGGATTCATTTCTTTGATCCATTAATGTCCAGTAGCTTTATGCAATGTTGATGTCTACGAGTGCTTCTATTCTTGTAGACAGTGTTGGGCCTCCAAGAGCAGAGGTTTGTAGAGCAGCAGCAAGTTTCCCTTAAGTGGATTACCCAAGGTTTATCGAACTCAGGGAGGAAGAGGTCAAAGATATCCCTCTCAAGCAACCCTGCAACCACAAAGCAAGAAGTCTCTTGTGTCCCCAACACACCAAATACACTTGTCAGGTGTATAGGTGTACTAGTTCGGCGAAGAGATAGTGAAATACAAGTAATATGGATGTATATGAGTGGTAATAGCAATCTGAATAAAATATGGCAGCGAGTAAACATGCAACAAAACAGTAAACAAACGGAGATTCGATGCTTGGAAGCAAGGCCTAGGGATCCTGCTTTCACTAGTGGACACTCTCAACAATGATCACATAATAGGACTACTCTACACCCTTTTGTTGGATGATGAACACATTGCGTAGGATTACACGAACCCTCAATGTCGGAGTTAACAAGCTCCACAATGCAATGTTCATATTTAAATAACCTTAGAGTGCAAGATAGATCAATACGACTAAACCAAGTACTAACATAGCATGCACACTGTCACCTTCACGCCAGTTAGGAGGAATAGATCACATCAGTACCATCATAGTAATAGTTAACTTCATAATCTACAAGAGATCATAATCATAGCCTACGCCAAGTACTAACACAAGTGCACACACTGTCACCATTACACCGTGTAGGAGGAATAGAGTACTTTAATAACATCACTAGAGTAGCACATAGATAATATTCAACTAGATCACATAAGGAGAGAGATGAACCACATAGCTACAGCGGAGCCCTCAGCCCCGGGGGTGAATTACTCCCTCCTCATCATGGAGACAGCGATGGCGGTGAAGATGGCGGTGGAGACGGCGGTGGAGATGACTCCGGGGGCAATTCCCCGTCCGACAGGGTGCCGGAACAGAGACTTCTGTCCCCGAATCTTGATTTCGCGATGGCGGCGGCTCTGGAAGGTTTTCTCGGGTCTCGTGGCTTCCTCTGTAAGGGTTTTCGATGCAGGGGCTTTAAATAGGCGAAGAGGCGGCGCAGGAGGGTCGAAGGGGTGCCCTCACCACCAGGTGGCGCGGCCAGGCCTGGGCCCACGCCCAGGTGTGGTGTGGGGCCCCCCGGCCCATCTCCGGCCCCTCTTCGGTGATCCGGAAGCTTCCGGGAAAAATAGGAACCCGGGCGTTGATTTTGTCCAATTCGAGAATATTTCGTTACTAGGATTTACGAAACCAAAAACAGCAGAAAACGAGAGCCGGCACTTCGACATCTTGTTAATAGGTTAGTTCCGGAAAATGCGTAAATACGACATATAATGTGCATAAAACATGTAGATATCATCAATAATGTAGCATGGAACATAAGAAATTATCGATACGTTGGAGACGTATCGGCATCCCCAAGCTTAGTTACGCTCGTCCCGAGCGAGGTAAAACGATAACAAAGATAATTTCTTAAGTGACATGCCATCATAACCTTGATCATATTGTAAACATATGTAATGAATGCAGCGATCAAAACAATGGTAATGACATGAGTAAACAACTGAATCATAAAGCAAAGACTTTTCATGAATAGTACTTCAAGACAAGCATCAATAAGTCTTGCATAAGAGTTAACTCATAAAGCAATAATTTAAAGTATAGACATTGAAGCAACACAATGGAAGATTAAGTTTCAGCGGTTGCTTTCAACTTGTAACATGTATATCTCATGGATAATTGTCAACATAAAGTAATATAACAAGTGCAATATGCAAGTATGTAGGAATCAATGCATAGTTCACACAAGTGTTTGCTTCTTGAGGTGGAGGGAGATAGGTAAACTGACTCAACAATAAAAGTAAAAGAATGGTCCTTCAAAGAGGAAAGCATCGATTGCTTGTATTTGTGCTAGAGCTTTTATTTTGAAAACATGAAACAATTTTGTCAACGGTAGTAATAAAGCATATGAGTTATGTAAATTATATCTTACAAGTTGCAAGCCTCATGCATAGTATACTAATAGTGTCCGCACCTCGTCCTACTTAGCTTGGACTACCGGATCTTTGCATGCCATGTTTCAACCAAGTGTCACAAAGGGGTACCTCCATGCCGCCTCGTACAAAGATCTAAGCAGAATGCTCGCATTTTGGATTTCTCGCTTTTGATTATTCTCAACTTAGACATCCATACCGGGACAACATGGACAACGAGATAATGGACTCCTCTTAAATGCATAAGCATGTAGCAACAATTATTATTCTCATATGAGATTGAGGATATATGTCCAAAACTGAAACTTCAACCATGATTCATGGCTTTAGTTAGCGGCCCAATGTTCTTCTCTAACAATTTTGCATGCTCCAATCACTAAAATGATAGATCCTTCGGACAAGACGGACATGCATAGCAACTCACATGATATTCAACAATAGTTGATGGCGTTCCCCGAAGCATGGTTATCGCACAACAAGCAACTTAATAAAAGATAAAGTGCATAAGTACATATTCAATACTACGATAGTTTTTAAGGCTATTTTGTCCCATGAGCTATATATTGCAAAGGTGAATGATGGAATTTTAAAGGTAGCACTCAAGCAATTTACTTTGGAATGGCGGAGAAATACCATGTAGTAGGTAGGTATGGTGGACACAAATGGCATAGTAGTTGGCTCAAGGATTTTGGATGCATGAGAAGTATTCCCTCTCGATACAAGGTTTAGGCTAGCAAGGTTATTTGAAGCAAACTCAAGGATGAACCGGTGCAGCAAAACTCACATAAAAGACATATTGTAAACATTATAAGACTCTACACCGTCTTCCTTGTTGTTCAAAACTCAATACTAGATATTATCTAGACCTTAGAGAGACCAAATATGCAAATCAGATTTTAGCAAGCTCTATGTATTTCTTCATTAATGGGTGCAAAGCATATGATGCAAGAGCTTAATCATGAGCACAACAATTGCCAAGTATCACATTATCCAAGACATTTTAGAATTACTACATGTAGCATTTTCCAATTCCAACCATATAACAATTTAACGAAGAAGAAACTTCGCCTTGAACATTATGAGTAAAGCCTAAGGACATATTTGTCCATATGCAACAGCGGAGCGTGTATCTCTCCCACAAAGTGAATGCTAGGATCCATTTTATTCAAACAAAAACAAAAACAAACCGACGCTCCAAGCAAAGAACACAAGATGTGACTGAATAAAAATATAGTTTCAGGGGAGGAACCTGATGATGTTGTCGATGAAGAAGGGGATGCCTTGGGCATCCCCAAGCTTAGACGCTTGAGTCTTCTTAAAATATGCAGGGATGAACCACGGGGGCATCCCCAAGCTTAGAGCTTTCACTCCTCTTGATCATAGTATATCATACTCCTCTCTTGACCCCTTGAAAACTTCCTTCACACCAAACTTCAAGCAAACTCATTAGAGGGTTAGCGCACAATTAATAATTCACATGTTCAGAGGTGACACAAATATTCTTTACACTTCTGGACATTGCATAAAGCTACTGGACATTAATTGATCAAAGAAATAAATCCAACATAGCAAAAGAGGCAATGCGAAATAAAAGGCAGAATCTGTCAAAAACAGAACAGTCCGTAAAGACGAATTTAAAGATGGCACCAGACTTGCTCAAATGGAAAAACTCAAAACTAATGAAAGTTGCGTACATATCTTAGGATCACGCTCGTAAATTGGCAGATTTTTTAGAATTTTCTACAGAGGCCTGTGCCCAGATTCGTGACAGACAGCAATGCTGTTTCTGCGCAGCGATCCCAAATATAACATCAACTTTGACATAGAAACTTTACTTGGCACAAAAACATGATAAGGATAGGTTGCTACAGTAGTAAACAACTTCCAAGACACAAATATAAAACAAAGTACTGTAGCAAAATAACACATGGGTTATCTCCCAAGAAGTTCTTTCTTCATAGCCATTAAGATGGGCTCAACAGTTTTAATGATGCACTCGCAAGAAATAAGAGTTGAGGAAAAAGAGAGCATCAAGAGGCAAATTCAAAACACATTTAAGTCTAACATGCTTCCTATGCATAGGAATCTTGTAAATAAACAAGTTCATGAAGAGCAAAGTAACAAGCATAGGAAGATAAAACAAGTGTAGCTTCAAAAATTTCAGCACATAGAGAGGTGTTTTAGTAACATGAAAATTTCTACAACCATATTTTCCTCTCTCATAATAACTTTCAGTAGCATCATGAGCAAACTCAACAATATAACTATCACATAAAGCATTCTTATCATGAGTCTCATGCATAAAATAATTACTACTTCCAACATAAGCATAGTCATTCTTATTAATTGTAGTGGGAGCAAATTCAACAAAGTAGCTACCAAATATAGGAGGTATATTGTAATCATAATCAAATTTATCCTCCATAACAGGTGGTAACAAAAGACTACTATCATTATAATCATCATAAATGGGAGGCAAAGTATTATCAAAGTAAATTTTCTCCTCAATGCTTGGGGGACTAAAAATATCATGCTCATCAAAGCCAGCTTCCCCAAGCTTAGAATTTTCCATAGCATTAGCAACAATAGTGTTCAAAGCATTCATATTAATATGTTCCATGGGTTTTTTAATTTTCGCATCAAACCATCCATGTCTTAAATCAGGAAATAGAATAAGAAGCTCATTGTTGTCCATTATGCCTAACTAGTGTAAACAAGAAACCAAATGTCGCAATTGCAGAGTCTAAAGGAAATAGCTTCGAGCACACACACAATGGCGCCAGAAAAGTGCGTTACACTCGGAACTGAAGTATGAGTGCCTTTTACCTTTCCTCCCCGGCAACGGCGCCGGAAAAGTGCTTGATGTCTACGGGTGCTTCTATTCTTGTAGACAGTGTTGGGCCTCCAAGAGCGAGAGGTTTGTAGAGCGAGCAGCAAGTTTCCCTTAAGTGGATTACCCAAGGTTTATCGAACTCAGGGAGGAAGAGGTCAAAGATATCCCTCTCAAGCAACCCTGCAACCACAAAGCAAGAAGTCTCTTGTGTCCCCAACACACCAAATACACTTGTCAGGTGTATAGGTGTACTAGTTCGACGAAGAGATAGTGAAATACAAGTAATATGGATGTATATGAGTGGTAATAGCAATCTGAATAAAATATGGCAGCGAGTAAACATGCAACAAAACAAGTAAACAAAGGGAGATTCGATGCTTGGAAGCAAGGCCTAGGGATCCTGCTTTCACTAGTGGACACTCTCAACAATGATCACATAATAGGACTACTCTACACCCTTTTGTTGGATGATGAACACATTGCGTAGGATTACACGAACCCTCAATGTCGGAGTTAACAAGCTCCACAATGCAATGTTCATATTTAAATAACCTTAGAGTGCAAGATAGATCAATACGACTAAACCAAGTACTAACATAGCATGCACACTCGTCACCTTCACGCCGAGTTAGGAGGAATAGATCACATCGGTACCATCATAGTAATAGTTAACTTCATAATCTACAAGAGATCATAATCATAGCCTACGCCAAGTACTAACACAAGTGCACACACTTGTCACCATTACACCGCGTAGGAGGAATAGAGTACTTTAATAACATCACTAGAGTAGCACATAGATAATATTCAACTAGATCACATAAGGAGAGAGATGAACCACATAGCTACGGCGGAGCCCTCGGCCCAGGGGTGAATTACTCCCTCCTCATCATGGAGACAGCGATGGCGGTGAAGATGGCGGTGGAGACGGCGGTGGAGATGACTCCGGGGGCAATTCCCCGTCCGACAGGGTGCCGGAACAGAGACTTCTGTCCGCCGAATCTTGATTTCGCGATGGCGGCGGCTCTGGAAGGTTTTCTCGGGTCTCGTGGCTTCCTCTGTAAGGGTTTTCGATGCAGGGGCTTTAAATAGGCGAAGAGGCGGCGCAGGAGGGTCGAAGGGGTGCCCTCACCACCAGGTGGCGCGGCCAGGCCTGGGCCCGCGCCCAGGTGTGGTGTGGGCCCCCCGGCCCATCTCCGGCCCCTCTTCGGTGATCCGGAAGCTTCCGGGAAAAATAGGTACCGGGCGTTGATTTCGTCCAATTCCGAGAATATTTCGTTACTAGGATTTCGAAACCAAAAACAGCAGAAACAGGAACTAGCACTTCGGCATCTTGTTAATAGGTTAGTTCCAGAAAATGCGTAAATACGACATATAATGTGCATAAAACATGTAGATATCATCAATAATGTAGCATGGAACATAAGAAATTATCGATACGTTGGAGACGTATCAAATGTCCAGAAGTGTAAAGAATGAGTGTGCCACCTCTGAATGTGTGAATTATTAATTGTGCACTAACCCTCTAATGAGTTTGCTTGAAGTTTGGTGTGAAGGAAGTTTTCAAGGGTCAAGAGAGGAGAATGATATACTATGATCAAGAGGAGTGAAAGCTCTAAGCTTGGGGATGCCCCCGTGGTTCACCCCTGCATATTTTAAGAAGACTCAAGCGTCTAAGCTTGGGGATGCCCAAGGCATCCCCTTCTTCATCGACAACATCATCGAGTTCCTCCCCCGAAACTATATTTTTATTCAATCACATCTTGTGTTCTTTACTTGGAGCGTCGGTTTGTTTTTGTTTTTGTTTTTGTTTGAATAAAATGGATCCTAGCATTCACTTTGTGGGAGATAGACACGCTCCGCTGTTGCATATGGACACATATGTCCTTAGGCTTTACTCATAATGTTCAAGGCGAAGTTTCTTCTTCATTAAATTGTTATATGGTTGGAATTGGAAAATGCTACATGTAGTAATTCTAAAATGTCTTGGATAATGTGATACTTGGCAATTGTTGTGCTCATGTTTAAGCTCTTGCATCATATGCTTTGCACCCATTAATGAAGAAATACATAGAGCTTGCTAAAATTTGATTTGCATATTTGGTCTCTCTAAGGTCTAGATAATATCTAGTATTGAGTTTTGAACAACAAGGAAGACGGTGTAGAGTCTTATAATGTTTACAATATGTCTTTTATGTGAGTTTTGCTGCACCGGTTCATCCTTGAGTTTGCTTCAAATAACCTTGCTAGCCTAAACCTTGTATCGAGAGGGAATACTTCTCATGCATCCAAAATCCTTGAGCCAACTACTATGCCATTTGTGTCCACCATACCTACCTACTACATGGTATTTCTCCGCCATTCCAAAGTAAATTGCTTGAGTGCTACCTTTAAAATTCCATCATTCACCTTTGCAATATATAGCTCATGGGACAAAATAGCCTTAAAAACTATCGTAGTATTGAAAATGTACTTATGCACTTTATATTTTATTAAGTTGCTTGTTGTGCGATAACCATGCTTCAGGGGAACGCCATCAACTCGTTGTTGAATATCATGTGAGTTGCTATGCATGTCCGTCTTGTCCGAAGGATCTATCATTTTAGTGGTTGGAGCATGCAAAATTGTTAGAGAAGAACATTGGGCCGCTAACTAAAGCCATGAATCATGGTTGAAGTTTCGGTTTTGGACATATATCCTCAATCTCATATGAGAATAATAATCATTGCTACATGCTTATGCATTTAAGAGGAGTCCATTATCTGTTGTCCATGTTGTCCCGGTATGGATGTCTAAGTTGAGAATAATCAAAAGCGAGAAATCCAAAATGCGAGCATTCTCCTTAGACCTTTGTACGAGGCGGCATGGAGGTACCCCTTTGTGACACTTGGTTGAAACATGGCATGCAAAGATCCGGTAGTCCAAGCTAAGTAGGACGAGGTGCGCACACTATTAGTATACTATGCATGAGGCTTGCAACTTGTAAGATATAATTTACATAACTCATATGCTTTATTACTACCGTTGACAAAATTGTTTCATGTTTTCAAAATAAAAGCTCTAGCACAAATACAACAATCGATGCTTTCCTCTTGAAGGACCATTCTTTTACTTTTATTGTTGAGTCGGTTTACCTATCTCCTTCCACCTTAAGAAGCAAACACTTGTGTGAACTGTGCATTGATTCCTACATACTTGCATATTGCACTTGTTATATTACTTTATGTTGACAATATCCATGAGATATACATGTTATAAGTTGAAAGCAACCGCTGAAACTTAATCTTCCTTTGTGTTGCTTCAACACCTTTACTTTGATTTATTGCTTTATGAGTTAACTCTTATGCAAGACTTATTGATGCTTGTCTTGAAGTACTATTCATGAAAAGTCTTTGCTATATGATTCACTTGTTTACTCATGTCATTACCTTTGTTTTGATCGCTGCATTCATTACATATGTTTACAAATAGTATGATCAAGATTATGATGGCATGTCACTTCAGAAATTATCTTTGTTATCGTTTTACCTGCTCGGGACGAGCAGAACTAAGCTTGGGGATGCTGATACGTCTCCAACGTATCGATAATTTCTTATGTTCCATGCTAATTTATTGATGATACCTACATGTTTTATGCACACTTTATGTCATATTTATGCATTTTCTGGAACTAACCTATTAACAAGATGCCGAAGAGCCGATTCTTGTTTTACGCTGTTTTTGGTTTCGAAATCCTAGTAAGGAAATATTCTCGGAATTGGACGAAATCTTCGCCCGGGGTCCTATTTTTGCACGGAGCTTCCAGAAGACCGAAGGAGAGTCGAAGTGGGGCCACGAGGTGGCCAGGGGATAGGGCGGCGCGGCCCAAGCCCTGGCCGCGCCGGCCTGCCCCCTGGGCCCCTCGTGCCGCCTCTTGACCTGCCCTTCCGCCTACTTAAAGCCTCCGTCGCGAAAACCCCGATGCACGAGAGCCACGATACGGAAAACCTTCCGGAGACGCCGCCGCCGCGAATCCCATCTCGGGGGATTCGGGAGATCGCCTCCGGCACCTCGCCGGAGAGGGGATTCATCTCCGGAGGACTCGTCATCGCCATGATCGCCTCCGGAGTGATGAGTGAGTAGTTCACCCCTGGACCATGGGTCCATAGCGGTAGCTATATGGTCGTCTTCTCCTTGTTGTGCTTCATTGTTGGATCTTGTGAGCTGCCTAACATGATCAAGATCATCTATCCGTAATACTATATGTTGTGTTTGTCGGGATCCGATGGATAGAGAATACTATGTTATGGTGATTATCAATCTATTGTTTATGTGTTGTTTATGATCTTGCATGCTCTCCGTTATTAGTAGAGGCTCTGGCCAAGTTTGTACTCTTAACTCCAAGAGGGAGTATTTATGCTCGATAGTGGGTTCATGCCTTCATTGACACCTGGGATCGTGACAGTAGGTTCTAAGGTTGTGATGTGCTGTTGCCACTAGGGATAAAACATTGATGCTATGTCTAAGGATGTAGTTGTTGATTACATTACGCACCATACTTAATGCAATTGTCTGTTGCTTAGCAACTTAATGCCGAATGGGGTTCGGATGATAACTCTGAAGGTGGACTTTTTAGGCATAGATGCGGTTGGATGGCGGTCTATGTACTTTGTCGTAATGCCCGGATTAAATCTCACTATATTTATCATATCATGTATATGCATTGTTATGCTCTTCTCTATTTGTCAATTGCCCGACTGTAATTTGTTCACCCAACATGCTTTTATCTTATGGGAGAGACACCTCTAGTGAACTGTGCACCCCGGTCCTATTCTTTACATAGCATACAATCTACTGCAATTGTTTTTACTATTTTCTTGCAAACAATCATCTTCCACTCGATACGGTTGATCCTTTGTTACAGGCAAGCCGGTGAGATTGACAACCTCACTCGTTTCGTTGGGGCAAAGTACTTTGGTTGTGTTGTGCAGGTTCCACGTTGGCGCCGGAATCCCTGGTGTTGCGCCGCATCACATTTCGCGACCATCAACCTTCAACGTGCTTCTTGGCTCCTCCTGGTTCGATTAAATCTTGGTTTCTTTCTGAGGGAAAACTTGCCACTGTGCGCATCATACCTTCCTCTTGGGGTTCCCAACGGACATGTACATCTACGCGCATCAGCCACCCAAATAAAATTGTTCATACATCACACAAAAATATTCACACACACACACATATATATTCAAAAGAATGCAAGAATAAAATAGTTAAAAAAATAAAAATAAATAAATGTTCGCTTATAACAATTTGTGTTCATGCATTCCAAAATTAATGTTCATAAAGTACTAAAAAGTTTTTTTGTACATACCAGAATATGATGTATTCATATAGTAAAAGGAGAAGTTGTTGTTCGTCTCGAAAGAAAGTTTTTGTGTATCCTTAAAAAATGTTCATTCACCATGGTAAAGAATTTCTTTAATGAAAATTGAAGGAAAATAATTTGTATGCTAAAATAAAAAATAAACATTTGCATATAACTGAAATAATACACGTATTAAAACAACATCCATAGGTTACCAAAGTGGTGTTCATTCATATTAGATCGTGTATGCATTCATATAAGAAAAGAAATGAGTAAACAATATGGTCTTAGTGCTACGAGAGAAATTATAGAAATGGAAATAAAAATATAAGACAAAAAGAAAATATGTGAAAGTGTAAAACATGAAAAGAAAAAATGGGACGTGCTCTCTAGAAAAGGAAAGGACTACCGAAAGGAATAGGGATGCACCCGAGGAAAGAGTAAAATGCATCGGTGGTACCGGAACTTGGAGAGAAAAATCGATACGGTCACCCACCTACGGAATACAGGATATACGGTAACCAAATACGACATAACAATCATTTAGGTGACTGGCTCACTGTAGAGAGACGTATATGCTTATGTGGCAAGTGGTGGAGCCCGTTTGTCAGCCTCCAGATGGGATGCACGCTAGAAGACAATGGGCCGGTCCAGATTACCGAATATGGTACGCGTCACAGCCCTAACAGACGCTTAACGCGTCAAATAGGATTTGCCGCACGGGCGGCTGATATTGGTTTGGGTTGTGAGTTGTTGGTGCCGTTGGATTTCTTTGGATGGACGGTGGATGCTGGGGTTAAGTCGCATGGTGTCACTGGACTTGCCCTAAATCTAAATCCCCCTCGCACCCAGATCAGCCGCCAGCCCAAAGCAGCATCCAGCCATGTTGCGCCGCCTCCCGGAGCTTCTCCGCACCACCGCCACCGCCGCCGCCACCCTGCTCTCCCGCCGTCTCCCTCAACCTCGACCGCACCGGCACCTGCTTCCATCCCTACCCGCACATCTCCTACCCGCCCCAAGCCTCGCATCACGCTTCTACGCCACCCAGTCCGCGCCGGTAGCGGCGGCGCGGCCACCGCGGGCGCCGCGGCCGCTGCGGACGGTGGGCAGCCTGCTGAGGCTCAACGACCTCCGCGATAACCCGGGGGCGACCCAGCAGAAGACGCGCAAGGGCCGCGGGATCGGCTCAGGGAAGGGCAAGACTGCCGGGCGTGGCCACAAGGGCCAGAAGGCGCGTGGTACCGCTCGATTCGGCTTCGAGGGCGGCCAGACCCCGCTGCGCCGCCGCCTTCCCCGCCGGGGGTTCAAGAATCGCTTCTCACTCACCTTCCAGGTCTCTTGCATTTCCCTTGCTCTGCTTTCCTCGCAGCAATACGACCTTTGCTGCCGTCGATCTTGCTTTGATTAGATGATATGAGACAACTTTCTTTCTCGTAATGTGCTTCATCTGTGTTCTGTGCACGGAGTTCACATTTTGACCTTACTGCTTCTTATTCCGAGTGCTACCGTGTTAAGGATCTTGTTTGCCTCCCTATAAAATGCTCCTCAATTAGGCCTGAAGAAAGGAAAATTACGGTTGCCCTTGTAGTCCTGAGGCGAGCTCTAGAGCATTTTGTTTCTCAGTGTGCATCAAGTACAACTACTACCTCCATACTGGTATCACACACTTCGAGAAAAACTTTGACCGTTAATTTGGTCAACAAAATATGAGGTACATGCCACAAAAATTATTGCATCGTAATCATATTCAAAACAAGTTACCAACGATATATCTTATATTTTGTTGATCAAATTAATAGTCAAAGTTTTTTTCTCGAAGTCTGTAATACTCTAATAAACCGGTATATAGGCAGTATGTGATAAAAGGTGTCAAGGCAGCATCAATGTAGCTTAATATGCGTTATAAATAGACACTCGAAATTATAGGCAATGCAGTTGCAGGACGAAATCTTTTGTTATGAGCCGCTGGGTGGATTTTTGGTTGTCAGTGGCCAATTAAGAACTTATGAGTTTCGGGAGAATGGTTATGCTGAGATAGCTCTGAAAGTACTGAGGAGACAGTAACTTTTTTATGGTTTCATTTATATGACATATGTCCATCTGTACAGTAATTGCAGCGTGAGCTTTGCAGCATAAAAAAACATGGTTTACATGTGAACACTTCCAAAATATTTCCTAATTTCTTTTTTCTATCTTCTAGTCGTTGAGTATGTGAGGAGTGGTGGACCCGTACCGAGTGCCAAGATAGGTGGCTTGTGTATTGCATTGGTTTCCAAGCTTTTCTTTAATTTGGTGAATAAGGGCATCTGCGGTGGCCTATCGCATTTCGGTCACCCAAAGTGATCGTTTTCGTTTCTTTGGGGCGGGCGGCGGGCCACAAACATGAAAATGGCTGCCCGGCCTCGTTTGTCCATTTGGGTCGGGATAGCCCTAGCGGCCCGATGCAAATTTTTTTTGCAATAATATTTTCATTGATAGCAAATAAATTACAAAGTGCGAAAAAAGAAAAGATAGCAAAAAATTGAACCCTAGGCTAACTAGGGTTGCCGTCGCAATTGATGCCTACTCGTCGTCGTCCTTGATGATGACGAACACTGGAAGCGCCCACGGCCATGGTCAGTACAAGGTGCCCTGTGTGCGGGTGTAGCCGTCAGTGCTAGTTGATGAAGGTGTTGTCGCGGGAGGAGGCAGTGGTGCACGCAGGTGGTTGCGCACAGGGTCACCTGAGGGGCGAATGGCCTGCCCTGCGCCAGGACGGCGAGGCCATTCCAGTGCGCGAGCTCCACCTGCTCGCTATGTGCGATGGCGATCTGCATCGCCTCCTCTGTGAGGTTTGGCGACTAGACCTCCGGGTTGACGAGCGGCGCATCGGCACCGCCATTGTTGTCGTCGCCTCCGCCCTCATTGTCATCGTCGTCGCCTCCCTAGTCTTTGAAGGGGCTGCGGCTGAACTTGCGGTTGAAGAAGCCGACATCGTCGGGGTAACCCGTGCGCAGGCATGGGTTGAACTCCCAGGAGCCGAAGGTGTCCCAGATTGTTGTGTTCATCGCGTAGGCCGGATCATCTCGCAGATCTAACGGGAGGAGGGACCTTCGCGCAAAACGGGAGGGACCGGCAACCTCGTGGAGTTCAAGAGCCAGCCACCTCCGGCCAAGGCACCCCCCCCTCGTCCGTTTGCATCTGGAGATGCCCTAAGATGATGGATGGGGTTGTTCTAATATGTGGAGGACTTAAGGTGCTGTTGACTAATTGGACACTGCTGCTACTCATTTACTGGGGTGTGCACTATAATATGGAACGGAGGGAGTAGATTAGATTGCGAAGAGCACTGTGAGAATGTCTTTTCATGGGACAAGCAAAGAAATGAGCTTTTTTGCCCCTTCACTCGCTTCTGAATGACTCCTTTATCACTCTCTTTTTTATATAAAAAAATAGAAACTGTTTACCATCTTCATGAAAGTGCAAGAATGTTCTTTACTTGTTAGCAACTTTGGTTTTCTTATATTATAGTTATATCATGTGGAGCTTGCTTAACTCAGGAGCAGCTCTTTGCGCAATATTCCTATTTTCTTGAATTGTTTTCCCACAAGGTTCTTCACGTGTCTCTGCTAATTCATCCAGTGATTGTTTTCAGCAAATTATGATTGTTATTTGGTCCATGCTAATGTCTTCTTCTACAAAATAAAGGTGGTATTCATTTGGGCAACTGGTTGTTTGTTCTAGAACTTGTACAACAACTTGACCATTACTTTGTTTACGCTTCAACCTCAGATTTTGATTTCCTAATGGTACAAACAAGTATGTGATGTTATTTATCTTTCCCTGTGGTCAGCCCTGTGGACTGGGAAAAATTGCGAAGCTCATCAATGCTGGAAAAATTGACTCCTCTGAATTGATCACAATGAAGACACTGAAGGTTTTTACAATCATTTTCTTCTACTACTAGTTATATTTCTTTTCTCTTCGTCTGCATAACATCAACTTCTCTGTCGCGCTTTACCAGGATACTTGTGGCATTGGTAAGCAAATAAAGGATGGAGTTCGGCTAATGGGCCGTGGTGCAGAAGAAATTAAATGGCCGATTCACCTCGAGGCAAGCATAAGCTAGTTTGAATTAGTTTAACCTTATCAATAATCATAAGGATATATAGATTCTTGTTAATTTCAAGCCCTTCACTGTTGGGAATAACTGCATCTTACGGTTTCTGTTCTTTTTCATGTTGCATGCGATGACACAAATTCAAACATGTAAATGTATCTGTTCTGTAGTGTCATTTATCAACTAAACCTAGATCACTCGAGTTTTTCTTGTTATTTATTTGCATGCCTGTCCATAGCTCGCAACTGCGCTGAATACAGATAGTGTCTACTTTGTATAGGTAGTTGAGTTTTTATTATAGCAAGTATTTCCTTCCTTTTGTATCATTATCGGTTCATATAAGTATGTAAAATGTGCCAATGACTGAAAAACCAACATGAATTTCTCGCAAATGCATTCCAAGTGAAAGTATGTTGCCTTGATTATAAAGATATACTGCTTTCAAGTTAAATGAATGGTACAAATTAGGTCAGTTTTGAATATTGCAGCTGTGGGTTAGATTTGATACTTTATATTATCCACATTGCTTCTTCAAATGCTATTGTTTACACAATGTTGTCTGAATTCAATAAACCTTTTCTAAAGAGTGCACAAATGTCAATTTGCAGGTCTCAAGGGCAACGGCGAGGGCGAAAGCTGCAGTTGAAGCAGCTGGTGGAACCGTAAGATTGGTCTACTATAACAAGCTTGGGTTCAGGGCACTTCTGAAACCAGAGTGGTTCGCAAAGAAGGGCCGCCTTATACCAAAAGCGGCGAGGCCTCCACCCAAGCAACGGGATAAGGTGGATAGCATTGGCCGACTACCTGCCCCGACAAAGCCACTTCCCTTCACAACGGAGGAGTTAGAGTTTAGCGCAAAGCGTGAAGCTGCTAAAGTGATAATTGCGTAGAAGGGCATTCCTTATGGGACGAGCAAGGATGCCAAAGTGGCACACAAACTTGCGGTAATAACCAGCAAAGACCAAGGAATTGGCCTAATTCTTTCACATTAGGAGGGGTATTCCATTTCTGCACATCAGATATTTTGCTGGGGTCAGTTCCCACCCCTTCCGCACTAATAATATGTCCCAGGTACGACACTTGTTGCTGAGCAAATTCACACTTGGACTCCTTCCCAAGCCAGTGGTCATTGCGGAGAAGAGCCAGCACCTCGCTCAAAGTCTTGCAAGTGGCTCAAAAGGCGGGCTGTAGATAAGGATATCATCGAAAAATACCAACACACAGCGCCGGAGACATGATTTCAGTGTTGTATTCATTGCCCCTTGAATTTGCTGTGGCTCCACTCAAACCAAATGTCATGACTTTGTATTCGTAGTGACCACTGAGTTTGAAACCCTGTCTTGTACTCCTCTCCCGGAGCTAAGCGAATCTGGTGATAAACTGCACGTAAGTCCAGCTTGGAGAACCAAATGTTACCCACCAATTCATCGAGCAGTTCTTCGATTACTGGTAATGGATGCGTGGGAATCTGACTCATGGCGTTGAGCTGACGGAAATCAATGCAAAGGCGCCACATGCCACCCTTTTTGCGCACCAAGATTGCCGGTGAAGAGAAAGGACAACTGAGTTGAATGACTCCACTGTCAAGCATTTCTTGCACTCCTTTCGATCTCGTCTCTGAGCTCATGTTTAGGGAACCTTTGATTCACAAGAATTGTATAAGGATAGTTTTGGATTTGGATTCTATATTAAAATTTCCTTTACAAGTTGTTTAATTTATAAAAACATATCATATAAAAAAATTAATCATATAATTTTTTTGTAGTGCAAATCCTATAAGAAAAAACATTACGTTATATCTCATGAAAAACTTACTTTACTACAATCAAACAAACTTCATCTTCCTATAGAATTCAAGTATGCATGAGATTCTAATCCAATGTTTTTTTATGTTTTTTCTATCATATGAATCAAATAAGCTCTTGTTAAAGCTTGACATTGACTTGTTGAGCTCCAGGAACAAGTGCAATTTTATGATCACAACTTCTGCGCGGTGGCAAAGTAGATGGTTCAGCAAACACATCCTGAAACTGGTGTAGTGGGTGTTGAACTTCAGGCGGCGCTGATTAATCCTGCTCCATAGCGACTGAATTCAATTGCACCACATGTGTCACTTCTCACTGGAGTAACAAAGAAGAACACCCCAGCTACGATATAGTCTTGCAATTTTTGTTCTCTGCCTGAATTCCTTGCAAGTACACCACTACATTTTGGTCAACGATGCACATTTTATTTCGAGCCCAATCAACCTTCATAGGACTGAAATGTGTCAACCAATCATAGCCCAGAATGATATCATAACTACCTAGTGGCACGATATCCATTTGCAGCAGGTAATGTAGAGAATTCCCCCACCTAACACCTTGAATTGACATTGAAAGTGGTATCAATCTAGGGTTGCTTGGTGTTTGTAAGAGCTTGGAGGTGGCATTGGATCCTCCAGTTTAGTTATGGAGTTGTGCCCCAACCTTGTACGAAGATTTGGTAGCCACCTCAACCGACACCGATTAGTGGAGAAGCGGATTCGTCTTTGCTAGCTCCTATTCACACCCCTAGTCCCATGTACATAACTTTCAAGAAGATTTGGATTTCTGTCTCCCTAGGTAAATGACTTGCCGACCGTCCAATTTTCTAGCAGACAATTGATGATAACTACAGTTAGACAAGTTAAAACAACACATACCACTGTTTGGTTTATCCAAAATCATAACCGAACTGGTATCAAATACATCATCCATTACAATACCGAATAAAAATATTACAATAGATCACATGGCCAATACTTACATAAGAGCCGCAATGGTAGAAGATTAACAACCACATAGCGGAAATACTTCAGACGAAAGTGTTCGTATGGCCCAATGTCATGCCATAACCCTACATGCAACTGACTGGGAAGACGTTCTTAGCTCGCATAGACATCTCCAACTCCTTCTTCATCTGCCGAACTCCACCAAGTCGGGCCAAGTAAATAGCCAGGGATAAAGCCATGAGTACATTATGAATTGTACTCGCAAACCACCTTAGAGAGAAGTAAAGGATATGCATATTTGGCAGTAGCATGGAACATACATTATTCTTAAGGTTACAAGAGTGAGAGATAGTTTCTCTCGAGATTATGACATCTCTATATCTTTTTTAAAAAACCGTTTTGAAAACAAGTTTCTTTTGAAGACTAATAGGTAAGGAGTACCCAAAGCTTATGATAGGGTAGATTGGTGGTTCCTTGAAAGTCTTTTGCACAAATGGGGCTTCAATGAAAAGTGGATTATGGCATGTGTCACATCTGTAAAGTTTTGTGTCCAAGTAAATGGTAACCTAACAGAGGAAATCATACCTTCCAGAGGCTTGAGACAGGGAGATCCTCTTTCCCCATACCTCTTCCTGTTTGTAGCAAATTGCTTATCAAAGAGAATCCAGAAAGAAATCCAAAACCAATATCTCAAAGAGTTCAAGATTTGCAGTACTTCCCCTGGAATATCACATTTGTTATTCGCAGATGACTGCATTTTGTTCTTCAAAGCAAATGAAAGTCAAGCTAGGATTATCAAGTCAGCTCTAGCTTCCTTTGAGAGGGGTTCTGGACAACTCATTAGTGCTGGCAAATGCTCGATCTTGTTTGGAGACAGTTGTCCTACACATCACCAAATCTCTGTTAGGAATACACTTGAAGTGGAACGAGAGGAGTCTGAAGATAAATATCTTGGTTTTCCTACACCTGATGGGCGCATGAAAAAAGGTAAGTTCCAACCTTCAAAAGAAAGGCTTGGCAAAAAACTATCAAACTGGGTCGAGAGGTTAATGTCAATGGGAGCAAAGGAAGAACTAATTAAAACAGTGGCTCAAGCGATTCCAAACCATGTCATGAGTGTCTTCAAATTACCTGCTGGGTTCCATGAGGATTATACCCGGCTGGTGAGGAATTTCTGGTGGGGAGAAGATGAGAAGAAAAGGAAGGTTCATTGGGAATCTTGGGATGTTCTAACCAAACCGAAGGACTATGGTGGTATGGGATTCAGAGACATGAGACTACTGAACCAGGCGATGCTTGCAAGGCAATGCTGGAGGATCATCTCAAAACCAAACAGTTTGTGCGCAAGGCTCTTAAAATCTATCTACTACCCACGCGGGAACTTCTTGGATACAGTGTTTCGTCAAGATGCCTCCCCATCCTGGCGTGGCATCGAACATGGCCTCGAGCTACTAAAACAGGGTCTGATATGGAGGGTAGGAAATGGCGAGAAAATCAACATATGGCGAGATAGGTGGTTGCCGAGAGATTTCAACATGATACCCAGAGCAGGCAGAACAAATACTAGAGTTCGCAGGGTTAAGCAATTGTTGTCTCCTGGTACCAACCAGTGGAATGAGGATTTTTTTTTTTTTTTTTAGAAACCACGCATTACCATTAACATAAAAGTTGGAGATTACAACAAACGTGGCACAGCTCTGGAAAGGTCCAGACCACAGCACACACTGGATTTTGCAAAAGGAACCCCAGAAAAAGAAAATTACGGCAAGAGCCTTCGGGGACCTTGAGCACCACCAAACCACGTCCATCCCCATCCTCCGCCGTCGCCGCCGGAGAGAAGGAAGATGGAATAGCCACGATCCCGATGCGAGGAGATACCATCGGAGTCCGGCTCCTTTGTGGACCTCAATAGAAGGCTACGCAGCGGCGGCGCCATAGCCTTTGGGGCTCATCGGCCGGGGAAACTCCCCATCACTCCACAGCACTCGGCCCCGCTGCCTTCCGTCGACGCCGTCGAGGAAGAACACCGTCGCCGCAGCCTTCACACCGCTCTTCCCGCTCCGGGGAAGCGGCCGCTGGGACGAAGCCGGCGCACGCCGCCGACCATCTCCAATACCTTTCTCCCCCGATTCCCGAGCGGGACCGGAGACAAGCCGCCGCGGGAGCGAGCGGATCGGGGAGAACAAAATCCCCCTGCAGCAGCGCCATAGCTGCTTCGCCGCCGCCGCCAGGGAACACCGTCCGACCACCAGGAACTCGGATCCCGGCCGCGGAAGTCTTATTCGCCGCCACCGGCACACCGGCGGCACGCACACCTAATCCACACCTATTTACATGCCGGCGACGAAGATCCCGGGCCCCCCTACCCTCCCGCCGCCGGAGCGGCAGACGGAGGGGAGAGAGACCCAAGATCTCGCCGGCGGTAAACGGGGGAAGAAGAACTCGCCTCCGGATTCGCCTCTCTTACTGTAGAGGAAGAAGGGGGAAGACGGAGTGAGGTATCGTTCCGTCTCTGCTGAGTGTGGAATGAGGATTTGATAAGGGAGATATGCTACCCTCAGGATGCAGATGTTATCCTAAAGATTAAGTTGCCATCTCATATCAGTGAGGATTTCCCGGCGTGGCATTTTGAGCGCAATGGTATATTCTCTGTTAAAAGTGCTTATAAACTTGCTTATAATCTGAATTATGGTGTCGAGTGGTTCGCGAGAAGCAGTGAGGCGCGGAACAATTCGAGAAGCATCTGGAAAAATGTGTGGCATGCCCCAGTCCCCACCAAAGTGCGTGTATTTGGGTGGCGTGCAGCACGAGATAACCTGGCGAATACAAGAAATAAATCCAGAAGAACCCTGGAGACTATAAGCACCTGTAAGGAGTGTGGTATGACTGAAGAAAATAGCTACCATGCCACGGTGGAATGTACTAAAGCTAAAGCCTTTAGAGACCAGATGCGCCATCACTGGGATCTCCCGCCAGAATCAAGTTTCCAGTATACAGGAAGGGATTGGTTACTTGTCTTGCTTGATAGGTGCAACAAAATACAATCTGCATGTATCCTTCTGTTGCTCTAGAGGGCCTGGCACCTGAGGTGTAAGAGCATCTCCACTCGTGCCCCCGTCGAGGCCCCCGGCGAGCGTTTTTTCCATCCGGACGGCGTAATTCGGCCCAGTCGTGCCTCCGGTTCCTCGTTTTCGTCCGGATTTGGCCCTTCATCCATCCGGCGAGCCCACGCCACCCCCGGCCCCCGGGGAGCGCTCGGGGACTCCGGACGAAACGAAAGCGCGCGAAACGTTCCCGCGCGTCTGGTGGCCCCAACTTGTCGGCGAGAGACACCGATCGTCGTCCTCATCGCATCGTCTTCCGCGCGGCGCAAAGCCTGCCGCCGGTCGGCATTCGCCGGACGCGTAGCTTCCACGCGGCGAGTTAATGCCGTCGCCTCGGTTTCATGCGCGCCTACCGCTATTTATCGCCGAACTACCCCGGCTGCCCCGCATTCACCTCCTCGCTCGTCTTCCCCCAAATCATCCCCGAACTCGAAGGAACCAGCAATGGCGAACGACGGTGCGGCCAACAACGGATTCGGCCGCCGCTCTCTCCACCAATGGGAGGGGCGACTCCGCACGCGGCGGGCTACCTCGCGCCGCCGGACTTCCGCGCGCCGGGAGGCTGGAGGCTGAGCGCAGGCGGCGTGCCGATCCCGCCGCCGCCAACGGGTGGCGGCGCACTTGAAGCGGCGATCGAGGAGGTGCGCGTCACTCTCAGTGACGAGCAGCGCGCGGATCCGCGCTTCTTCCCCGACAACCACGAAGCGTGGATCGCGTTCTTCCGGCGAAGGTACGAACGTGAACTCGCCGCTTACGACGGCCCTCCTCCTCCTCCGGCAAGGAACAACGCCGCCGGCCGCCGCCGATGGTGGAGCGCGCCCAACCGCACCCTCGAGAATGTGCTCGCGCACATCGAGGACGGGAACTCCCCTGTCCTGGGGATGCCGCCGCCGGTGGCGGCTACCGTGTCGCGCCGGCACGGTAGTTCCTGGATACCGAGGAGGATGGCGCCGTCCTCTTCGTCGTCGGGCTCGAGATCGGCGTCTAGGTCCGGCGGGTCGACGCCGGCCACCGTCAAGAAGGAGTGCCCGTCTCCGGCCACCGTGAAGAAGGAGCCGACGTCTCCACCGCCGACCAGAGGGCGCAGCAGCGGCGCGCTCGTCATCCGCGACCAGCCCTCCTCGCCGCAACGCGGGCGGAAGAGGAAGACGGCGAAGAATGAGGCCGCCGCGGCCGCCGCCAACCAGCTCGCCGAGGAGGAGGCGAAGCGCGCGGAGGACGCCGCGGTGGCGGAGGCGATCGCCGGGTCGGCCGAAGGACACTGGTGCCCGCCGACAACAGCCTCCCCATCGACGCCGCGGCCGGGTGGTCCAAGCGCGGCCCCGGGAGCGCCGGGAGGCGGAGCGAGCGGCGGCGGATGTTGGATCCGGCCGCCGCGCGACGGCTCGCCGCCCGCGCCGCCGCACCGCCGTCCTCGCGGAACGCCGCGCCCGGGAGGTGATCAAGCTCGAGGAGAGCAGCGACGACGACATCTACCGGCCGTCGCCTCCACGCGCCGGCGACGCTGGCCAGGGCACGAGCCGCTGGTACGAGGCGCCGCCGCCCCAGGACGACGCCGGCTCCAGCGACGACGACGACGACGGCGACGACTACACGACCTTCTACCGCCATTTCGGCATGTAGGAGGCCGCTTTTAGTTTTAGTATTAGTTTGCCAATCGCCGAATTCAAATATATGTACGAATTCGGCCTATTTATGTACGAACTCGCCTCTATATGTTAAATATCATTAAATTTCGCTTATGTTTGAACGAATTCGCCTATTTTGTCTGAATTCGTCGTATTACGTTGCATCCATCCTGGGCTCGCGGCTGGGAAAATGGGCCTCCCCACGCCAAATCTTCCTCCAATCCGGACGAAAATTTCGCCGGATTTGGGCGTGGGGAGCCCAAACGAGTGGGGATGCTCTAATGTGATCTATGATGATGGCAAGGAGACGATCTCTAATTCAGTTAACTTCCTGTTATCCTATGCTTCGACTCTTTGGGAACCAATTTAGGGCAAGGCTGATGAAAAAGGTAAATATGTTAGTTTGATGAACAATGCTAACTGTATTTATCGCTCAGATGTTAGCAGGAATGTGAGCACGGAGAAGGCAATCTGGTCCCCCCCGAGTAGAGGCTCTGTCAAAGTCAATGTTGACGCAGCTTTTTCTCCGATGTCCGGGACTGCTGCTATTGGTGTTGTGGCAAGAAATGACCAAGGGGTGGTGGTTGCAGCTCTCAGTGCTCCTATCAGCGCTTGTTACGATGTTGAGGAAGCTGAAGCTAGAGCTATTTTGGAAGGACTCCAAATGGCCTCAGACCTGAAGATCAAGTGCGTGGCGCTGGAGTCGGACAGTGCACTTGCTGTAGATGCTTCGAACGCCACGACTAGAAACCACTCCCAGTTCTGGAGCGTCTATAAGGAAGTTAGTTTGTCAAAGTCAGTTTTTTCTAGTTGTTCTATTTCGTATACTAGGAGAAAGCTCAATTCATTGGCTCATGAGCTAGCCAAACGAGCTAAGGTTTCAGGTGTCTGTAGTCGATGGTTCGACCCGGTGCCGGAGGATATAGCTAGCTTGGCTAAACGGGATCTTGTAAACATTATTTATGTGTAATGTATGAGCTTTCCCCCTCAATTTTTTTTTCCTTTCCGGCCATCAAAATGACCAAACAACACTTTCAACTTTCCTCCGTACCTTCCAGGTACATTTTGACCAGTCCCACTGGTATCCTTTCCCAAAACATTTTTGAGAAAACACTATTATAAACCAAAACTCTTCAGGCTAAGCAAGATCCTTCCCAACTATCCATAACCGCGGACACGGCTATTCGAATAGTTTTCACTCTGCAGATGTTGTACACTTTCACCACAAGATCCGGATACTTATCGTGTGGGCATCATTCCTGCATAACAACATATGCCATGACAAACACCTGATCGCAGTTTTTCGCTTGCTCGTCTTAGCCAAAGACATGCCGCCTAGAGTTGTACCTCCCAACACCAGAGTCCGAGGGGCCGTTTACCCAGAAGTTGCAAAGTCCTCGGCCAGCTTGACCCTCCGGAATGGCGCGACCAACTGCGGGGCATCTTTCAATGGGAGCTCTTAGGTTGTACCCTGCATACCTAAACAGGCAAATGGGCTGCATCCCTTTAAGAGGGAAGAACCCCAGTTGAAGTGTCCATGGTCAGACTGCCACTACACTTGCAGGACCCAAACTAAGGCGAGACAAACTACTACGCTACACCCCGTGCCCATGTTGGGGTAGTGTGGTTGTACTATCTTTTAGTCCGGGTGAGTACTTAGGCACTAAAGTTTTCGAAAACATTTTCTTTCCTCCACTTGCCTTCAACATCCACTTTTTCCAAAATTTTCCTTTCTAAAAATTCCCACTTGGGCAGGTTGCCCCATTTCAAAGTTTTCGAAAAACTTCATTTCTCGATTTTTTTTTCCAAAAACATCTTTTTCAAGGGCTCCTAACCTATAGTCCAGCTTTTCTTGAAAAGCGACGATAAGAGAGGATAAGGTGTTAAGCACCATATCCCTAACATGGATTTGTTCAGTAGGTATCAACTAGGGCAGCACCCGTCAGGGTGGAATAGTAAAACTCCGAGTGGCATGACCACTCACATAAACAAATAACAAGACATGCAATTTATTAAACTTGTAGTAATGCAAGAGTAAGACAATATGGGTAAGGTATGCATCAAGAGGTGGCTTGCCTTGGTTGGCTATTTGTCCCTGGACTTTATCTACATGAACCATCTGCTCTTGCTTCCTCTTCGAAATCCTCACCAAGATCCTCTCCTTCTCCGATAGTGTTCGCATTCTAACGTAGCATAATAAAAAACGAACAATCAATACAAGGTCATAGCATCAACCACACACACAAGACCAGTAGCAAACCACTCAATCAGAGACACTAACACATCAAATAAATAGCACCTAGGGCAAGGTGGTCATTTTATTTATAAAAGGACTAGTCTTATCGTTACTAGAAAAGGCCTTAACATAACGCCTATTAACTAAAAAGGATTTAGTTGGTGATTGTTAGTTGGTTTTACCCCTAGAAGGGTTTTGCTTTGAGGTAGCTCAATACAATCATCTAACAAGCAGATCAAGGCATTTGCCCGAACGTGCGACGTAAGAGGGTTGCATGCCGCCGTCCAGAGCATCAGAGGCATTTGCCCGCACGTGCGTGCCGGCGGCGGCAGGGGGAGCAGAGGCCGGAGGAGGAGGGAAGGGGCACCGGCGATTAGGGTTTCCACCCGAGTCCACCAAGCGGGAGGCGATGCGGGGGCCTGTTTCATTAATTGTTACAAATCCTTCTCGTAGCATGAGTTAGATCTGACATTACATAACGTCACCAAACTGACAATTAAATTAATTTTGAGTCGATTAAGAATGAGTGGCTCCTTTACAAAAATAAGAGCTTTATACACTTCACAAACTTATAGATCATTCCTAACATACAATTATAAATTAACACCTTGCAACTGTCATCACACACCCTCCACTATAAAATGTACACTTGACTCGCTCGTATATATACAAAATACAACTCTCAAGTCTCAACTAGGGGGCTGTTCTTTCTCAACACACATTACTACGAAACTTTCAAACTGATAATTTTATCAGGGTTTTTTTTTCTTGCTTTTCGCACTGCATGACGGGAGTAATTGGAACTGTGGGCATAATCAGTACAGTCCCCTGCGCACCTGAAGGAAAAAAAGCGATATTTGTCACGACGATGGAAAAGAATTGGTACAAGTACCACAGTACGTATGCAGTTGTTCTGTCAGTAGTTGGGGTATAAATTTCTCACCTCGAATCCGACGAGCGAGCGGGTCCGGCTGTACACGGTGGACACGGTGGTCGCCGCGGTGAGGACGGAGCTGGTGGAGCCGCACTCGCTGTCCATGAGCGACGCGGTCGACGAGTCCAGCTTGACTGACGTCGACCACGGCCTGAAGAAGGACGGCCGCGGCGCGGAGCCGGCCTGCTGCTGCGACGACGAGCGCTGCATCCTGGCGCCCCTCGGCACGCTCCGGTGCTCCGCGCCCTTCCTCCTGCTCGGCTGCCGCTCCAGCGCGTCCGCGGCGGCGCGCTGCCTCGGCGCGCTCTGCGACCGTGCCTTGGCCCTCGACGACTCGGTGTTGCCCATGTAGCTCGGGAACGGCAGCTCCGACGCGTTCTGGGTCTGGGAGTGCGGGCTGCTCCCCAAGGAGAGGTGGTCCTCCACGTGCCAGCTGCTCGCCCTCGGGCTCATCTCGGTCATGGCCGACGGCGCCGGCGAGCACCGGCCGCCGTGCTGGTGGTGGTACTCGACGGTGGAGCAGTGCCTGTCGCCGCTCTTCACCCTGCCGCGCCGCGCTGCTGGCTTCTCGCCATTGTCCATCTCGACGATCTTGGCGCTATCGTCGCTCGACCTGTCCATCTCCTGCAATCCAAACCAAAAAATGCAACCATTGTTCTTCATGTCTCTGTGAGCTACCGCTGACTGCTGCAAGGCTGCAAGTGGAGGTGAACTTACGTAGGACGATCTGCGGTGCTTCGGGTGGCTCGGTGACGGCCGTGGCCTTGGCGGCGGTGTCTGGTGGGGTTGGTGTTCCTGGAGGAAGCGCATGCGCTGCGCGCGCAGCTGGGACTGCGCCGCCAGCAGAGCCTGCATGCACCGGAGCGTGGCCTTGGCCTGCTTCCTCACCAGCTGCCCTCGCACCAGCGCCTGCAGCTTCACTATGCCCCTCAGCGCGCACAGCGCCGTCCTTGCCTGCACGGACGCATATCAGTGAATCAGATGCTCTGAACTCTGAAAATATAGTCAAGTGTTTCCGCCATGATTGTGGTGCCAGAATACCAGATAGCCTCTGTATGCCGCCTGAATCCTGACAGCCGCCGCCGCCTCGACGGGGAAGCCCGCCGGTGGTGGCGACAGGTTCGGCGCCGCCTTGCGAGAGGACAGACGTACCACCGTGGCCGCCGCCTGCGCTGCGGCCACCGCCACGTCTGCCGTGGCCGCGGTGGCCACCGCGACAGCCACTGCGCGCGTCTTCTGATCGAAGCCCGCTTCCGACGCCGCTGACGACCGAGACGCGCCAACGCTGTCGGCGGCTTCGCGCTGCTCGGGCGCCAGCACCACCGGCCGCCTGAAGCTCCACCGCTTCTCCTTCGGTGTCGCTCCCGACAGCGCCGTGACCGGCATCGTGTCGGCGTGCGGCCTGTCCCTCTTCCCATCCTTTGCCCTGCCGCCGGCCAAGAAGCTCCTCAGCCACCTCCCCGCCTTCCCCATTGCCGCCGATCGCTACCCGATCGACCTCCTACTCTGAAAAACGAAATGCAGCGTACATTGAGATCACATACCTGCATGCCACATTGTAGCACGAGTACAGCATAAAGTATGCAATTTTCAAAGCGTAATCCAAGGTTAGCACCTAACAGATTCCGGGGACGCAGCGGCGGCAACCACCGCCTAGCTAATCCAAGGTAGCGGTCAACCGCGGCGAGGTGAGCGCGAGAGGCCACGTGAAGCGGCTCGCCGAGAACATGGCGTGGATCATCTCCCTCGCTGTCAGGATCATTTTAATGTCGATCGGAAGGACCGCAGGTGGACGAGTTGTGTGCTTCTGGCAAGTGTACTAGTACGTGCCTACAGGGGCACACGGCCGGGTCCATGTCAATCATGGTTTGTTGGTTGGGTCGATCGGTTAGCCTCGTGAGCAGCTGCCCTGCCATTTTGAGCTGCTCTCTTTCTTCAGGTTCGTCTCTGGAATCTGAAGTTTAATACCCTTTCTTCTATACTGTGGTGGCGTCAACCTTTTTCTTAGATTTGACACAGTATGAAAGATAAGAAAGGGATCCACCCCCCACCCCCCCCCCCACCCCCCAACATAACTTCCTAACAGCGGCTCTCCATTTTTTCGATAAAGTGAATATATTAATATCAAAACGATATAATTATATCCAGCCTCTGCAACAACGCACCACCCTAATGGCACTACGGACACACACAACCAAAGAAAGAAAAAGAAAACTAAGAAACAAAAGTCCCGCTACAGTATCTCGGGCCTAACAACAGCAATACATCCACCGCCAAGACAACACACGAAATACGAGAATCTCCAAAAACGACGCCTCCAAGAAGGGAATAGTGCGCGAACACCATCGTCGCCCGATCAACGATCTTAGGTTTTCACCCTGAAGATAGTCCCCGCTCTCAAAACAATGCCTCCAACAAGGTCATTGCCGGGCACAACCGATTAAGGCCGGACCTTGGGTTTTCACCACGAAAGGTAGGACTCCGAACTTCACTTGTGTTGTCGCCCCCGCTTTCATACCGGCTGCTGTGAAGCTCGGAACACCAAGCAAGTCCCTCAACAGCGCGGAGACTTGAACCTCCCTTAGCTAGTCCTCCCTCCGGCCTTCATGAACTTCTCTTCTTCCGACTTTCATCATGGATCCATAGTCACTTGACGTCAACACAGAAAAAGAGCTTCGCGCCGCTCCCTCCAGAACCAATCGGTCGAAATAAAAGCATGGGTGCGCACGACCGAATACCACTGATCCAGCAAACTCCAGGCAAAAAACACTGTTACATTCGCCGACAGAGCCTTCCGAAACTCAACACTCCGGCTAGATCACGAGTCCAGGCCTCCGGTAGGTCTTCCTCTTCGCGCAAGAGAGACCCTAGGACCACCGCCTTTATTCAGGTCGGACCCCCACGTCGGCGACCATCCCAAAGATGAAATCATCATCTTTTTCCTCCAACGACGATGAAGAGTCACCAAAGATTCTCTCCCTCAACCTCTTCATCTACAATATAGAACTGACTAGGTTGAATTCGATTGCCAAAAAGGAAAACAAAATAAAAAAGGCAAAAGAAACCCACCTAGCCAATTCGTCGAACACTTCGAGGAATGAGAAGGTCGCCCGTCGGTGTTGAGACGATGTTGAAGATGTGAGAAGGCTAGCAGGGGTTGCGAGACGGTCATAAGTTGACGGAGGGACTTAGAGGACGAATCTTGCTGGTCACAGGTTGAATATTTCGCCGACCAAATCGACGTGGCAGCAGTAGAGCTATGGCCCGATTTCACCGACTGCATCAACGAGCGTGTGGCGCCAGGGCTTTGAGACTATAGAAAAATGACGAAGGTGCTCGGAGAAGGAAGCTTGACGATCACCGGTTGGGGTTATGTGCGTTAGAATCGGCATGACAGTTGTAGAGCTTGTAGCTTGATTCCAACGACGGCGGCAACCGGTGAGCGAGTCGGAGTGAGGCAAGAGGGCGAAGGAGGCTGCGGGGTCTTGGCAGAGCCTAATGGTGGTTGTTGAAGGCAACGCCGACGACGTTGCGGTGCCTGGGGAGGTGCTTGTTAGGGCCGGGTGGAGGACATGGTTTTTTCTGGACGAGCGGTGGCCGAGTATATTTGAGAGTCGAAGAACATGATGAGTGAACTTTTTTACTCGTGTAGATCCTTTTAGAAACGGTTAGGTCTAATTTAGCCTCTTAAAATAAAAAATTACTCATCTAAAATCATTTAGGGAATTGATTAGAGATGCTCTAAGGGCAGGCATGTCGACATATGCCCTTATTCTAGTTTGCTGGATAGAAAGCCTGCAAATGTTGGACGTTGCAACCTATGTAGAACTTTTTTTCATAAAATCTAAATCTTACATAATTTTTATGCAAATCCTATGAATCAAAAGAGTTTTTAGGGGATTGACTAGAGATGCTCTAAAGGCAGCCATGTCGTGTGTGCCCTTATTCTAGTGTGCTGGACAGAAAGCCCGAAGTGTTTTTTTTTTTGAGCCAAAAGCCCGAAGTGTTTGACGTTGCGAGACTGTCAAAGACCGAGAATCCACGAGCAGATGAAACAAAATCATGCGTGGATAAAATATGGCTTTTTTTTTGGGACCGTGCTGAGAATCCTCCGGAGGATCCTGCGCACCGATCCTCCGGGTGGGGGACCGTCGGATTAAACCGTTGGATCTAACCGAACCACACGTCGCTTTCCACCCACCCATTTCCACGTGGGTGGACTTTTACACCCGTGCCTCTTCTCTCTCTCGGTTGTCTCTCCTCCCCCTGATTTATTTGCACCTCCAACCAGGCAACCACCCACGCAGAGGGTAGAAGACGCCATGGAACTGCAACCCAGAACCGGTCCCGTCCAGGCCACCCCTGCCGCTCAAAAACTCCAGCGCCCTGTAGCATCGTCGGCCGGCGGCGTGTCGCTCAAAACTCCGACGACCTGTAGCATCGTCGGTCAGCGGCGTCGGCAGCACCTAGATTGCAGCTCCGCTGGCCAGCCATTGGAGCTCCGGCGACCGCCGTTTGCAGCTCCGCTGGCCAGCCATTGCTGCTCCGGCGGCCACCATTTGCAGCTCCGCTGGCCACCCATTGCAGCTTTGGCGGCCACCATTTGCAGCTCCGCTGGCCACCCATTGCAGCTCCGGCGGCCACCATTTGTAGCTCCGCTGGCCACCCATTGTAGCTCCGGCGGCGCACCAACGCAGCTCTGACGGCAAACGTTTGCAGCTCCGGTGGCACACCATTGCAGCTCTGGCGTCGGACTACTGCAGCTCCCGCGTCGCGCCTTTGCAGCTCTAGCGGCGCACCGCCGGTGACGGCCGGTAGCACCACCACCTTCCCCTGGAAGCACTTCTCCTAAGCGCAGGAAGCACCCTCGCCCTCCCTTGGTAGCTCCGCCATTACCGCTCGCAGCACCCCTGGCGCCGCTCGAAGCATCCCTGGCACCGCTCGTAGCGCCGCCGCTGATGGGCTGTAGCACCGCCGCCGCTCCCAGAAACGTCGACGACCCTCGCGGCGCTGGCTCCCTCTTGCTGCGAGGAGTTGCCGTCCTCGCATCAAGGCGGCCTTCGGCTTGGAGCGACGAGAGAGGGTGAGAGCTGCTCCACGGCGGACCGGCGAGGGGGATGCGGAGGTTGGCATGGTGGAGGGGCGGTGTGCCAGTACAGCTCTGGCCGGAGGAGAGAGGGCGCTTGACGGAGGAGAGAGAGGGCGCTGGTGAAGATAGAAAGGGAAAAAGTTGTGGAGAAGAAAGGAGAAGGCTCAACGTGGTGGGGCTCACCCGTTTCCTGTCGACCACGCGGAGGGACGCGTGGCGAGCTCTGGAGTCGGAGGTTGCTAGCGTTGTATCCTCCGATGGTTTTAAAGCATTTTCCTTTTTTTTTGTATGGACTACTAGCACATGGATTACAAATTTGGATTTTGTGCGATTGGTGGTGGGCTTGAGGCCAAAAGAAAACTCACATGTGCTGGTGTCTGAATTATATATCCTGATGTTCACCATCGATCGATCCACTGAACCTGAATGCAGTGCGCCGATACTTGCAGCGCATACATGGAGAGTAGGCACTGGACCTAATCATACGGGGCTAGCTGGTGGTACGTAGCTGCCTTTGGAACTACAGAGTCATGGCGCGCGTGATCTGGATCGGGAGCAATGTCTTTCGAGCGTGACGGCGACAATGCAGCGCATCGGGGAGGACTACTGTACTGCTTAGCTGGATGGCCGGAGCAGGCACCGGAGGAGGGCTGGGTGGGGTTGGGCAGCTTGCTCCTTCGTCTTCAATAACCGAACGGAGTTGGAGGTTTCTTCGGAAACTGCCGGCTGCTTCAGGGAGGGCTTCCGCCGCGTTGGACTTGGACGGACTCCCGCCAACTCTGCACATGAGAGGTGTACTGCCGTGCGGCCTGGGCTGCCGTGAGGGTGACGTGGTGGCGCTAGGGCCAGAGAGACGTCGGGTGGAATCATACCCCACTACAAAGGTACACCCGGTTTTGTACTGCATCCTGTGGGAACCGTGCTTGTAACCAATTTCATTTTTCTTTCAAAAACTAACTACTAGTATATCTTATTTTCTGCCCCTCTCCTTCTTCCTGTCACTTGCTTGTAAAAGACTTGTTATTTTCGTTATGAGAGTAATGGAAAGGGGCTAGCCCAGTTGGAAAAAAAAGGAAAAGTGGGGCTTTTAAATATTATGAAAATTCCAAAATTATTGTGTAAGTCAGATTTTCTTTAAAAAATGAGTTTAAGAAATGAAATTTTCAAGAAAACAAAAAAAGGAATAATAATATTCAACGGGGGCATCTTCAACGGGGCGATGCAAATCGAACGCTAAAACGGACGTAAACCGAGGTCGGGCCGAATGGTCGAAATCGATCGCGCGTGTGTTTACGTTTAAGGGTGTCCCAACGCATAATATTTTTTTAATTGAAAACCCATAATTTACATAATTGTAAAAATACATTTAAAAGCTTATAGAAAATAAAAAGGGCCAGCAAAGCCTGCTAAAACCTAGCTACAGCTCATGGTCACTGACAAGGTCGATGAACTCCGGTACCCGCCAAGGGAGCTGGAACGCCGGCGGTGGAGGAGGAAGGGCAGCCTGCGGTGACTGCTGCCAGACCGTCGGCGGAGCAGGAAGATGTGGTGAAGGTGGACACAGATCCTAGGCCGTCGTGTGGCCGGAGGACTCGCCGGCCTCCCCTGCGCTAGCGAAGACTCACGAAGCTAGATGGAGAGGCTATCCCACATAGAGAGATGGCCGAGCTCGTTATTGTCCATTGCGATGGCAATGGGCTCCTCTTCGCAAATGTCTGGCGGCTGGGTCTCCGGATCCCACTTCTAGAAGATTTCGTCGTGGCCGTTGTCTCCTCCTTGAACATGGTCATCAGATGCGGCCTCGTACTCGGCCTTGGCGGTGTCCTCGTCCACGTCGCCGTCGCCGTATTCGCTCTCATCATCGTCAACCTCGTCGGCGTCGATTTAAGTAGTCGACGTCGCCGAGGTATCCCGCTCGGCGACGCGGGTCGAACTCCCGCGTCCCGAACGAGATCCACTTGTAGGAGTTGAGCACGTACGCCGGATCTGATCGCAGATCGGGCGGCAAGATGGCTCGGTGGCGGCGCACCTCGTCATGGCGTTCTCGGCCCTCGCGTGGCATGGGAGGGACCGGTACACGCCTGGAGTTGAGGTACCAGCCACCTCCCGGCAGGCTAGCATCCGGCCATGGCACCGTCCGGCTCTCCTCCCAGAGGAGGCGCGTGAATTCGATGTGGGCGTACCGCCCTACCCGCGGCTTCTTGCCGGACCGCGAGCCGCTTGCCTCGTGGTTGTTCTTCGTCTTGCGGTACGGCCAACCCTTTCCCATGGCGTCGGTTGGGTGGATATGTCCGGCTCGGGCAATGACGTGGTCGAGAAAATGGGCACCGCCAACGGACCTTAAAAAGGCTTGGGCGTCACCTCGCCTTGTCATGCCATTGAAGCCGTTGCAACGCCGCTCACCCGCGCACGCGCGCGAATGGCGAGGCGCGCCATTAACGCGGCGCAGAAAAGCTGCAACGCGCCGCCCGTAAGTGATGCCTCGCTGAAGACGATGCATCTATGTCGCTGTCATGCGAACCCGTGCGAGAAGCGTGCGGACAACTGCGCTATCCACGCAGACACAAACATGCCACATATTTAAGCCGCGTTTGCCTTAAACGAATGAGTCGGACACTATGTGCCGCAGAGCTGAGCTACTGACGAATTTTTTGACCGCGCGATTGCAAACGGACCCTCCGCGATCGCCTCACTGGAGATGCCATGAGGTGGTCATGCTAGGGCTAGACGGAGACCCACAAGAAGGTTCAGCCGGTTTTATACTGTAACCTGTGGGAAGCGTGCTTGTAATCATTTTCATTTTTCTTTCAAAAACTAACTAATGAATCTAATTTTCCGTCCCTTTCTTTCTTCTTGTCACTTGCTTGTAAAAGACTTGTTATTTTCGTTATGTGAGTAGTGTAAAGGGGCTAGCCCAATTGAAAAAGAAAAGAAAAAGGTGCAGGTTTTTCAATATTATGAAAATTCTGAAATTATTGCCTAAAGTCAGATTTTATTTTAAAAATGAGTTTTAGAAATGAAAGTTTCAAGAAAATCCACAAAAGAATAATATGAAAATAAAACTATACTCGTTAGATCATTAATTTCCTATAAACAATTGTTAAAACATATGGGATTAACATTAAAATGAAAGTAAATTACTCCCTCCCTAGGCCTATCCCTCCCCCCATGAAGGTGGTCTGAGATTTATTGAAATTTCGATGTATCTAGACACTAGATAGCATCTAGATACATCTAATTTCTAACAAATCTTAGACAACCTTCATAGGACGGAGGAACTTGAAATAATTCAGTGTTGCGTACATATTTAGTTTTGTGTACTTACATGCATGGGTGTGGGTGTTTTTATCACCGTCCATTTCACTTTGAGATTTGGATAGAAGAAGGACAGAAAAAGCTACTTTTTCAGCTACCCACGGCGAGCGGAGATCTCGAGAAATATATATTTTTCAGTAAATATTGTGTAAATATATATAGTTTTTAAACTCAAGTAACTAATTGCAAAAGATTTTCTTGGGAATAAGGATTTAAAATTTTGGATTTTTTTGGTCAACTGATAAAAGTAAGGTTATATTTATTTAAATAATATTTTTTTATAAATGAAGACTTCTAGTAAAATGAAATAAAATGAGTAATAAGGAAAATAAAAGGTATTCAGAAATCATTAATACTCTAGAAACACTTGTTGAAAATATGCGCCTAAATTGAAATAGTAAAAGTTAGAAAGAAAAACTCTAGTGACTTTACAAAGTCCACTCATTTCTATAGTTTTGCCAAATTTAGGATTTTTCTTTCAAAAATTACTTGCACTATAATGTGAAGGCGCTGCATGTTACCATGTTGTTATGCTTTTTGTTACTTGCCTGTCACATTCACAAGCGCTCACAGACAACGATCAAATAAAACGACACGGCTATAACAAATATCGACAAAATATTCGCTTGGCACATTTGGAGGTCAAAAAACTCATAAATATTTCGTAAAGTAATTAGTATATGGGCTTTTCCCAAATATGTAAATCTTTCTGACGTTACAATTGAGAGATCACACTTAAAATTCCTCAATATATAGCACATGAGAGACCAAAAATATATGTTTTCCTGTTTATGTATATATATCCTCATACCCATGTGCAACCGACACACTATAATCATGTCACAAGTTTACCCAAAACACTGAACTTATATTGCAACACTCCTATGCTATTTTGGAGTTGCGACGTGGGTAGAGGAAGGTGCGATGCGACCAATATTGTTTGGGTTCACTGGGTCTTGAACCAATAATTTCTTGGGTGCAAGTTGTATGTATCTAACAATTTTATCCATCGGCTCGATCAAAAAGAGAGGAGCAAATACTATATTATAACACACCATCACTGCAACATGTATTAGACGTGTTACCGATATAGGCCACAACTATCTTTATTGATAGTATGTTGGCCGGGCCTTAAGCCCTTAATTAATAAACTCCTCATGAAAAAAAAACTCCTGGCTTTGACATCATATTGAGCCGCATGCACCGACCAGTTTACATGTATAATTATACTTCATTTATTACAAAGTATATTTGCAAACAACAATAGGGAAAAGTATATCTCTCTTAACTGATGTGGCGATACCAATTACGATCTAAGTATTTCAATGTCTTCCAAGAGTCTTGTCGCTGTGTATGGAGCAACTTAGAATAAGTCTAGACATGCCTTCCTATGCAAGTTGGTTAATCTGGCTAAATATAATCCACATCCTATGATTATAGGTGAGGATTTTAATTTGCTAAGATTTTTTCATGAGAAAAGTAGAGACGTATTTGATGGCTACTGGTCTTTCTTATTCAATGATGTTATAGCCAGTTTGGATTTGAAATAGGTTTCAATGATTGAGAGATAGTTCACTTGGGAAAATAGTCTTCTAGAGCCGGCACACAAGAAGCTGGATCATGTGCTTATGCACTCGCAATGGGAATCAAAATTTCACTGTACGCGCTTTACATCGGATGGAAACTTTGTCGAATCACGCTCCCATACTTTTAACCACTAAAACACCTAGACCGCACGTAAACGTCAATTTAAGTTTGAACTTGGTTGGTTACACAGAGAAGGTTTTTTGAATTTGGTTAAAAATGTGTAAGACAGGCGAGTGGATGGTGTAACCCATTCAAAAGTGGAATAATAAACTACGCGCTATGCATCAATATCTTGGTTGATGGGCACGACATCTGGCTGGGCAGCTCAAAAGTGAAAATGTTCAGTTATCATCCTTGATTGATGAGTTGGAGGTTGTTGTTGGGGTTAGGCCGCTATCTACGCAAGATATTGAAATAAAAGTCAATATAATGCGATGATGGTTGTCATATTATGAGAAGAGAAGCTCAAATGGTACCAACGGTCTAACATGTATTTTATTTTGAAAGGAGACTCGAACACAAGATATTTCCACAGTATCGCTAAAGGCCGAGTTTCCGATGAGGAAAATGCCTATCTTACCGCGGCTTATCCAAATGATGAGGTAAAAAAAGGTTGTTTTCAAACTGGAGTAGAACAAATCCCTAGGACTGGGTGGTTTCCCAGCATAGTTATATTAAAACTTCTCAGAGACAATTAAATTGGACATGATGGCGTTATTCAGTGCTTTGCATGAAGGATAGCTCGACATATTTTTTCCTTAATTTCGGTGAGATGATTTTGTTACCTAAGGTTAAATGAAGAAGAAAGGATCCGACAATATCGACATATTTGTCTTCTTAACGTAAGCTTCAAGATTTTCACAAAAACCATAACTATTAGGAAAAATTCGGTGACTGGTCATGTAGTGCGAGCCTCTTAGACTGTGTTCATGCAGGAAAGAAATATCTTTGATGGGGTACTGACCCTGCATAAAACGGTTTATGATTTACAACGGAGATGAATGGGATCATCCTAAAACTTGACTTTGAAAAAGCATATGACATGGTCACATGGTATTTCCTTCAACAAATAATCTGAATGAAATGTTTTCCCGATGAGTGGCGTGCTCTAATTCATAAGTTTTTATCGGAGGAAGTGTTGCAATCAAAATCAATGATAACAATGGTAGATCCTTCCATAGGAAAAAAAGGATTAACACAAGGCGACCCATTATCACCCGTGCTATTTAATATATTGGGTGATATCCTAGGCATAATTATTGAAGCTATCAGGTCTTAAAATTAACTTCCATAAAAGTACATTATTCTACTTCGGTGAGGCGCAAGACGAGGCCACCCAATATGCTGATCTTTTTAACTATGGGATATGTCAGTTCCCTAGCGGTTATTTAGACATTCCGATTCATTAGCGGAGGCTTACAAATGCTAAATGGAAACTCGTCGAGGAAAGACTTCAAAAATGGTTAAGTAGCTAGAAAGGGAAATGTTGATCCTAATTAACTTAGTACTCAACAATATGGTATTGTATATGATTTCCTTCTTTTAGTTGCCTAAGTGATTCTTGGAGAGATTGAACTATTTATAATCAAGATTCCTTTGGCAAGGAGATAGTGAGAAAAAAATCGACTAGCTAAATGGAATATTATTTGACGTAGAAAAGATTAAGTAGAACTTGGTATTCATGACTTTGAGGTAAAAAACCCCTGACTAAGGATGGGAATTGGCAACCATCCTGAACCTGGAGAGAAACTATGTGCGCTCAAAGGCTTTGTCCCAGGTTTATTGGAAACCTAGGGACTCGCACTTTTGGGCTGGTCTTACGGTGATAAAGAAGTTCTTCTTTCCATATGTGTCATTTTCTATGAAAGGTGTATATCAGATAAGATTTTGGGAAGACAAGTGGCGAACAATATATGCAATATACAATATTGTGCATCATAAATTGGATACTTCAGCAAAGGTGATGGAAACTTCACCACTGAATGTGACGTTCATACGATATCTTGTTGGTACAAGGCTAGCATCCTAGAATGGTTTGCTTCAGTGTTTGGATATGGTTCAATTAAAGCACGGGACTGACGAGTTTTGTTGGAATCTACACAAGATTGGACGAGTTTTGTTGGAATCTACACAAGATTGGAAAATTCTCTGTGGGATCCATGTATAGTGATTTGATCTAGCCTGATGTGCCAGTTGAAAATAAAATAAATTAGAAAATAAAGATACCGCTGAAAACTAAAGTTTTTACATGATATCTTCGTAGAGGGGTAATTCTCACTAAGAACAACCTGGCAAAACTTAATTGGAATAGAAGTAAAAAAAAGTCTATCTTTTGTCATCATGAAGAGACTATTAAACACTTATTCTTCGTGGTGCCAGTTTGCTATATCTATATGGACAATCATCCACATAGGTTATACCTTATACCAGTCACGTATTGTTGCTAATATACTCGTTATCTGGCTAAATGGGGGTGGATCATAGGGTTAAATACCGATTAGGATGGGAGCGTTTTTCATTATTTGGTTACCCTGTCTACGTAGAAATAACAAGGTTTTAAATGATAAAATGTTTTCTCTCTTACAAGTTATCTATTGGTGCATTGGTTTTCTTCATTCATGGTTGCCTCTTCAGCGCGTGGAGAATCAAAACCTATTTATGGAGATGTCTAAACAGTTGGAGAACATTGTGAGAGAAACTTTTCCTAACATGGGTGGCAGCGTAATCTGCATATTGGACCTCTACCACCATAGGACTTTAAACTGACTCTGAATTGATTACTTCTAGTGAGCCTTTTATATTTTTCCTTGTGTATCGTTGGATGTCGGATGTTTGTACAACCATGTGCATTTTAGTTATGCAGAGGCCAGGTGTGATGCTTAAACCTTTTAAGTAATAAAATGCCCTTTATCAAAAAGATTTCATGCCCTCGATTGAGTATTGATACGTCTCCGACGTATCGATAATTTCTTATGTTCCATGCTACTTTATTGATGATACCTACATGTTTTATGCACACTTTATGTCGTATTTACGCATTTTCTGGAACTAACCTATTAACAAGATGCCGAAGTGCCAGTTCCTGTTTTCTGCTGTTTTTGGTTTCAGAAATCCTAGTAACGAAATATTCTCGGAATTGGACGAAATCAACGCCCGGGTTCCTATTTTACCCGGAAGCATCCGGAACACCCGAGAGCCGCCGGGGGGGGCCCTGGTGGGCCCAGATGACATGGTGGCGCGGCCCAGGCCCTGGCCGCGCCACCCTATGGTCTCGTCGCCTCGTTGACCCTCCTGCGCCGCCTCTTCGCCTATATAAAGCCCCTGCATCGAAAACCCTTACAGAGAAAGCCACGATACGAGAAAAGTTCCAGAGCCGCCACCATCGCGAAGCCAAGATCTGGGGGCAGGAGTCTCTGTTCCGGCACCCTGCCGGAGCGGGGAAGTGCCCCGGAAGGCTTCTCCATCGACACCGCTGCCATCTCCACCGCCATCTTCATCACCGCTGCTGCTCCCATGAGGAGGGAGTAGTTCTCCATCGAGGCTCGGGGCTGTACCGGTAGCTATGTGGTTAATCTCTCTCCTATGTACCTCAATACAATGATCTCATGAGCTGCTTTACATGATTGAGATTCATATGAGTTTTGTATCACTACTATCTATGTGCTACTCTAGCAAAGTTATTAAAGTAGTTTTATTCCTCCTGCATGTGTGCAAAGGTGACAGATGCGTGCACCGTGTTAGTACTTGGTTTATGCTATGATCATGATCTCTTGTAGATTGCGAAGTTAACTATTGCTATGATAATATTGATGTGATCTATTCCTCCTACATATGCATGAAGGTGACAAGTGTGCATGCTATGCTAGTACTTGGTTTAGTCTTTTGATCTATCTTACACTTAAGGTTACCTAAACATGAGCATTATTGTGGAGCTTGTTAACTCCGGCATTGAGGGTTCGTGTAATCCTACGCAATGTGTTCATCATCCAACAAAAGTGTAGAGTATGCATTTATCTATTCTGTTATGTGATCAATGTTGAGAGTGTCCACTAGTGAAAGTGTAATCCCTAGGCCTTGTTCCTAAATACTGCGTTACTACTGCTGCGTTTCTACTGCATGTTTACTTCCTACAATATTACTACCATCAACTGCACGCCAGTGAGCTATTTTCTGGCGCCGTACTACTGCTCATATATATTCATACCACCTGTATTTCACTATCTCTTCGCCGAACTAGTGCACCTATTTGGTGTGTTGGGGACACAAGAGACTTCTTGCTTTGTGGTTGCAGGGTTGCATGAGAGGGATATCTTTGACCTCTTCCTCCCCGAGTTCGATAAACCTTGGGTGATCCACTTAAGGGAAAACTTGCTTGCTGTTCTACAAACCTCCGCACTTGGAGGCCCAACACTGTCTACAGGAAAGGAGGGGAACGTAGACATCAAGCTATTTTCCGGCGCCGTTGCTCGGGAGGAAAGGTAAAAGGTACTCACACTCCGGACCTCGGCTACTAAGCTATTTTCCGGCGCCGTTGTAAGTACTCGAAGCTATTTCCTTTAGACTCGCAATTGCGACATTTGGTTTCTTGTTTACACTAGTTAGGCATAATGGAAAACAACAAAAATATGAGAGATCTTTATGAACTTTATCTTGAATTAGGACATGATGTGTTTGAAGAAAGAATTAAGAAACCCATGGAACTTTATATGCATGCTAATGGGAATGTTATTACTATGAATGCTTTGAACACCATTGTTGATAATGCTATGGAAAATTCTAAGCTTGGGGAAGCTGGCTTTGATGAGCATGATATTTTTAGTCCCCCAAGCATTGAGGAGAAAATTTACTTTGATGATACTTTGCCTCCCATTTATGATGATTATAATGATAGTAGTCTTTTGTTACCACCTGTTATGGAGGATAAATTTGATTATGATTACAATATACCTCCTATATTTGATAGCTACTTTGTTGAATTTGCTCCCACTACAATTAATAAGAATGACTATGCTTATGTTGGGAGTAGTAATTATTTTATGCATGAGACTCATGATAAGAATGCTTTATGTGATAGTTATATTGTTGAGTTTGCTCATGTTGCTACTGAAGGTTATTATGAGAGAGGAAAATATGGTTGTAAAAATTTTCATGTTACTAAAACACCTCTCTATGTGCTGAAATTTTTGAAGCTACACTTGTTTTATCTTCCTATGCTTGTTACTTTGTTCTTCATGAACTTGTTTATTTACAAGATTCCTATGCATAGGAAGCATGTTAGACTTAAATGTGTTTTGAATTTGCCTCTTGATGCTCTCTTTTGCTTCAACTTTTATTTCTTGCGAGTGCATCATTAAAACTGCTGAGCCCATCTTAATGCTATAAAGAAAGAACTTCTTGGGAGATAACCCATGTGTTATTTTACTACAGCAATTTTTGTTTTGTTGAGTCTTGGAAGTTGTTTACTACTGTAGCAACCTCTCCTTATCATGTTTTTGTGCCAAGTAAAGTTTCTATGTTAAAGTTGATGTTATATTTGGGATCGCTGCGCAGAAACAGCATTGCTGTCTGTCACGAATCTGGGCACAGTTCTCTGTAGAAAATTCGAAAAAATCTGCCAATTTACGAGCGTGATCCTCAGATATGTACGCAACTTTCATTAGTTTTGAGTTTTTCCATTTGAGCAAGTCTGGTGCCATCTTTAAATTCGTCTTTACGGACTGTTCTGTTTTTGACAGATTCTGCCTTTTATTTCGCATTGCCGCTTTTGTTAAGTTGAATGAGTTTCTTTGTTCCATTAACTTTCAGAAGCTTTGTGCAATGTCCAGAAGTGTTAAGAATGATTGTGTCACCTCTGAACATGTGAATTTTTGATTATGCACTAACCCTCTAATGAGTTTGCTTGAAGTTTGGTGTGAAGGAAGTTTTCAAGGGTCAATAGAAGAGGGTGATATAATGTGATCGAGAAGAGTGAAAGGTCTAAGCTTGGGGATGCCCCGGTGGTTCATCCCTGCATATTTTAAGAAGACTCAAGCATCTAAGCTTGGGGATGCCCAAGGCATCCCCTTCTTCATCGACAACTTATCAGGTTTCTTCTAGTGAAACTATATTTTTATTCGGTCACATCTTATGTACTTTACTTGGAGCGTCTGTGTGCTTTTATTTTTGTTTTTGTTTTGTTATCTTAGTTCTCTGAATAAGTTCATCTTTGTGTGGGAGAGAGACACGCTCCGCTGGTTCGTATGAACACATGTGTTCTTAGCTCATAATATTCATGGCGAAGTTTCCTCTTCGTTAAATTGTTATATGGTTGGAATTGAAAAATGCTACATGTAGTAATTGGTAAAATGTCTTGGATAATGTGATACTTGGCAATTGTTGTGCTCATGTTTAAGCTCTTGCATCATATACTTTGCACCCATTAATGAAGAAATACATAGAGCCTGCTAAAATTTGGTTTGCATAATTGGTCTCTCTAAGGTCTAGATAATATCTAGTATTGAGTTTTGAACAACAAGGAAGACGGTGTAGAGTCTTATAATGTTTACAATGTGTCTTTTATGTGAGTTTTGCTGCACCGGTTCATCCTTGAGTTTGCTTCAAATAACCTTGCTAGCCTAAACCTTGTATCGAGAGGGAATACTTCTCATGCATCCAAAATCCTTGAGCCAACCACTATGCCATTTGTGTCCACCATACCTACCTACTACATGGTATTTCTCCGCCATTCCAAAGTAAATTGCTTGAGTGCTACCTTTAAACAATTCAAAATTTATTACCTCTTATTTGTGTCAATGTTTTATAGCTCATGAGGAAGTATGTGGTGTTTATCTTTCAATCTTGTTGGGCAACTTTCACCAATGGACTAGTGGCTTCATCCGCTTATCCAATAATTGTGCAAAAAGAGCTGGCAATGGGATTCCCAGTCCCAAATTAATTAACAAAAATAGACACTCCTCCATGGTATGTGATTGTTGGACGGCACCCGAAGGATTCGGTTAGCCATGGCTTGAGAAAGCAAAGGTGGGGAGGAGTGTCATCATAATAAAACTAAAATAAAAAGGCACTCCTTCATGGTATGAGATTGTTGGCAGTGCACCCGAGGATTCGGTTAGCCATGGTTTGTGAAAGAAAGGTTGGAAGGAGTGCCACTCAAAAATAAAATAAAATGGGAGCCGCTCTTTGAAGGTTTGTCTGGCAAGGGGGTTAGAGTACCCGCTACCATTCGTTGACAACAACAAACACCTCTCAAAACTTTATTTTTATGCTCTCTTTATGTTTTCAAAATAAAAGCTCTAGCACAAATACAGACAATCGATGCTTTCCTCTTTGAAGGACCATTCTTTTACTTTTATTGTTGAGTCAGCTTACCTATCTCCTTCCACCTTAAGAAGCAAACACTTGTGTGAACTTTGCATTGATTCCTACATACTTGCATATTGCACTTATTATATTACTTTATGTTGACAATATCCATGAGATATACATGTTATAAGTTGAAAGCAACTGCTGAAACTTCATCTTCCTTTGTGTTGCTTCAACGCCTTTACTTTGATTTATTGCTTTATGAGTTAACTCTTATGCAAGACTTATTGATGCTTGTCTTGAAGTACTATTCATGAAAAGTCTTTGCTATATGATTCACTTGTTTACTCATGTCATTACCTTTGTTTTGATCGCTGCATTCATTACATATGTTTACAATAGTATGATCAAGGTTATGATGGCATGTCACTTAAGAAATTATCTTTGTTATCGTTTTACCTGCTCGGGACGAGCAGAACTAAGCTTGGGGATGCTGATACGTCTCCGACGTATCGATAATTTCTTATGTTCCATGCTACTTTATTGATGATACCTACATGTTTTATGCACACTTTATGTCGTATTTACGCATTTTCTGGAACTAACCTATTAACAAGATGCCGAAGAGCCGCTTCCTGTTTTTCGCTGTTTTTGGTTTCAGAAATCCTAGTAACGAAATATTCTCGGAATTGGACGAAATCAACGCCCGGGTTCCTATTTTACCCGGAAGCATCCAGTAACACCCGAGAGCCGCCGGAGGGGGCCCCGGTGGGCCCGAGATGACATGGTGGCGCGGCCCAGGCCCCGGCCGCGCCACCCTATGGTCTCGTCGCCTCGTTGACCCTCCTGCGCCGCCTCTTCGCCTATATAAAGCCCCCGCATCGAAAACCCTTACGAGAGAAAGCCACGATACGAGAAAAGTTCCGGAGCCGCCACCATCGCGAAGCCAAGATCCGGGGGACAGGAGTCTCTCGTTCCGGCACCCTGCCGAGCGGGGAAGTGCCCCCGAAGGCTTCTCCATCGACACCGCTGCCATCTCCACCGCCATCTTCATCACCGCTGCTGCTCCCATGAGGAGGGAGTAGTTCTCCATCGAGGCTCGGGGCTGTACCGGTAGCTATGTGGTTAATCTCTCTCCTATGTACCTCAATACAATGATCTCATGAGCTGCTTTACATGATTGAGATTCATATGAGTTTTGTATCACTACTATCTATGTGCTACTCTAGCAAAGTTATTAAAGTAGTTTTATTCCTCCTGCATGTGTGCAAAGGTGACAGTGCGTGCACCGTGTTAGTACTTGGTTTATGCTATGATCATGATCTCTTGTAGATTGCGAAGTTAACTATTGCTATGATAATATTGATGTGATCTATTCCTCCTACATATGCATGAAGGTGACAAAGTGTGCATGCTATGCTAGTACTTGGTTTAGTCTTTTGATCTATCTTACACTTAAGGTTACCTAAACATGAGCATTATTGTGGAGCTTGTTAACTCCGGCATTGAGGGTTCGTGTAATCCTACGCAATGTGTTCATCATCCAACAAAAGTGTAGAGTATGCATTTATCTATTCTGTTATGTGATCAATGTTGAGAGTGTCCACTAGTGAAAGTGTAATCCCTAGGCCTTGTTCCTAAATACTGCGTTACTACTGCTGCGTTTCTACTGCATGTTTACTTCCTACAATATTACTACCATCAATCGCACGCCGGTGAGCTATTTTCCGGCGCCGTACTATCTGCTCATATATATTCATACCACCTGTATTTCACTATCTCTTCGCCGAACTAGTGCACCTATTTGGTGTGTTGGGGACACAAGAGACTTCTTGCTTTGTGGTTGCAGGGTTGCATGAGAGGGATATCTTTGACCTCTTCCTCCCTGAGTTCGATAAACCTTGGGTGATCCACTTAAGGGAAAACTTGCTGCTGTTCTACAAACCTCTGCACTTGGAGGCCCAACACTGTCTACAGGAAAGGAGGGGGAACGTAGACATCAAGTATATCCAGCATCGAGTATAAATGGGGTAATTTACAAGCAATTACCACAAATGTCATCCATTCCATAGACAAAATACTATTGTTTTGGCTTCTGTGTATTTCAAGAATAAACGCCACAAGCAAATAACGAAGAACGAAAAAGAAATTGTAGAGAGGCACAAGATTTAGCGTAGAAAACCCCTACAACAGAGAGGGAAAAAAACATGGATGCCAGCCAGCAAATAACTTCACTATATCGGGAAGTGTTTGCAAATGGCATGGGTTATCTTACAAACCGATAAACCATGGCTAGCGGCTTACAAGAGATATATATGGGTGGCGATGATGATCCGTAGTTAGCCTGCCTTCAATTATGAATTTGGACCACAACATAACAAATTCCACATTGAGACAAATTTCATCTGGTAGCATGAACTTCAACAATCTCCTGAAAAACAAAGAAACACTTGCTGTCGTCAACAACCACTTGGGCTAAACAATTATATCAACCAAATTCGAGCAAAAATCAAACTTGGCAACATGAACTGGCTTTGTCATCATAACAACAGGAATATCATGAGTATTTATCTTGTACATCTTCAGTTTACCTTGAGCAACAATGGAGCAAACATAATGGTACCTGACATCAATGTGTTTTGTCCTCTCATGGAACATTTGATCTTTAGTGTATAATGCATTTTGACTATCACAAAACAAGTTAATGCAAGAACCATCTCCACAAAGCTCAACATATAAATTTTTCAACCAAACAGTCTCTTTGCACGTTTCAGCAATAGCCATATATTCTGTTTCGATTGTAGATTGGGCAACAACAGGTTGTAATATTGCCTTCCAACTCACAACAAATCTACCAACTGTAAACACATAACCTGTGAGAGACCTTCTCTTATCCAAGTTGGTAGCTAAATCTGAATCTATATAGCCAGCGAGTCCCTCACCGATCTTGCCAAACTTCAAGCAAGTTTTGGATGTGGCACGAAGCCTGAAAATTCACCGAAAAACTTTCTAATGTTCTTTACAAGGATTAGGCATGTATTGACCGGCCAAACTCATATAATATGATACATTAGAACGAGAACAAACTATGGCATACATCAATAAATCAACAACACTAGAATATGGAACTCATGACATGTACTCAATTTCTCCATCAGTACTAGGACATTGCAATGCTGACAATTTGAAGTGAGGAGCAATAGGTGTACTAACAGACTTTGCATAATGCATATCCAAACGTTGCACAACTTTCTTAATATAATTTTGTTGACTAAGAAATAATACACTAGATTTTGTGTCTCTTGTAATTTCCATACCTAGTATTTTCTTAGCAGCACCATGATCCTTCATCTCAAACTCACTATTTAACTGTGCTTTCAAAGTAGTGATCTCTTTCTTGCTCTTGGAAGCAATCAATATATCATCAACATATAACAACAATATATAGGTGATCCATTAACAAACTTGATGTAAACGCGGCTATCATATCGAGATCTCTTAAAATCATGTGCAGGCATAAATGAATCAAACCCTTTGTGCCTTTTGGCCGAAGCCTACCCGGCGATGGGTCTCGTTTCGCTCGTCAGAAGTTAGCCTCCCTTTTATATGAACTTGGATCTCGTCAGAAGATATAACTATTTTCTATTTTGACGATGTCTCCGACTGTCGTTGCACAAGTATTTAGCTATTATTTCTAAAATACTCTGAGCATTTTGTGCCTGGAAGGCATAATAGTTATATTATGTTGTCTTACCTTTCTTCACATACACATTTACACTATTTACAAGTAGATTTTCTTGTTTGAATTGATTTTGGGGTAGAACCCTATCCGGTTTGAATATGTCGGATGGAATTGGATTTTCGGTAAATTCCAGTTTAAATAGTTGGGTCCTCTTTGAATCAAAGGATTTTCCTTCACGGGGTGGAGGATTTTTTTGAAACACCCACTTGGAAAAAGACACGACAAAAGCAAGTTTAGAGGAGTGCACAACTGGAAAAAAGTAGTACAAAATTAAAATTAGAGCAGTACACATGGAAGCAACAAGACAATGAAAGAAACAATATAACCCACAAAAAAAAGCAATACAGGTGAAACATTACTAAAGGATAATTAGGGGATTCCCATATGAGGCATCAGACAAAAGCAACTATAGCAACTGTATGATCGAACTAGTAACACATAATTTATATCATACATTTGGTGAGACGAAAGAATTCCAATGTACTACTAAATATTTGGAGTAATATTGTTCCTATACTGTAAGAATAGTCAAATTATACATGCATATGCCGCCGATTGAGTGGCCCGATGTTGAGGGAATTCCATCCACAAGGGTGTAGTGCGTACGAGAACTAATATGGATTCAAGAAGTCATATGGCACAAGGCTACCCTTGAAGAGGAAGTGACCTGAAGTACCCATCTTGCCGCTAGCAAACTCAATCTGCTTTACAATCCTCTTCTCCGTGAGATGGTACAGCGCGGCGAACCTATAACCGTAGCTCCCCACAAGAATCACGTCCGGGACACCGGTGCCCATCGCCCAACGGGCATCTAAGTGGGGCGGCATGTCGATCCGGAAGCGGCGTGACCAGCTCTGGTCGTTTTCGTAGTCCTCGAGCACCCAGAGTTCCATGGGATCTGAATTGGTTTCAGTTGCCGTCAGGGCCAGCCTGCCGTCCAGCTCCAGGAGGCAGATATCACCCGGGTACCGGTAGCGGTCGCTCGGCCACGGCGGTCTCGATATTAGCCGGAAGGCCTCGGACACCGTGTCGAACGACAGAATCTTCTCGGCGCTCTCGGCCACAGGATGCATCGTCCAGTTAAGTTTGCCCCGGTGGTGGACGTGCGGGTAGACGACACTGTCGTAGAACTCCAAGACTACGCTGGCGCCGGCCACTGGTTCCAGCCGGCGAGGAGGTTCTGAGGCGGCGGTGACTGAGAAAACGTAGTGCACCGCGGGGCCTGTGTGCTGTTCATTGGCGAGGACGACAATCCTGTGCTCGCCGGACGGGCCGTGGCGGTAGAAGCCGCACATCTGCACGATGTTGCCGCTGCAAGTACGTGGCACAAGATCCAGCCAAATCCCCTGGCGGGTAACCGGATTGCACAGGAAGTAATCGCATCTGTAGCATACGGGAGGAGCTCTCTCGAACAGCAGGAGTCCGTCGAAGGAACCCATCATGGCGGGAACCTGACAGTGCTTAGGGTAATGGAGGTGGCTCCGGCGCCTCGCCAAGTCCTCGACTTGCAGTTGCAGAGAGATCGGGATGGTGTCGAGATGAGATGATTTTCCTGATACGACGAGCAGCTCGGCTGGCTGCCGGTCGGCGTTGGCTGCGAGGAACGGTGATTCGGTGGCGATGCGTTGCCACGTCTTGCACACGGCTCGGAAGCGGAGCACGGTGGGATACGGTAGCCTCAGCAGGATCTCCCTTATCACGTCATCGTCCAGAGTCGCAGCGTTTCCGGCTACACTTTCGCCCGGCGACGACATCGCATCTACCATCGTATTATCGCTTTCCTTTGATCTCATACACCTTTACCGTAAGACCTTTACATATGTACAGGTAGTCAACTTAACCTAAAGGGCTTGACTACACAGTGGTCAACCACTATTGGGCCTACCCCGGTGGTCAGTTCGGACAGCCCATTAGGGGCAAAACGCGTTTTTTCTTCTTTCCCAAAAAGGAAATGACGGGACCACACAGCCCACGTTAAAATAACGAAGAAAACAACCCACGTTACTTTGTCTCGACGGAAGCAGCTATAGAAAAGGATCCTACCTAACCAGATCTGGGTTCTTCTTCCTCCCCTGTTTCTCCACCGCCGCCAGCAGCAAGAGGAGGCAGCAGGAAGGGAAGGCAAACCCTAGAACCTCCATGAATTGATCCCCAGATCCTTCAGGAAGTAACCAGGGCCGGCCCTATGTTTTTTTGGGCCCTTGGATGAAGTCGACAAAAAGGCCCCTTAAGTCTAATGTATGTGTACGCAATACTAGATATATAAGTGTATATATTCATACTTTTACTTTATGCGCATATTATGATAGATATAATAATAAAATGGTTGCAAAATATAACAAGTATCTTCTACTCGTTTGATAGCCTCAAATAAAAACCAAATTACAATGACTCTGTGGACAATTATGCTTCAATGCTTCACAAAAAGAACTTCTTTGCACATTCCTAGATGCAGAATCATTGAGAACAATTTTAAGATCAATGTTGTCCAATATATCCTTCTTCACATTACGAGTGTCAGATGAAGGCTGCAAATTTTCTTCTGAAAAATACTTATTTAAAGCACCTCTTTGGATTTCAATAAACTTATTATCTAGATTTCTCTTTTTTCTGCAACACCATACAATTATTTTGGCATTCTAACACCTATAATGGTGAAAGAATTTACATAAAATTAAAACCCTAATTAAAAGAATAAGTCACGGATTAGATTTAGAAGAAGAAGAGAGATTTAACTGGACATACATAGGGGCAGGACGGCAGACTGCCGATTAGCGATCGGCTAGCAGGAGAGCAGGGCGATCAGACAAGGCAATCAGGGTCGGCAAGATGCGGAGCCAGAGACGAGGAAAGGAGGAAGAGACGAACACTCCAGCCAAGACGCAGTGTGTACTGGCCTCATAGGAGACTCCCGAGTCACGACGGGACTTGGACCGATCGGGGGCTGTTCTTTTCTCGCTAGATGCCTGGACGTATTCACATGTACTCAGTACTGTACTATTTTTTTAGCCCATATAGTAAAGAAAAACCTTCGATCCTGGGCCCCCCTCTGGCCTGGGCCCTAGGCCGCCGCCCATGGCTGCCATGGGTCAGGGCCGGCCCTGGAAGTAACACAACAGGAGCTGCTTCATCTGGACGACGCCCAGAGAAGTAAGAAAGGTAAACAAAGACAAAAACATGATTCAAATTCATCCAGTTCCATCCAGTACTACCAGTATTCATCTAGCAGTTCCATCTAGTTGTAGCTGTTCCATCCAGATCCACCACAGCCAAAAAGTTACATACTGGATGGAACTCACATGTTACTCACAGTTCCTGCTGAGTTGTTGTCTGTACCAAAGTCAGTAGAAGTCTTCAGGAAAGTAATCTACTTGACATTCTAGCCTTCAGGAAGTAATCTAGTTGATGGCCTTTGAATTCTGTAGAAGCCATCGAGGAGGTGCAAGCTGAGAACCTGGTTGTGTTGATCTTGTAGACAGCAGAAGTATTCAACCGATAAAACAAACATGAATGATATCTTGGAACACCGATGTAGGCATGAATGATATCTGCATGAAAAAAGAAAGAAAATTAGGGTGTAAGAACCATAAAACAAGTACTTGTATAAAGCTAACGAGTAGCTGATGCTTGTTAATCAAACAATGTGAAGAAGTAATTTGCCCTTTGTCTGTTTTGTTTTGATGCCAAACATGGGTGAAGTAACAAAAAAATGTTTTAACTTGTTTCTTCTTTGCGAGCAATGGATTGGTTTAACTCTGCATGGTATTGACATCGAACCATCCGCCCGACTATGATGACTTCATTGAACCGGATGGAACTGAAGCACCAGTCAAGGCGCATCAGTAGATGGTACTGGTGCTAATTCTGGATTCATGTCAGTAGATGATACTACTGATGGTGCTCCGACTGGTCAAACGCTATCTAGTGAAGAAAGTGGCAGTGATGGTGAGGTGCAGTCAACGCCAGAAGGATTTGCACCACGTAAACCATACCTAGGGATGAAATTTGATACGTGGGAGGCTGCTAAAGTGCACTACAACGGGTATGCCGAACATGTTGGTTTCTCTATGAAGATGAGTTCTTCCGGAAATTCAGTATTGGACAAGCGAAGGACAAGTACTTGTTTGTGTGCAACAAGTCCGGAACTAATTCGAGAGAAGGAAGAGATCGAGGCGAGTGAAGTTGAGGAACAGAGCAATCACGATACGGACTAACCGTCAAGCAAAAATGCGTGTAAAAAGGAAGGGTTCAATATGGGAAGTAACACAGTTCATTGAAGAGCACACTCATGAAACTATCAAGAAGCTTGGTCTGAAGAAGTATTTACGATCACACAAGAAAATACCAAAAGAAGAAAAGAAGTTCAAAAGTATGGAGGAAATGAAAAAATGGCTCTCCTCTCCACCCTCTCCACCCTCTCCACCCACAGCCGGCGGCCATGGATCCTTCCTCTCCTAGTTTGATCATCCGGCGTCTCTCCATTGTTGGATCCATCTGCCATCATGGATTCAATAATCTCATGGGATTTTACCCATGGATCTAAGGTGGCTCATCAGGTACGTAGGAGATTCAAATCTTCGGTGCATCTTCAGGCTGGTCTCTCCCTTCCGGGATTCTTCTTGGTTGCAAAGTTTGTGGAGTATAATTTTGATCTCAACAATGACAACGTGGCCTTGGCTCTTGAATCTTGCATTGGAGGCAATGCGGATAGATTACAAGTTCTCCGGTTACAACGGTAGATTTTCAAATTTCGTGTGGCATCTAACAGAGTCGGGCATTTTATTCATAATCTGGAATTTTTTAAATGTGCGGATTTCACTTGTCATTTTCTCTTATATCATGGCAAAGATCATTACTATCAGTCAGATCTCCAAGTTCAAGATGATTGGATGACAACTGTTTCTTCTAGAACAAAATCGAAGCCATATTATTTGAGAAATTTCCCAGATCATCTAAAAGGGAAAATTGATGGAATTTCAAGGAGATATGTGGCTATCAAGCCTGATTTGAGTATTCTTGAGAAAAGTGCAATGTCAAGTTCATCTACGTCAGTTTCAGCAAAACAAAACTCTGAACTTTTAAATTGTATCAAGATAGGAAGTTTCTCCTTCTCTGAAAGTGCATGCAGGAATTCGAATTTGCCCATATTACCGCTTCAGATTGGGACATCGGCTGTTAAGCGTCAGGCCAATTTTCAGGAGGATTTCTCATTGGATAGTATTCAAGATCTGATTCAAGCGGGTTATTCGCCTTCAGGTTTGGTATGGTACGTACAACAGTTTAAAACAGCATGTATTCGTTGCATCTCTTTGGGCCATTTAAATTTTCAATGCAAAAATCAAGTTAGATGCATGGGTTGTCTTAAGTTTGGTCATATAAAAAAGGATTGTGCAGCGCCCATTATACCTGGACAAACAATGTATCCAGATTTTAATGAACTATCCCAAGTTGTTACGATACAGCAAGATAAAGTTTTGAACAACACCGGTGCCAATACAATGATTGTTAAAAAGGCACCCGTGAAACAGAAACAGAGACAGATTTGGATTAAAAAAACTGGTTCATTATCTTGTGTTAGGTGTCTGTTGGTGGGTCATTCTTCTGTTTCATGCATATCCAGCCCGCGTTGCCAATTTTGCTCAAGATATGGCCATTCAGTTATCGGGTGCAAGTTGGTAAAACAGAAATCTCAACAAATTTGGAGAGTTAAGGGTACGAGAGACCTATCTATTGTCGACATACCTACACCTATAAAACCTATTCCGATCTCGGAAGTCGTCTCTGTTGGCCATCTCGCGACTTCAACAATGGCAAACTACCCTTGCAATCCGTTTGCTTTTGTTCCTGATGGTATGGCGATTGATCATGGCCCTCAGAACCGCCGTGTTCGCTGTGACCTGGCGATCAGCGCAGTGCCACCTCTCAACCATGATAGCTATGCTATTGCGGAAACAAATCTGGAGGTGCCGATTCAGCAGAGATTTCATGCACGCCGTGAGCTGAGAAGGATGCTTCGTCATGATGGTTTCCAGGTTTGCAATATGGAGGATTATGCCATTGGTCTAGGACTATTTTCTTTTGTCAACCACTTTGTCCGTGATGTTGTGGTAGGAAGGACATATACTATAGATGATTGGCTAGAGGTAACCTTTGTTAGGCATGATGAAGCTTTGAATATGAGGCCAGCTAGTCTAGGACATGCTAAGTGGGTCATGATTCTGAACTTTCCATTAGATTATCAAACTGACTACTGGATTGAAAAAGCTGTTGCTCTGTTTGGTCAATTACTTGTCTGGCACTCTGTCAATCAGGAACATAACAATCATGCTCGTGTTCTAGTTAAAGTTTGGTTGATGAGTGATGCATTAGTTCCTAGAAGTTTTGTCATGAGGCAGATGGGAGGACAGAGGCGTTCTTGGACCATGCCAGTATATTTACTGCGCTCTGATCAGTGGACAGCACATATGCATGACATACCAGTTGATGTGGAGGATCCATCTCCAGCTAATGGAAATCCACACCCGTTTCATGGTCCTCATGTAACAACTGAGCATCGCTTTCAGCAACGTCTTCAGACTTGGCTGCAGCAGAATGGAATCTTCAGAGGAAATAACGGTGGAGGAGCAAATGCTTCCACTGAGATTGTTGCTTCAGCTAGACTAAGCAGTACTGCTGTTGCTAGAGGCAGGGTTTTCCCTAGTAGAGGGCAGATTAATTTTCAGCAGATTTTGAGAGAGCAAGGTGCACTCTTCACTGATGGAATTGAACCTGTAGGTAATATTGCTGCTTACAGTCCTCTATCTGCATGGAATGATATGATGTCTGACAACACCTCGGCCTCCGATGAAACCCTACAGATCATTACCAGTGATCAAGATGTGGCCGAGTCTTCTGCTCAAGGGGCTGCTAGAGTTCTTGCTATTTCTGGGCAGCAGGAAGATGAGCAGGATTTTCCACCATCCTTTATGATTGCACGGTCGGTTATTATACATATGCAACAACCCAACCTGTACATCAATGCTGCTTCCTTAAAAGCTGCTGTGTTCCCTTCAATGAGCTTGATCAAGACTTTTTTCTCAGCCAAGATGTCTAGTACTGCAAAGGAAGTGCCTAATCGCCATGTTGCTAGAAAGTTATGTTTTGAGGATTCACCATTGATGGGTTCAATTTTGTCAGAGTCAGATTCCTATACTGTTGAATATGAAACTGACCAAGGCAAGTCAGTGGCTTCGGTAAAGCGAGTTAGATCAATTCACAGGAGTCCAACTCAGATCACAACAGCTGTTCGTAGAAGTCCAAGGAATAATATTTATAAGGGGTTTAAGGTGAACATGCCCACGGATTCAAGGAAGATGAAGTCCAAAGTCAGTAACAGAATAGTACCTGATGCTACCAACACTCCATCCAAGGATGTTTTTGATGCTGAACTGAAAGATTCTCCACCAGTGCCACCTCCCACCCCAATCCCAGTTCTGCAGAAGATTGGGACCAATATATGTGGAATTCCTGCAGCAGATTTGGAGAAGGACAAGCTCGAGAAGCAGAGCTCTGATGATGAAGCTTGAGTCCCTACATGATGCTGCAGCAAATAAAACCCCTTATGCATTTATTTAGTTACTATGAAGCATTGCTTTTGTTTTATTACAGAACTCTTAGGCAGTTTAAATACAGGTTGTTCTGCCTGTCTTTCTTTATTCAGTTACTGTGAACTTTATGAATTCGACACTTAGGCATTGGAACATTTTGTGTTGGAATATAAGGGGTATTAATTCAGAGGAAAAACATAATGCTCTTCGTGATCATATTGAATCTAGTGGTTGTTCAGCATACAAGAAACAAAAAAGAGCTTCCTTTGATCATTCATACCTTAGGAAATTTTGCCCAAAGAGATTTGATAAATTCATCTTTTTCCCCTCTGATGGTAGATCTGGAGGCCTCATTGTTATTTGGAATAGTACTGTCTTTAGAGGGGAATTAAAAGAAAATTTGGCATGGGCTATAACTATTAAATTTTACTCCACTCAATCAAATAGCTCCTGGTTATTATCAAATATATATGGTCCATGTGATGGAGAAGATAGAAACAGTTTTGTTCAGTGGCTTTATGACATTCATATTGATGATTCTGATAATTGGATTTTCATGGGTGATTTTAATTTCTATAGATCACAAAATGATAGAAACAAACCGGGAGGTAATGTTGATGATATGTTACAATTTAATGACATCATTAGAGCACAAAGTCTGGTGGATTTACCTCTGCAGGGTGCTAGATTTACTTGGTCAAATATGCAAGCAGACCCACTTTTGGTCAAATTAGACTGGTTCCTTACTTCAAACAATTGGACTTCAATATTTCCAAATACATCAGTTGCAGCTCTTTCACGCCCGGTATCTGATCATATACCTTGTATAGTTTCTATTCAGTCATTCATTCCTAAGTCCAACATATTTCGGTTTGAGAATTATTGGACACAACATCCAGGATTTAAAGAAGTTGTGCAAAATGCTTGGCAGAAAGATGTAAGAAAATCAAATGCAGCGGCCACTATGAGTGCTAAGCTAAAGAATGTTAGACAAGCACTCAAAAAATGGAGTAAATCAATATCCAAGCTTTCAATGCTTATTGATAACTGTGAAAAAGTATTAAAGCAGGTGGATGACATAGAACAAGCTAGATGTCTCACAGTGCCAGAGAGTAACTTCAGGAAAATACTAAAGAATCATATTATTAGATTACTATCATACAAGCAGCAATATTGGAAGAAAAGGTGTACAGAGAGATGGATCAAATTCGGGGATGAAAACTCAAAATTTTTCCATAGAATGGCAACAGAAAGGCACATGAAAAACTCTATTGCATCAATAATTAATGCAGATGGCATAACTGTAACAGAACATGAAGCAAAAGCAAATATTATATTTCAGGCTTACAAGAACAGATTGGGAGTGTCAGTTAATCATGCTATGCTATTTAATCTTACTAATCTGTTCACTCCACTTGAAGGTCTAAGTGCCATTTCAGTCCCCTTCTCAAAAGAAGAAATTGACAAAGTGATTCAAAAAATACCCTTGGATAAAGCACCTGGTCCAGATGGTTTTAATGGCTGCTTTCTTAAAACTTGTTGGGATATAGTAGCTCCGGACTTTTATAAATTATGTCAAGAGTTTTCTGAAGGAAGATTATTTTTGGACAGCATAAATAACTCTTTGATTACACTCATTCCAAAAAAGCAAGCACCACTATCTGTAAATGATTACAGACCAATCTCCTTATTGAATTCTTGTCTAAAGCTACTTACCAAATTGCTTGCTGATAGGCTACAGCAGTGGATACTAAAACTAGTGAGCAAAAACCAGTATGGTTTCATTAGAGGCAGAACTATTCAAGATTGCCTTGCTTGGGCATTTGAATTCTTACATCAATGTGAAGCATCAAAGAGGGAAATTATTATCCTGAAATTGGATTTTGAGAAGGCTTTTGATATGATCGAGCATGACACAATTTTAAATATCCTGCAACACATGGGCTTTGATGAGGTATGGATACATTGGATTAAATGCATACTATCTTCAGGACATTCATCAGTTTTATTAAATGGAGTACCAGGTAAAATGTTTCATTGCAAGCGTGGTGTGAGACAAGGTGATCCTCTATCACCTCTTCTATTTGTAGCTGCAGCTGAACTCTTACAAGTGATTATAAATAGAGAAATGCTACAAGGAAGATTATCAGTACCAATTCCATGTGGTGAACAGTACCCAGTAATACAGTATGCTGATGACACTATATTAGTTATGAAAGCAGATGCAACTGAAATTGCTCATTTAAAAGATATTCTTATTGATTATGCAACCTCTACAGGTCTGAAAATTAATTTTCAGAAGTCAAATCTAGTGCCTATTAATATATCAACACAAAGAGCACAAGAACTTGCTGCAATATTTGGTTGTGCTGTGGCTACCATGCCATTTACTTATTTGGGATTACCAATGGGAACTGCCAAACCTACAGTAACAGAGATGCTGCCTTTAGTGGATAGAATTGAGAGAAGAGTATCCAATACAACCTTATTGATGTCTCATGCGGGAAAATTGACTTATGTCAATGCTATTCTAACATCTATGGCAACATATGCAATGTGCACTATTGAAATAAATCCCAAGATTCTTAACCATATTGAAAAACTAAGAAGAAGGGTATTATGGAGTAAAAAAACGGATGAAGGAGAAAAATGTGTCTCTCTTGCGGCATGGGACATGGTATGTAAACCAAAAGACAAAGGTGGCTTAGGGGTTCTTAATATGAAAACTCAAAACCAAGGCCTTTTGATAAAATTTTTGGACAAATTCTATAACCAGAAAGATATTCAGTGGGTGAAACTTATTTGGTCTACATATTATCAGAATTTTATACCTCATGCTACTAATGCCTGTGGATCTTTTTGGTGGAAGGCTGTTATGAAACTATCTCCGATTTTCAGAGGAATTGCACATTGTAAAATAGGTAAGGGAGACACAGCCCTGTTTTGGAAAGATGAATGGAGTAATGGAATCTTGCATGATTTATACCCCTGTCTATTCTCTTATGTGCAAAATGAAGATATTTCAGTTAAGGAATTCTGCTCTACAGTGGATATCTCTGATATTTTTCATCTACCATTATCTCCGGAAGCTTTCCAACAATTTCAACAAATACAACATTTCACACAGCAGTTAAATCTTTCTCAAAGTAATAATGATGTCTGGACCTTCCAATGGGGGGATTGCTATACGTCCAGAAAATACTATAAATTTGTATATAGATCGTTGAATCCTCCGGCCCCTTTCTCTTGGATATGGAAATCTAAACTGTGGCCGAAACTCAAAGTTTTTGCATGGCTTTTGCTTGTTGATCGGCTGAATACCAGGAACATGTTAAAAAGAAGGCATTTTAATATTGGCAATGACTACTCATGTCCTCTCTGTTCCTCAGGTGTGGAGGAAACACTTGAGCACTTATTCTTCTCATGTCCTTTTAGTACTTCATGCTGGGCTACTTTGAATATAACATGGAATGGAGGCTCCGCAAGAATTGATAAGGTTAATGAGGCAAAAGCAAATTTCCAGGGGAAGCTTTTCTTTGAAGTATTTGTTATAGCTGCTTGGGGGATTTGGAAGGAAAGAAACAACTGGATATTTAAAAATATAAATCCCTCAAGAGCCTCCTGGAAGGAAAGAGTAATAGCTGATTTACAATTGTTAAGGTTTAAGGTTAACCAAAACCTACAAAGCACAATCTCCTCTTATATAAGTAGAATTTGATTCAAAACTTTGTAAAGTGGGTGTATGCACCCGAGATGATGTAAATATTGTGTTTTTAATATAGTGCAGTAGGAGCCTCTCCTACTGTTTATGGTTCAAAAAAAAAAGAAGTTCATTGATCTGTTAGACAGTGTGAACCTCTCAGCAGGAAGAATAATGGACATCATGTCTGAGCTTTATGGAACAGGAAAAGCAGTTCCTTATGACACGAAGACAATAAGCAACTACATGGCAAGTATAGATGAGAAGCAAAATGTGAAAGACATACCAGAGCTTCTTAGTTACTTTGAGGAACTGAAGAAAGAAGATCCAAATTTCTTCTACAAATACAAACTTGATAGTGAGGACAGGGTTGAAAACATATTTTGGGTCGATGGACCCACTAGAGAAGTTTACAAGAATTACAATGACTGCATATCCTTTGACACATACATGACAAACGCTTATAAGATGTCGTGTGCACCCATCATTGGAATTAACAGATATGGGCAGACAATCCAGTTGGGATGTGGCTTCTTGAGGAATGAGAAGATAAGTAACTTTGCCTGGTTGTTTGAGCAGTTCCTTGATGCTATGGATGGTTTACACCCTCTGAATATCATCACTGACCAGGATGCTGCTATTACTACTTCCATCCAGGAAATGTTTCCTAACTCGTGCCATAGGAACTCGTCGGTGGCATATAATGCAAAATGCACAAGGATCCCCTCTCGGCCCTTTCATGGCGAAGCATGAGGAACTACGAAGGGAGTTCAATGAAATTGTTGACTACAGCCTGACACCTGTCGAGTTTGAGAACCGATGGGGAGAGATGATTGAGAGGCATGGTGTATCGGATAACACAGACCTTGCTTACCTATATGAAATTAGAGCTAAATTTGTCCCAGCTTACTTTATGGATAGGTTCTTCCCTTTCCTACAAACTACTGCTCGCAGGTGAAGGATTCAATGCAGTTCTGAAGAGATATGTTGACCCAAATGCAAGCCTGCTACGTTTCTTCAAACAATACATGAAGTTACAAGAGAGGATAGATATTACTGAAGATTCACATGAATTTATGGGTGAGGACAAAACTCTAAAAACTTGGTGTGACTTTCCAATGGAGGAGCAAGTACTATCCATATACACACTACCCATATTCAGGCGATTTCAACTTGAGTTGAAGAAATTTATATCCTACAACATACAGCAAATTAATCCTTCATTGTTTGAGGTTTCTCCAATCAGAAATGCAGTGTTTGGTTATGGAGCAAGGAATTACAGGATAACCGCAAATCTGGAGCAAGACGAATACAGTTGTGAATGCTGCAAATTTACTAGAGATGGGTTGATTTGTTGCCATATAATAAAGGTTATGTCTGTTGTTGGTAAAGTAGAAGTAATGCCAGAACGTTACATTCTACCTAGGTGGTCAATTCCCCCTCCCGACATATGTATTCCTCAGACTGAACCCCAGCAGATGCCAGCGGGCAAATTGTCTAGGAAGGAATTGAGGTTACTTCGCTATGGTAACCTCACTAAAGATTTCGCAAAACTAGCAGTTAATGCATGTGCTTCAGAAAAAACAGATGAAGTGGCTAGGAAACATATGCGTGCAATGGAAGCTGAATTTGCAGCAATGAAGAAACAAGCGGCGAGATGCATTGAAGAGAAAAAAGAAGCGAAGGAAACGAGTTCCTCCATGTGCGGAACATGCTGAAACTACGAGAAAATCCTAGCAGCTCAACTTGTTGGTGCTTGAACATAATATGCATGTAAACAAGAAAGCTAGGGATCCACCTTTGACAGTAACAAAAGGGAGGCCAGAGGAGAAGAGGAAGAAGAGTGGACTACATCTTAAACCTGCAAAACCAACAAAATGTACAATTTGTGGGTCAAGCTTGCATAATCCAAGAGATTGTCCATCTAAGATTGCAATGAAAGAGAAGACACCAATTATTCAGCTTTTCCAATGATGAGGAAGTAACAAATTGTGTCAGCACATGAGAAGTAGAAACAAAAGTTGGACGGAAAAATTTCTTGTACTTGCTTGAGCCATATGGATCGAAGATGCGGGGTGTTTAGATTAGTGGTGTTTACTTGTGTTTCATTTTCTAGTATTGAGTTTATCGAAAACTACTTTGTGTTTCCCAAGTGAAAGATATATATGTTGATTTGCAATGTATGACCAGAAGCATAACACTCGGTGAACCGTGTTGTCTTGCATAAATAGAAGACACAAAAATGATTTGGGAAAAAACATTACATGAATTACCATTTTGTAAAACTTGTCATTTTTTTGGCTTTGAACTTGTTTCGCCATGAAATCTTGTTCTCCCACCAGTCAAGCCACTTGAAGCTGTATAGCATCCTGTATAGTGGCATTTCCTTTTGGTCGAAATGACCCAACTTTCTTCCATCCCATAACTCAATGCATTTCAACATTGAGTATCCACAATCACAACTAACGTGTGTTACAACAACAAGGAAATGCAAAAACAAGTGTTAGTTTTTGAAGTTTTGCTAGAATGCAAATGTCTGAAAAAATGTAGACAAAAAAGAGAGAAAATATGGGGTAACTTACGTTGTAAGTTGTTTAGGAGATGGGATGTAAATCGTTTCGTAGTTTTGAATTGATACATTTGACGACTTGTAGTTTCGGCCCGAGAGAGTCTTAACAGAATCAATTATGATTGCACTATCTTTCTTGAGCTTCTTGTCCCCAAGATTCCTCAAGGAATCAAAAATTTCGAACCTCTCAGCCTTGAGATTGAGGTTGATTAGGTAGTAGTGTCCACGAAAGTACTTTGGATCGTCGATAGTAGATAAGTTCTGTAGTACAGGAAACATGACCTGCATATGTAACTCTGTCAACACAGTTGGAAGTTAAAAAGCAAACAGCTATGTGGAGGGAAAAAAGTAGTTTATGTAACCTGCTCTTTGTGGTCAAGACGGTTATTCTCTGTGAATGAAAACACCCTCTTAATGTCCTTGCCGGTGAAGGCATGGTCTCGCAATTTGTTCTAGTCGGCAAGAATAGCAAGAAAATAGATCGAGGATTTGAAGTAGCCTAAAATGATATTATTATGATCTTTTAAAAAAGGTTAACATGTTATCATGTACATAATAAAATTCAACAGAGTTACTTCTCAAAATTTAAAACAGATGTGTAACTGTGAAAAACATATGTATACAGGTTAGTTACATTTAACAGAGTCACTTCTCAAAATTTAAGTTACATTTGATGAGAAGTATACAGGTTAGCTACAGACAAAACCTAGTTACAAATGGCTTTGAGTTACTAAACATGGATATTAAAAAGGTGAGGGGGTTCTTATATGTAACACTTACAGCTATGATGAGAGGCATCACACATTTTTTACGTGGTTCCAATTCTTTAGAGAGAACATGTAATCCAACCTCCATAGTCGAATTACTTATCCAACCTTCGAGGTTGGACTGAATCGACAAAATACGGGACATGAACAAAATATGTTCCATAATCAACTATCAGGTGACCCTTCAGATGTGTCTTCTGTTTCGATCCATGCATACATATTCGGTTGTACATGTCAATTGATTCCTTTGTAATAGTTTCTTCAGTTTTTTTGCCCTGCTGAACATATGGAGATAACTGCGTCTTTGCTGGCTTTATTACTCTTTTCTTGTGAGCCTGAGGAATAGGAGTTTTACTGGATGTTCCCTCTGAAGTTACATGTTCAGAAGTTACTTTCTGCTTTGCAGTGTCCTCAACTGAAGTAACATTCAAAGTGCGAGTTGCTTGTTGGGAAATACTTCTCACCCACCATGGCTGCAAGCATTTCATAATCTTCGACTGGTCCATAGAACTGATCCTCATTGCTTGAAGTAATCACAGGAAGCCCAGTGACAACCTCTTCTTTACCTTTATCATTTTCTTTGTTTGGACTATCAAACCCCAGATCAAATGATCCTGCTTCCCCGGGCAGCCATAAACTTTGTCTGTCCTTGTATGCAGTGATGTGTAAATCAAGCTTCTTTGTTATCGTGTCATCGAGTAGGCCGAATGTTTTCTTCCCTTGTATGCTAGTCGCCACTTCAAACTTTCCATGGCTACCAGGATTTGTAGTGTCGTTGTTGTTATTTCCAGTGTGAGGACTATATCTTCCTTCTTCTACATTGGCGTTTTCTCTGGAAATAAATATTGGGTCCAGACACGACTTTGATCTGGTAACTGGAATGACATCAGTATTGGTAGAACTTGCTGCCTTCAATGGAGACATTGATCTGGTTACGAGCCTCCTAGCAATGGTGGTCGGGCTTCCTTCACGCAGAATAGGTGTAATCAAAGGTAATGTTGTAGTTTCATTTTCTTGGGCAGTATGCAAGTCCTTGATAGGATGAACAGGTGGTATGCACTGTTGATTAAGATTGACCACTGCGTCGGCTGCCCAAGACACTGATTTCTTTGTATCAGATGCCTCTTCAGGATGAACAGCAGATGCAACAGATCCTTCGAGAGGGGGATCAGTCAACTTGGCGTGAATGGTTCTCGCATCAGACATGTCTATAGCTGGACAGTAAGTTGTTACTTTCCTGATGGCATGCACAGATGACCAGTCCTCGGTTTGCTTCAAGCATCCTCTTCCTGGTAATGCAAGTGTTCGTGACTCAGCTGTAATTCGATGTGCACTCACTTCACATCCAATAAGATCATTACTTGATCGTGAATCGAAGCATACAATCTCAAGTTTTCCAGAGCGAGATATGGCAACCTTTTCTTCCACTTGCAAAGTCCCTCTCGGTTTCTCGAGGAAGAATCACATATCTTGCCGCCTTGTTAGACGGTTACGCATCGGAGTTCACATCGGCGAGACTTCCTCTTCTTGTTTCCATTGGGTTCGCTTGGCCTTGGCATCTTCGTAGTTGTGACATTAGTTGCACCAACAGTGTCTTGATGCTGTTGTGGAACACAAACTACTTCTGGTGCTATCATCTGTTCGGGTACTACATCGGAGTTCACATTGGCAGCCTTGATCTTCTTCTTTTGTTTGAGTTTGCTTGGCCTTGGCAGCTTACAAGTTGCGTCATTCACTGTTCGAGCTATGTTGTCATCCAGTAGTTGTGGTGCAGGCAAAACCACTTCTGATGCTTTTGTCAGTTCTTTGAGTACATGTGAATGAACCACCTTGCAAGGTAACTCATCATTTCTTCCTAAGTCATCTGATTGACGCTTCTGCTGCACAACTTGATTGCAATTCTCCCTCTTTCTGGGAACACAGACAAAATCATCATAATCACTGCCATATGCATTCTCCTTGCTTCCTTCGCCTTCACTTTCGCTTTCAAACCCAGACAAGTTGACTTGGTAATCAGAACCTGAACCATCAGTTTCCTCTTCTGAAAATTGCTGTCGAGTCTTGTTCTCAGTTGGACCTCTTGAAGATGGTGTAGATCTGGTTGAAGATTTCTTCTATTTTTTAGCAGTATTAATGGTTGAAACTTTCATCGAGAACTTTGCAATTGCTACATCAATTTCGCTATACATCTCTTGTGCAGCTTCCCTATACCTTGAGATTTCCTATTTTCAGAAGACAATATACATAGTTAGAATACAAGGATGTAGGGAAACATGGTAAGAAACAGTTTAAAAAGTTGGAAAAATGCTTGTGATGTGGTTGAGCTTACTTCTTCTCCGCAATCTGAGGGCGCATTTGCCTTAACAAAGTTCTCAATCATAATGGGTGTGCTTAGCATCAACACACCGGTGGTCTCGAAACATTTCTTCAGGCGAGGAAGGAAACATGGAAAATTAGTTAAAAATGAACAGGATAAAAAAGAAGTAAAAATGCATGAAATCTTCGAAGTAACTTACGAGGTAATCTTCCAAAAGATCCGTCATCATTCAAGTCTTGTTCGATAGCTTGAGTTGCCGATTTGTTATCCCAGGCACATATTCTTGGACCATCCTGATCGACATTGACATCTTCGGTATCCAGGTGAGTCAATGTAAAGAATGCTGCATGTCAAAAGAAGCGAGATGAAAAAATAGAAAGAGATGTAACATATAATACAAGTTGATAGTACAGAAGTTAAATATGCTCACCTCCAAAAATGCCATGCAAGCTTTGAATGGATTTTTAACTCCCTTTGCCTTCACTGTCTCAATGAGGACGAGTGATCACAAATCGACACCGGTTGAGATCTTTTATCTTTGATGGATCCATTATAGCTGGATAGCACTTGGGACAAACTCTAATACCGAGTAGTTGGAGCTAGCACGAGAGCGGACAACATACATCACCCATGTCATAAAGTACAAATCATCGCCTTTTACCATCGCCTTCAGACTTAGTCTCGACATCTGTCAACTTTGGTTGCTTGCCATTGCCGAAACCAAGGGTATTCATAACAAATGAAGTAGCTTCGGAATCCACTGTGTATAGAGCAGGATATTTTCCCAATGGTAAACCAAGAACCTTTTTGACAACTTCATCTGTTATTGGAATGCTTCCTCTGCCAGGAAAATCAAGAGAGCATGACTCATGGTTGAAGCTGCCCATCAAGTAGTTGGAGAGATCTGGGTGCAACTTTGAACATTTTATGCCCAGGAAACTGCCAAACCCATTGTCTGAAATAAATTGACGATGACTTGCATTTTGACTCTTGTATAGTTTAACAACTTTCATTGGGGATGCTCTGTTAAAAAACAGTTGCTGCATAAAGCACCAGCATGTCAAATACCAGTACATACAAAAACAAGCCTGCAGACAGGAAGAAAGTTACATCAAACCAGCATGTTTACCTTTTTTTTCCTTTTTCCTGGAAGTTGTTTTTCAACATCTTTGGGTACACTATGAATCTCTCGAAGGTAATTGTTTTTCAACATCTGGAACATCTCTGGAGTCCTCTTTTTTGTGCTTGTACTGCAACCTTTTCCTTAGATTCTTAAATTTTGGGTGACCAGACCTTGGTGTTTTAACATTCTTCTGCATGACATGAACAAATTTTGGATTACTGGATGAAAACCTTAAACACAAAACAGTACCTAATAAAAAAAAGCACAAGAATAACTAAACTTACAGAAGGCGTCATAATGATCCCGATTGTTAGCACAGTAATGGAGCGAAAATAAGCAACTACCTGACAAAAGGCAAAGTAACATTCAGCAAAAATAACATTCATGTAGTGAATCTGTAACAAAGAAAAGTAAGTTCACTGAATTATCAAAATTCTCAAATCAAATTCAGTTTACTTTTCATGCAACTTCATAAAACACACAGAGTTACTTCAAAAAAAGGAGTAGGCAACATAGTTACTTCTGGACAAAAATCCTAACAACACCACCTAATGCAGAATCTACAAAAGTAACTTATAATGTTATGTACATGTACTGAAACACACATGCCAGAAGCACAAAATAACAATGAAAAACATTGAGTTACTTGCCAGAAGCACAAATAACAATGAGTTACTTCTACAATCAAAACATCTTTATGTTACTTGTAACAATTAAAAAACAGTTAGTTACTTCTAACTAAGTTTACAAAAGCATGTATACAACATAAGTTAACCCTGCAGCGACACCAAATACTTCTTCATTGCATAATTACTTCTACATTTTCATAGTTCAAGTCAGATGGATTACTAAACATTGCTGAGTACAATGCGGCAGGTTAAAACATGGATGCTGAAAACACACCAAAACTTGAACTCAACCATGGATTACCTTGTGAACCTGAACACACTTCCTGGACGAACTTGGAAGGAAGTCAAATCATAGGTTGGAGGTGAACTTGGAGGTGAACTTGACGCCCACGAGGACTGCAGTGCGAGCTTGATCGAAGATGAAATCCCTACAAAAACGATGAAGATGGCCAGGGTCACAAATTCGTGAACACAAAAGCGAGAGGGGTCGTCCCGGATGAACATAGGTTGCGCCTCACCAATCTACGCCCGAAAATACGAGCGAATCATGGCCGGCGACGACTACTGCGGTTCGAGAAATGAAATCAAGTGGAGAATATGGCAGGAAATGGCAAATCGAAACTCACCCGCTTCGATACGGAGGGTCGAAGTTGCAGAGGAACCTCCGCCTCTTCACGCTTCACCGGAACCCGCAGCGAAATCGTCGCCGGCGACGAGTTTGGTGCGAGGAAGACGGCCACGAAATTCCTCACCCTTCAAGCCACCGGAACTACCAAATCCACCCAACCCCGCTTCGATACGTAGATTCGGAGATGCAGAGAACCACCTCTCAGCCGGAAACCACAGCGAATCGCCCGCCGGCGACGAGGTTGGTACGAGGAAGGCGGCCACGAAATTCCTCTCCCTTCAAGCCGCCGGACCTACCAAATCCACCCACCCCCTCTTCGATACGTCGATTGGAGATGCGAGAGACCACCTCTCAGCCGGAAAACCGAGCGAATCGGCCGCCGGCGACGAGGTTACTGCGAGCAGCTCAGGGGAGCGAATGGGGATTTGGTTTCTCTCTCTTCGGGCGAGCAAATTCGAATCGACGCGTGTGCCGCAAACGACGCGCGTCTGTCTCCGTGGCCGTGGGTCCCCACCACGTGAGCAGGAGGAAGATGGAAACATACGCGAGCCGTCCGATCGGAATCGCGCGGCCGCGGCGCGTGAGCACGCTGTAAGTCACACAGTGGTCAGCCAAGAGTTAGATTTGGTGTAACCTAAATAGTTCGTCCGGTTCGATTTGATTTTTCAGTAGAATCCGGTTCGATTTGATTCTTCAGTAAAATCCGGCTCGAATTGCTAATGCGTGTGTAAGTAGGAATTGATCTCTTCCATTTCAAAAAAGGAATTGATCTCTTCTCATGCTAGAATCCAGTACGAACTTGCGGCAACGCTGAGCGTTCCTCGGATCAAATCCCCCTATCTTCTTGTTGAACATTGTCCCATCTTTGTCAAATTCCACTTTTCTTTTCTATGTAGGAGTAGTAGAAAGACATCCTCGTTTTTGCTTTTATACGTAGCAACAAGTAGTTTGGAAAATAATAAAATTAAAAGACCCGTTGGATGTGGACCTTGCTTGAGACCTTAGAAAAAAGATGTACTATTGCAGTACGTTTCTTTTTTTTCTTTCTAAGAGATCCTAGGTATATCAAATTCACGGGACGAACGCTAATGGTGTGAGATCATTGCAAGCTAATGGTGTGAGATCATTGCAAGCGAGATTTCGTTTAGTTGTTGTTTTACCGGACCAAACCTTTCCTTTTGTTTTTGTTTCATCGATTGATGGAAATGGGATAGGGTCAAGGTTTCAGTTATAGTTGTGCAAAGATAGTTATGGGATACTAAATGAGAGTAAGCACAAATGTGAAGTGCTCCATCTGTCCCAAAATGTAAGGAAAGATTAGCTAAAAGTTAAATCTTACTAATTTTGACTAAATATTTAGGAAGAGATATCTACGTCTATAAATTTGAATAGACACGTCAACATAATATAGTTTATGGTGAATCTATTGATATTGATTTAGTATTGTAATTGTTCATATTTTGTGTATAAATTTGGTCAAATTTTAAAAATATTAACTTTTGAGTAATCCTTAGGGTTTGTTTGGCTCTAGTGTGGATTCTGCAAAAGATGCTATGAACTGTGAGCTGTGGGAAAGCTGCTGTGAGCAAGACACTGTGGGAAAGCTATAAGTTGTTTGGTTGGAACAACTTTAAAACTGTTATTTTGGTATGAATAGTCTGTAATACCCTGAGTCCATGAGAGACCATTTATATTATAAGTGACCGTAAAACCCGATAGTATGTATATTGACATGTAAATAACAAAGTTTGGAATGAAAATATCAGTTTTTGCAATGTTGCATACATAGGTAACAAAATTGAAATGATGTCCTAAGGTTATTAGACAAGAGATAAATCACACAAATGATATATGCTTCACATGATTATGTCCTCCATGAACATAGCTATCGTGTATCCCTCTTGCAGCAACACAAGCACTAGCTATCTACTACGAATATTGTTCATTGTATCCTCATTCTCACCCTCTAGAACATCCTCGGGTTGTGCTTGTGGTGTTCAACGTGCCACTTGAGGTAGTCATTCCTCATTTGCGCCACATTTATCAAACTCTTTGCCACAAAACTTGCTAACATGGGTGGAATTGTGCAACGCCAGGCAAGCAATGATAGATATGCTTCAGTGTACAAGGTGGGAAAATTGGCATGGCTTTTGATATGGGCCAATTTTGCTTGAGGACCCTAAATGCATGCTCAATGACATTGCGAAGGGATGAATGCACCAAGTTGAACATGGCATACTTCCTTGAGGAGCACAGTGATTATGTTGGGGAAGGCATATAGAAAACAAAAAGATTATACACATAAGCTAGATCATATGCGAGAGAGGAGGCAATGGAACATGCCCTCGTAGATCGATCTAGAAAAAGTTGTCGACGACGAGGTTGATGAAGACGCGAATCGTCTAGTTGCGAGGCGATGTATTATCCCAAGAACTAGTGTTGCACGTGCAACACCTCGGCGGTATTCACACCTATGAGATCAACAACACCGCGTTGAAGTGTGATCAAGCACATCATTGAAGAAAGAACTTGTCGATGATGATCCAGCAGTGCTTCCATAAGCCCGACTAGATTAGAACTAGACGGGAGTAGAACTCAAGCAGCACTCCGTGAATAAGAAGTTGAAGTAGATCTCCGTGGCAGTCCTCTGATGTCATCGTCTAGGGTGGTAGCGAGGGGAGGGACAACACGGTGGTGGTGTAGGCGGCGGTACTAGGGTGGAGACAGCGCGGATAGGGTTTGGGAGAGGGGCGGGTGGAGGTGCTTTGGCAAGCACTCTCCTCCCCATCCTAGGGGGGAGTTCGGGTCCAGTAGACTCCTCGCCCCCTGATGTGGGCATTACCCTTCGGGTACCCGACGTTAGTATACCTCCCTTGGACCAACTAGGGGCCCACGATGATTGTCTTATGACCAGGGTGGGCCCGTAAGTCGGTTCCAACAAAAAAGATCTATCAGAAGGCGGATTCTTGGTGGACAAGGCAAGAAGGTGTCAAAGATGGAAAGCCTAGATTAGATTTCATTGTAACCTAGTCGAGTTCGAATAGGACTCTCGGGACCTAGAATGATATATAAAGTCCAGGAGAAGGCCTGCCAAACATCATCAGAAAAATAGTACGTAGAACCATCACGACTTAGAGCATAAAGTCGACTTATAGCTGCCTATCAGATACCCCATTGCAACCTGAAATATTCCATAATCAAGATCATACAAGCAGGAAGTAAGGGTTTTACCTCATCGAGGGCCCCGAACCTGAGTAAATCTCTCTCCCCGTTTGTTTGCCATCCTATGTTTCGTGCTAGCCTGCAGGATTCCGTCAACCCTAAACCCATCATGGTGGGCATTGATGAGGAGCTCCCTCAACAACTGGCGCTGTCTGTGGAAAGCCTGCTGGTACAACGCACTTCATCGGCGGCTCTAGTCATGCACTACAAGAAAAGTTGTCATGGCCGATAAATTCAAAGTCGCGCCGTGGTTGTTGATGCACCATGCCTGACGATTTTTGCGGTCTCCGTGGTGCATGTAAAAAAAACTCGTTTTGAGGCCATCTAGCCCGACGAAAACGTGGAAAATGTCGCGTATGGTGGCCCTGGTGCATGATGAATTCTTAGGTGCGCCGGCCGAGACAACGCAAATCCACACCGCCCAGGGATGTAGGGCCCAGATGGCAGCCTCTCTAGCATTGTTTTTTTCTTGATCGCGCCATCTCGTTCAACGCTCTCCGATCGCCGTTTACGATGCAGGATCATGGGTCCCGCATGTCATCCTCTATGAATGAAAATTCTTTCTTTTCTTAGATTTTTTGACCCTCTGATTTCTGGCTACATCCTTTATCTTTTGATCCCATGTCGCCTTTGGAAACTTTGAGACCGCTGCTGCAAAATGGGACCCGCATGTCCTCCTCTATGTACAATCAAGTTTCATTTCTGGGAGTTATTTTTAGCACCTGATATTTGGTCACTTGCCTTTTTCTTTTGATCTCATTCCGCCTTTGAAACGTTGAGACCGCTGTTGCAAAATGGGACCCGCATGTCATCCTCTATGTACAATCAAGTTTCTTTTCTTGGAGTTATTTTGGCACCTGATATTTGGTCACTTGCCTTTTTTCCTTCGATCCTGTGCCGCCTCTGAAACGTTGATACCGTTCTTAGATTAATTTCGGCTCCTGATATTTGGTCACTTGCCTTTTTCTTTTGATCTCATGCCGTCTCTGAAATGTTGATACCGCTGCTGCACAATGGGACCCGCATGTCATCCTCTATGTGCAATCAAGTTATTTTCTTGGAGTTATTTTTGGGACCTGACATTTGGTCACTTGCCTTTTTCTTTCGATCTCGTGCCACCTCTGAAACGTTGATACCGCTGCTGCAAAATGGGACCCGCATGTCATCCTCTATGTACAATCAAGTTTCTTTTCTTGGATTATTTTTGGCACCTGATATTTGGTCACTTGCCTTTTTCTTTCGATCCGGTGCCACCTTTCAAACATTAACACCGCTGCCACAAAATGGGACCCACATGCCAGCCTCTATGTACAATAATTTTTTTTTCTTAGATTAATTTTGGCTCCTGATATTTGGTCACTTGCCTTTTACTTTCGATCTCATGCCTCCTTTCAAACATTGAGACCCCTGCTGTAAAATGGGACCCGCATGTCATCCTCTATGTACAATCAAGTTTCTTTTCTTGGATTAATTTTGGCTCCTGATATTTTGTCACTTGTCTTTTTTTCGATCTCATACCGCCTTTCAAACATTGAGACCCCTGCTGCAAAATGGGACCCGAATCTCATCCTCTATGTACAATAAAAGTTTCTTTTCTTGGATTAATTTTAGCTACTGATATTTGGTCACTTGCTGTTTTCTTTACATCTCATGCCACCTTTGAAACGTTGAGACCGCTGCTGTAAAATGGGACCCGCATGTCATCCTCTATGTACAATAAAAGTTTCTTTTCTTGGATTATTTTTTCACCCTATGATTTTTGGCTATTTTCTTTTTCTTTCGATCCCCTGCCGCCTTGGAAACGTTAAGTAAGCTGCTACAAAATGGGACCCGCATGTCATCCTCTATGTACAATCAAGTTTCTTTTCTTGGAGTTATTTTTGGCACCTGATATTTGTTCACTTGCCTTTTTCTTTCGGTCTCATGCCGCCTCTGAAACGTTGAGTAAGCTGCTGGCTCATGGGACCCGCATGTCATCCTCTATGTACAACAAAAGTTTCTTTTCTTGTATTATTTTTGGCTCCTGATATTTGGTCAGTTGCCTTTTTCTTTCGGTCTCATGCCGCCTCTAAAACGTTGAGTAAGCTGCTGGTCATGGGACCCCCCATGTCATCCTTTATGTACAATAAAAGTTTCTTTTCCTGGATTATTTTTGGATCCTGATATTTGGTCACTTGCCTTTTTCTGTCGATCTCATGCCGCCTCTGAAACGTTGAGGAAGCTGCTGGCTCACGGGACCCGCATGTCATCCTCTATGTACAATAAAAGTTTCTTTTCACGGATTTTTTCACCCTCTGATTTTTGGTTATTTCCTTTTTCTTTCGATCCCCTGCCACCTTGGAAACATTGAGACCGCTGCTGCAAAATAGTACCCGCATGTCATCCTCTATGTACAATCAAGTTTCTTTTCTTGGAGCTATTTTTGGCACCTGATATTTCGTCACTTGACTTTTATTCGATCCCGTGCCGCCTCTGAAACGTTGAGACCGCTGCTACGAAATGGGACCCGCATGTCATCCTCTATGTACAATCAAGTTTTTTTCTTGGAGTTATTTTTGGCACCTGATATTTCGTCACTTGACTTTTTTCAATCCCATGACGCCTCTGAAACGTTGAGACCGTTGCTGCGAAATGGGACCCGCATGTCATCCTCTATGTACAATCAAGTTTCTTTTCTTGGATTATTTTTGGCTCCTGATATTTGGTCACTTGCCTTTTCTTTTGATCTCATGCCACCTTTGAAACGTTGAGGAAGCTGGTAACTCATGGGTCCCGCATGTCATCCTCTATGAACAATAAAAGTTTCCTTTCTTGGAGTTATTTTTGACCCTGGATTTGGTGTTTTCGAATTCCAAAGAAACATGTGATATCTTGATTATTTTTCAGACAATAAATAGTCCCTCCACGGAAATACAAATTAAGTTTTTTTTCTAAAATGAAAATGCAAATTAAGATGAACACAAACATTAGTTATCATAATAGCTGACCATACATATATACGTGCTAAGAGCAGAAGCCTGTCACAGTTTTACCACCCATACAGTTAATTAGCAGTTCAGATAAGATAACCTTATATAACTCTAACTACAAATGCATTTCCTAAGGGCTCATGGGACAACAGAACTAGACAACCATGAACTTCATGACCAGCATGTCGCAGCGGCATCGAAAGATCCTGACCTTCAACTTTAATCCAATGCGAAGTTTGGCACCGTAAATGAACTTTTTCCACCTGGAAGTAACAGCCAAGCGTCCATCTATGGGACTGACGGAGTACCGTCCCTCCACGGTGAGACCTTGCCCCTTCGACCGGCATTTAGATTCTTGGAGATACTTTTAGGCAATTTCTGATTCAAAGCAAGAGATAACAACAAAAATTAGTCAGTGGCACTAAAGCACTGAACCATGTGAGACTTTGAGCAGAGAAGACATCAAGATAAGAGCAGTTCTGATGTCATATACTCACGAGCATAGCCTTCAGATGCGTCCTGGTCACAACACGGGTGACTACAACAATGAGCTCGGACCTCGGTGATCTAGCTGGGGCAGGTGCAGGAGCCTGGGCTGGTACATGAGCTGGTGCTGATGTAGGAGACTGCTGGGCAGGTGCAGTAAACGGTGCCTCTAGAGGAACTAGTGCTGATGCAGGAGCCTGCTGGGCAGGTGTAGTATACGGGGCCTCTACAGGAACTGATGCTGATGTAGGGGTCTGCTGGGCAGATGCAGTAAACAGGGCTAGTACAGGAACCGGTGCTGATGCAGGAGACTGGGAAGCCCGTGCCGGTGCTGGTGTTGGTGCCCTTAGTGACGTCCATTCCTGTTCTGTTAGGGGATCTGCAGCTTTGATCATGTTAAACCCAGCTAGCTAGAACAGAGAGAATGGTTTAGAACAACTACGCGGAATGCAATAATCAAAGGATATGAGTACAAGAAAAGTTACATATTATATATTTGGAAGTGTCTCCAACTCTGTAAGCAGTTACGTATATCTGCCCTTTTGAGTTTCTGACCCTCAGTGACATAGGCATCCCGGATGGGCATGCCGAATAAGGTACGTGGGAACAATTTAAGGCCCATCACCTGAAGATTATAAAGCTCGGAAGCCCATTAAGCATTGATATGGAAAATAGAGATAGATTAGGAATAAGAGATTTGTATCAATACGGGAAGGACTCGAATAGGTCTCCCGGACCTTGTAACTTGTACGATACGAAAACCTCGGCTCCACCTCCTATATAAAGGGGAGCCGAGGGAGAAAGAAAGGATCGATTCATTGTCAACGAAACCCTAGTTTTTAGCAGTCGAGCACCTTTTCGGCTGAAACCTTCAAGATCTACTTGCCCTCTACTTTCCGTGAAACCCTAGTCTATAACTTATAGGCATTGAAAAGTTAATCCCTTGTCAATTGGTGCCGACCGTGGGGATTGGATGCGACAAGGAGCTGATCTTGATGGCATCGACAACATCTTCAACATCATCGGTAGCAAGCAACGCGATGGACAGAGGTAAACAGATCAAAACTGGTCTCGTTGATTTTGTTCCTCACCCTCCCGCCCATGTGGATGCATATGCCCATCTGGAAGAGCCAATGGAGATGACGTTCGGGAGCCTCCACTTCCGTGTCGGGAAAGAAGGATCGCATCGTCTCGCGGTAACGATTTCTTCGGGACCGTTAGCGGCCGATTCCGATTTCTCGGGATCATCATCATCGTTCGAGTCAGGCGACGAAGAGATCTCGCCGTCAAGCTTCATCAACTCCGCTTCAAGCGGAAAACTAGCCAACATGTTCGGCGGCATGTCCTTTGGGTCGTATACCGACTCAGATCTGAGTAGCGACTCGGAAAGTGTCGACAACTTTGACTTCGTCGACAGATCCACTTCTATTCGGGAGGTCTTCATCGATCAATATGACGGTTTCACCAACCCTGAAGAGGAAAACAAAGTTACAATATACCATCAGGTCTGTGCAATTGGCGAATCAAGTCGCCAAGAGGATGAAACATCAGAGGCTTTTGATGATTTGGGAAATCCATACATCAATCCCGCCGATCTTACGCGAGGATTAGGAAATAAATACATTGGGCCGACACCTCGCGAGAAAGTACAACTTCTGCAAGCAGCTTGGGACAGAGCATCAAGAGCCATGAATGGCACAGAGCCGATGACCACCACAGCCACGACGGAAGAGCTACAAGCATATCAATATAGACTCGCCCGTGCTGGACGAGAGCTTGAAAAGCAAATAGTGATACTTGAACAAAGAAAAGTTGCAGCCTCTGCATCGAGTAGACGAAGAGCTGAATTAAGTCAACAATCAGGAACTTCGGGAGATAACCACAGAGCAGCACGCGCAAGAGGAAGGTCTCGACTGGCGCATATACCCTAGAATGAGCGAGAGCATTTGATCCAGAACCTCGACATGTCCTTTATCTCGATAGATACAAGAGGGAACATCATCCCCAAAACACCGGAAGCTGGATACATGGCGACTCAAGCCTTCATATTGGCATCTAGGCCACCTCCTGGAGATCCGAGAGAAGCACTGTATCAAATGGCCATGGCGGGAGTTGGAGCCATGGGAACAGCATTCGCAAGCTCAAGCACACCACCTGAAAGTGCCCCAAGGCGAAACAGTCCTCGACCCACTACGGTGGCGCGAGATCCTCCACGAGAAGGTGATGCAAGAAACATAGAGGTACAAGCTCGAGTTGATAGAGCACGTGAAAATAGATCCAGACTACACTCGCCAGAAGTTGACAAAAAAGATATGTGTGGACTCCCCTGCTTTACTCGACAAGTTCGCAGAACTCGGGTTCCTTCAGGTTTCAAGTTACCCGATAATTATAAAAAGTTCGACGGTTTGCAAAAACAAGAGGACTGGTTAATCGAATACTTGGAAACAGTGAAATTGTTGGGTGGTACGAGAGCAACGGCTATGCAAAGCATCCAGGTCCATCTTAGCAGAGCCGCAAGATCATGGATAAAGAAGTTACCAGTAGGATCCATTGACAGCTGGGAAACCTTCGAAGATTTGTTCGTGAAAAATTTCCGGTCCACGTGCAAGAAACCTGCATCCATAGAGCAGTTGAGGGCCTGCAAGCAAAAGTATGGTGAGCCAATGAGGACGTACATCCAGCGGCGGAACATCATAAAAAACTCAGCAGAGAATGTATCCGATGAAAGAGCAATAGATGCTTTTGTTGCAGGAATCCAAAGGAAAGACTTAATCGAGGACTTGGGTAGATCCAACCCGAGTACAATAGCAGAACTTATGGATATAGCGAATCGCTGGGCAGATGGAGAAGATGCCGTGCAAAATAAACGGCATAGATCACCTGAGGAGGATCGCAACAGAAACAATAATCAAAACAGGCGACGATATTATCACCAGTATTCAGACTACGACGGTCCCAGCCAAGTGGCGGCTGGATTCCGAGGAAGTAGTGGAGGAAATCATCGGGAGGATTAGCAGAGAAGCAGCGAGCATCGTAGTGATCATAGGGATGCGCCAAGTTCCAGCAGGAAAAATAATCGACCGAGGTTCCAGAGGCTATACAATGTATCACCCGAAGATCTTCTGAAAGGACCGTGCCAGATGCATTTCTATCTCGATAATGATGGGAAAAGACAGTCAGGTCATCTTTAGAAGGACTGCCAAACTTTCCAAGCTCTGCATAGATACGCGGGACACGCCAATGCACAAGCAGCGAGCAGGGAGCATGTACAGGGGCCAAGGAGCGAAGTACACCTGCCACCTCCACCCGCAATAACTAGCGCAAACCAACATCAGTTGCAATTGGTGGCAACTTGATACGTCTCCAACGTATCGATAATTTCTTATGTTCCATGCTACTTTATTGATGATACCTACATGTTTTATGCACATTATAGGTCATATTTATGCATTTTCTGGAACTAACCTATTAACAAGATGCCGAAGAGCCGATTCTTTGTTTTCTGCTGTTTTTGGTTTCGAAATCCTAGTAAGGAAATATTCTCGGAATTGGACGAAACTTTCGCCCGGGGTCCTATTTTTGCACGAAGCTTCCGGAAGACCGAAGAGTCAACGAAGTGGGGCCACGAGGCGGCCGGGAGATAGGGCGGCGCGGCCCGAGGACCCGGCCGCGCCGGCCTACCCCCGGGCCCCTCGTGTGGCCCCCCGACCTACCCTTCCGCCTACTTAAAGCTTCCGTCGCGAAACCCCCGATACCGAGAGCCACGATACGGAAAACCTTCCGGAGACGCCGCCGCCGCGAATCCCATCTCGGGGGATTCGAGAGATTGCCTCCCGGCACCCTCGCCGGAGAGGGGATTCATCTCCCGGAGGACTCTACACCGCCATGGTCGCCTCCGGAGTGATGAGTGAGTAGTTCACCCCTGGACCATGGGTCCATAGCAGTAGCTAGATGGTCGTCTTCTCCTTGTTGTGCTTCATTGTTGGATCTTGTGAGCTGCCTAACATGATCAAGATCATCTATCTGTAATACTATATGTTGTGTTTGTCGGGATCCGATGGATAGAGAGTACTATGATTATGGTGATTATCAATCAATTGTTTATGTGTTGTTTATGATCTTGCATGCTCTCCGTTACTAGTAGAGGCTCTGGCCAAGTTTTTACTCTTAACTCCAAGAGGGAGTATTTATGCTCGATAGTGGGTTCATGCCTCCATTGAATACGGGACGAGTGACGAGAAAGTTCTAAGGTTGTGTTGTGCTTGTTGCCACTAGGGATAAAACATTGATTCTATGTCTAAGGATGTAGTTGTCGATTACATTACGCACCATACTTAATGCAATTGTCTCGTTGCTTAGCAACTTAATACCGAATGGGGTTCGGATGATAACCCGAAGGTGGACTTTTTAGGCATAGATGCGGTTGGATGGCGGTCTATGTACTTTGTCGTAATGCCCAATTAAATCTCACTATATTTATCATATCATGTATATGCATTGTTATGCCTTTCTCTATTTGTCAATTGCCCGACTGTAATTTGTTCACCCAACATGCTTTTATCTTATGGGAGAGACACCTCTAGTGAACTGTGGACCCCGGTCCTATTCTTTACATAGCATACAATCTACTGCAATTGTGTTTACTGTTTCCTTTGCAAACATCTTCCACTCGATACGTTTAATCCTTTGTTACAGCAAGCCGGTGAGATTGACAACCTCACTGTTTCGTTGGGGCAAAGTACTTTGGTTTTGTTGTGCAGATTCCACGTTGGCGCAGGAATCCCTGGTGTTGCGCCGCATCACATTTCGCGACCATCAACCTTCAACGTGCTTCTTGGCTCCTACTGGTTCGATTAAACCTTGGTTTCATACTGAGGGAAACTTGCTTCTATACGCATCATACCTTCCACTTGGGGTTCCCAACGGACGTGTGCATCTACGCGTATCAAGCTAAATTTCGGGCGCCGTTGCCGGGGAGATCAAGACACGCTGCAAGGGGAGTCTCCACTTCTCAATCTCTTTACTTTGTTTTTGTCTTGCTTTATTTTATTTACTACTTTGTTTGCTGCACTAAATCAAAATACAAAAAAATTAGTTGCTAGTTTTACTTTATTTACTGTCTTGCTCTCTATATCGAAAACACAAAAAAATTAGTTACTTGTCTTTACTCTGTTTGCCTATTTTACTTTTTGCTTATTGCATCATGTTTCCTTTTAATTTCACCACAAAAGACATACCGGTAGGACGTGGGTCCATAGTCGGGAGAAATAATATAGAAGAATTTTTCAATCATGTTAGTATTACTGAAAATTTTGAAGATAAACACTTGGTAGAACTTGCACCTACCTATGAAATTGCTGCTGCTGCTTTAGTTCACATGTTGGAAACTAAATTTGTTAATCTCAATCCTATAATCCAACACATTTTTCTTACACTTGGTGATATGGAAGAAGGGGAAAAGAAAGATTTCGTTCTAGAAACTCTTCTTAGAGAATTTGGCGGTCTAGCAAGAGAGGCTAGAAAGGTTTTTGCTAAATTTAATATGCTAGGTTCTCATACCAATTTTATTGGTCTTCTTGAAAAAATGGACATGGATAGAATAAGGTACACTAATAACATTAATGATGGTGGTGAAATCAAAGCACCAATACCATGTAAACTCCTAGCTATGAATGATGCATTAGAAAATAACTATGCTTGGCTTGTTCCTGAAAATTTGTTCGATGAGAGTAGCAAGCCCAAGACTAATGAAAAGGGAGACGCTAAAACTTATATATCAAATATACTATGCTTGGTTGAGAAAACTCCCAACACCCCTGGTAATGGTGTTGATGCTTCTACTCTCGATAATACTTGATTTGCACTTTCTGCGCCTAGCTGAAAGGCGTTAAAGAAAAGCGCTTATGGGAGACAACCCATGTTTTTACCTACAGAAATTTTTTGTTTTGTTGAGTCTTGGAAGTTGTTTACTACTGTAGCAACCTCTCCTTATCATGTTTTTGTGCCAAGTAAAGTTTCTATGTCAAAGTTGATGTTATATTTGGGATCGCTGCGCAGAAACAGCATTGCTGTCTGTCACGAATCTGGGCACAGTTCTCTGTAGAAAATTCGAAAAAATCTGCCAATTTACGAGCGTGATCCTCAGATATGTACGCAACTTTCATTAGTTTTGAGTTTTTCCATTTGAGCAAATCTAGTGCCAGCTTTAAATTCGTCTTTACGGACTGTTCTGTTTTTGACAGATTCTGCCTTTTATTTCGCATTGCCTCTTTTGCTATGTTGGATTTATTTCTTTGATCCATTAATATCCAGTAGCATTATGCAATGTCCAGAAGTGAAAATAATGATTGTGTCACCTCTGAATGTGTGAATTATTAATTGTGCACTAACCCTCTAATGAGTTTGCTTGAAGTTTGGTGTGAAGGAAGTTTTCAAGGGTCAAGAGAGGAGAATGATATACTATGATCAAGAGGAGTGAAAGCTCTAAGCTTGGGGATGCCCCCGTGGTTCACCCTGCATATTTTAAGAAGACTCAAGCGTCTAAGCTTGGGGATGCCCAAGGCATCCCCTTCTTCATCGACAACATCATCAGGTTCCTCCCCTGAAACTATATTTTTATTCAATCACATCTTGTGTTCTTTACTTGGAGCGTCGGTTTGTTTTTGTTTTTGTTTTGTTTGAATAAAATGGATCCTAGCATTCACTTTGTGGGAGAGAGACACGCTCCGCTGTTGCATATGGACACATGTGTCCTTAGGCTTTACTCATAATGTTCAAGGCGAAGTTTCTTCTTCGTTAAATTGTTATATGGTTGGAATTGGAAAATGCTACATGTAGTAATTCTAAAATGTCTTGGATAATGTGATACTTGGCAATTGTTGTGCTCATGTTTAAGCTCTTGCATCATATGCTTTGCACCCATTAATGAAGAAATACATAGAGCTTGCTAAAATTTGATTTGCATATTTGGTTTCTCTAAGGTCTAGATAATATCTAGTATTGAGTTTTGAACAACAAGGAAGACGGTGTAGAGTCTTATAATGTTTACAATATGTCTTTTATGTGAGTCTTGCTGCACTTGTTCATCATTGAGTTTGCTTCAAATAACCTTGCTAGCCTAAACCTTGTATCGAGAGGGAATACTTCTCATGCATCCAAAATCCTTGAGCCAACTACTATGCCATTTGTGTCCACCATACCTACCTACTACATGGTATTTCTCCGCCATTCCAAAGTAAATTGCTTGAGTGCTACCTTTAAAATTCCATCATTCACCTTTGCAATATATAGCTCATGGGACAAAATAGCCTTAAAAACTATCGTAGTATTGAATATGTACTTATGCACTTTATATTTTATTAAGTTGCTTGTTGTGCGATAACCATGCTTCAGGGGAACGCCATCAACTATTGTTGAATATCATGTGAGTTGCTATGCATGTCCGTCTTGTCCGAAGGTCTATTATTTTAGTGGTTGGAGCATGCAAAATTGTTAGAGAAGAACATTGGGCCGCTAACTAAAGCCATGAACCATGGTTGAAGTTTCAGTTTTGGACATATATCCTCAATCTCATATGAGAATAATAATCATTGCTACATGCTTGTGCATTTAAGAGGAGTCCATTATCTGTTGTCCATGTTGTCCCGGTATGGATGTCTAAGTTGAGAATAATCAAAAGCGAGAAATCCAAAATGCGAGCTTTCTCCTTAGACCTTTGTACGAGCGGCATGGAGGTACCCCTTTGTGACACTTGGTTGAAACATGGCATGCAAAGATCCGGTAGTCCAAGCTAAGTAGGACGAGGTGCGGGCACTATTAGTATACTATGCATGAGGCTTGCAACTTGTAAGATATAATTTACATAACTCATATGCTTTATTACTACCATTGACAAAATTGTTTCATGTTTTCAAAATAAAAGCTCTAGCACAAATACAGACAATCGATGCTTTCCTCTTTGAAGGACCATTCTTTTACTTTTATTGTTGAGTCAGTTTACCTATCTCCCTCCACCTTAAGAAGCAAACACTTGTGTGAACTGTGCATTTATTCCTACATACTTGCATATTGCACTTGTTATATTACTTTATGTTGACAATATCCATGAGATATACATGTTATAAGTTGAAAGCAACTGCTGAAACTACATCTTCCTATGTGTTGCTTCAACACCTTTACTTTGATTTATTGCTTTATGAGTTAACTCTTATGCAAGAATTATTGATGCTTGTCTTGAAGTACTATTCATGAAAAGTCTTTGTCATATGATTCAGTTTGTTTACTCATGTCATTACCTTTGTTTTGATCGCTGCATTCATTACATATGTTTACAAATAGTATGATCAAGATTATGATGGCATGTCACTTCGAAATTATCTTTGTTATCGTTTTACCTGCTCGGGACGAGCAGAACTAAGCTTGGGGATGCTGATACGTCTCCAACGTATCGATAATTTCTTATGTTCCATGCTACTTTATTGATGATACCTACATGTTTTATGCACATTATAGGTCATATTTATGCATTTTCTGGAACTAACCTATTAACAAGATGCCGAAGAGCCGATTCTTTGTTTTCTGCTGTTTTTGGTTTCAGAAATCCTAGTAAGGAAATATTCTCGGAATTGGACGAAACTTTCGCCCGGGGTCCTATTTTTGCACGAAGCTTCCGGAAGACCGAAGAGTCAACGAAGTGGGCCCACGAGGCGGCCAGGAGATAGGGCGGCGCGGCCCAGGCCCTGGCCGCGCCGGCCTACCCCCTGGGCCCCTCGTGTGGCCCCCTGACCTACCCTTCCGCCTACTTAAAGCTTCCGTCGCGAAACCCCCAATACCGAGAGCCACGATACGGAAAACCTTCCGCGAGACGCCGCCGCCGCGAATCCCATCTCGGGGGATTCGAGAGATCGCCTCCGGCACCTCGCCGGAGAGGGGATTCATCTCCCGGAGGACTCTACACCGCCATGGTCGCCTCCGGAGTGATGAGTGAGTAGTTCACCCCTGGACCATGGGTCCATAGCGGTAGCTAGATGGTCGTCTTCTCCTTGTTGTGCTTCATTGTTGGATCTTGTGAGCTGCCTAACATGATCAAGATCATCTATACTGTAATACTATATGTTGTGTTTGTCGGGATCCGATGGATAGAGAGTACTATGATTATGGTGATTATCAATCAATTGTTTATGTGTTGTTTATGATCTTGCATGCTCTCCGTTACTAGTAGAGGCTCCGGCCAAGTTTTTACTCTTAACTCCAAGAGGGAGTATTTATGCTCGATAGTGGGTTCATGCCTCCATTGAATGCGGGACGAGTGACGAAAGTTCTAAGGTTGTGTTGTGCTTGTTGCCACTAGGGATAAAACATTGATTCTATGTCTAAGGATGTAGTTGTCGATTACATTACGCACCATACTTAATGCAATTGTCTGTTGCTTAGCAACTTAATACTGAATGGGGTTCGGATGATAACTCGAAGGTGGACTTTTTAGGCATAGATGCGGTTGGATGGCGGTCTATGTACTTTGTCGTAATGCCCAATTAAATCTCACTATATTTATCATATCATGTATATGCATTGTTATGCCTTTCTCTATTTGTCAATTGCCCGATCTGTAATTTGTTCACCCAACATGCTTTTATCTTATGGGAGAGACACCTCTAGTGAGCTGTGGACCCCGGTCCTATTCTTTACATAGCATACAATCTACTGCAATTGTGTTTACTTGTTTCCTTTGCAAACATCTTCCACTCGATACGTTTAATCCTTTGTTACAGCAAGCCGGTGAGATTGACAACCTCCATTGTTTCGTTGGGGCAAAGTACTTTGGTTTTGTTGTGCGGATTCCACGTTGGCGCGGGAATCCTCGGTGTTGCGCCGCATCACATTTCGCGACCATCAACCTTCAACGTGCTTCTTGGCTCCTACTGGTTCGATTAAACCTTGGTTTCATACTGAGGGAAACTTGCTTCTATACGCATCATACCTTCCACTTGGGGTTCCCAACGGACGTGTGCATCTACGCGTATCACAACTCCAGCCAACAATGGCCCTTACATTGACACAACGGGAGCAGTGCCGATGATTCAGAAAGGCAGACCCTCGAATAGGGCTCAAAAAGTGATTTCGCGACAAGTTTACATGGCAGAGAAGATGCCTCCACCAACGATCTAGTATTTGAATTGGTCGGCACAAGACATTGGGTTCACTCAAACGGACCATCCGCCTCAAGTTCCACGACCAGGACAATCAGCTATGATTTTACCAACGGTGATCGCAGGATTCGATGTATCGCGTGTATTCATAGATGGAGGGAGCAGCTTAAACCTCATGTACGCAGATACATTGAGAAAGATGAATATATCTCTGGCAAATTTAACACCAACGGACACGCGCTTCCATGGTATCATACCTGAGAAGCCGAGTTATCCACTGGGAAAGATCTTACTCGGTGTTCAGTTTGGAATTCGAGAGAATTACAGAAGAGAGAAGCTGGAGTTCAAAGTTATATATATTCCATCACAGTATCACGCTCTACTGGGACGACCCGCTTATGCTAGATTCATGGCGGTGCCACACTATACATATTTGTTATGGAGAATTCCTGGACACAATGGCCCAATCACAGTAAAGGGGAGCTTTGCTTTGGCAGATAAATGCGACAAAGATTTCCATAAGATGTCAGAAACCTTCGGGATGCAGGCGGAGTATGAAGCGTCAAGGTTAACAACTGATTATGATGTGCTGCCTGATAGAGGAAGGCCGCTTAAGGAGCAAACTTTCGACACCTCCAAGAACTCTAAGGAAGTACAAATTCACCTGACAGATCCGAAGAAGATGACATGTATCGCCACAAACATGGATAGCGCATAGGAAAGCGCGCTCGTCGAGTTCCTCCGTGAGCGCTGGGAAATCTTCGCATGGTGTCCAGCCGACATGCTAGGAGTACCCAGGGAACTTGCCGAGCACCCCCTCAATCTAGATCCAAGAGCTAGACCAATTCGACAACTTTTGCGGCGTTTCTCTGAACCAAACCGCAAAGCTATGCTATCAGAGATTAATCGACTTAGAGAAGCAAATTTCATCAAGGAGCTACATACCGAGGCCACATGGGTCGCTAACCCATTATTGGTCCCGAAGAAAAAACACTGATGTCCTTCGCATGTGCGTCGACTTCACGTGTCTCAATAAACATTGTCGAAAGGATCAGTTTCCCCTCCTGAGGATCGATCAAATTATTGACTCCATAGCGGGATGCAAACTTCTTTCCTTTCTGGATGCGTATTCCGGTTATAACCAGATCCGCTTAAAAGAAGAAGATGAAGTGAAAACAGCTTTCGTAACCCCTTATGACGTGTTTTGTTACAGAATAATGCCCTTCGGGTTAAAAACACGGGAGCAACATATCAAAGGATGATGCAGAAGTGCCTAGCCACGCAGATTGGCAAAAATGTCCAACTATATATTGACGATGTCGTTATAACAACAAAGCAAGGATCATCCTTGATTGACGATCTCAGAGAAACATTCGACAATCTCGACAAATTTCGCCTCAAACTGAACCCGATGAAGTGTTCCTTTGGTGTTCCTGTGGGAGAACTCCTCGGATACTTGGTATCAGCCAGAGGAATTGAGGCAAATCCCGAGAAAATACAAGCTATCGTAACAATAAGGAAACCAACGAAACTCAAGGAGATACAACAGCTGACGGGCCGTGTCGCAGCTTTGAGCAGGTTTGTCGCCAGATTAGGAGAAAAAGCGTGCCTTTCTACGCGCTCATCAAGCAAGGAGAAAAATTCGAGTGAAACGAAGAAGCAAACAAGGCTTTTGAGCATCTGAAGCGCACAATCTCGACACCTCCAGTGTTGGTGGCTCCGAAAGATAAAGAACCCCTCCTGTTATACATCGCGGCCACACCTCAGGTGGTCAGCACAGTCCTCGTGGTGGAACGAGAAGAAGAGGGGAAGATTCATGGAGTTCAGCGGCCAGTATATTTCATCAGAGAAGTACTATCACCATCAAAACAGAGGTACCCGCAGTATCAAAAACTCGCATATGGAGTATTCACAATAGCAAGAAAGCTACAACACTATTTTTTGGCACACCCGATAATAGTGGTCGATGAAGCGCCTCTCTCGAACATCCTAAATAATCCAGAAGCCATGGGACGTGTCTCCCTATGGGGAATTGAACTTTCCCCTCGCGACATCACATACGAGAAAAGGAAGGCGATTGATGACCCACAAGTATAGGGGATCGCAACAGTCTTCGAGGGAAGTAAAACCCAATTTATTGATTCGACACAAGGGGAGACAAAGAATACTTGAAAGCCTTAACAGCGGAGTTGTCAATTCAGCTTGCACATGGAAACAGACTTGCTCGCAAGAGTTTATCAGTAGCAACAGTTTTATAGCAGTAGAAGTAGTGAAATATCAGCAGCAGTGTAACAAAGACAGCAGTAACGATTATAGTAAACAACATGATTAAAATACTGTAGGCACAGGGATGGATGAACGGGCGTTGCATGGATGAGAGAACTCATGTAACAATCAAGATAGGGCATTTGCAGATAATAATAAAACGGTATCCAAGTACTAATCAATCAATAGGCATGTGTTCCGTATATAGTCGTACGTGCTCGCAATGAGAAACTTGCACAACATCTTTTGTCCTACCAGCCGGTGGCAGCCGGGCCTCTAGGGAATCTGCTGGTAATTAAGGTACTCATCAAAGCATTAACACTCCGTGAACACATGTGATCCTCACATCACAGCCTTCCCCTCCGGTTGTCCCAATTTCTGTCACTTTGGGGCCTCGGGTTCCGGACAGCAACATGTGTATACAACTTGCGGAGTAAGATCATAAAACAATGAATATCATCATGAAACAATAACATGTTCAGATCTGAGATCATGGCACTCGGGCCCTAGTGACAAGCATTAAGCATAACAAGTTGCAACAATATCATAAAAGCACCAACAACGGATACTAGACACTATGCCCTAACAATCTTATGACTATTACATGACCAATCTCATCCAATCCCTACCATCCCCTTCAGCCTACAGCGGGGGAATTACTCACACATGGATGGGGGAAACATGGCTGGTCGATGGAGAGGCGTCGATGGTGATGATGGCGATGATCTCCTCGAATTCCCCGTCCCGGCGAGGTGCCGAACGGAGTTTACGGTCCCGAGACGGAGTTTCGCGATGGTGGCGGCGTACTGGATGGTTTCTGGCGACTTCGACTTCTCGTCTCGCGTTTTTAGATCGAAACCCTTAAGTAGTCCAAAAGAAGGCGTCAGAGGCTGGCCGAGGGGGCCACACGCGAGGTGCCAGAACTTTCACGAACACATTTGTTCATATGATGTAAATATTCTCATGATATGGACAAGTACTTAGGCAATTCATAATAAGATACATGCAAATAAGATCATCTAATAGCTATGTCAATCATGGAAAGGTACCAACAATTTAATAATAAGCATCATGAATCATGTCTATCAACAGGATTGCAATGTTCATAAAAGGGTATGATAAAGTGGTATCTCGCTTGCCCGTATTTGAACAGCAAAACATAAATGCCCGGGCACCTTTGAAATTCATAGAAAGACTAGAAATAGAGATTGTCAAAGATAAAAGCATCAAAGTTATACCACAGTCAATCATATTTTGGGACAAGCATATTATACTAAGAATGACAGTTGTGCTCTCAAGAAAGTGCTCAAAGAAAGGATGGCGACTCAACATAAAAGTAAAAGATTGACCCTTCGCAGAGGGAAGCAGGGATTAACATGTGCTAGAGCTTTTCATTTTTCTAAAGACAGAAGTAAAATGGTTTTGAGAGGTGTTTGTTGTTGTCAACGAATGATGGTGGGTACTCTAACTACCTCATCAACCAGACTTTCAAGAGCGGCTCCCATTAAGGACGTTATCTCTACCAGCAAGGTAGATCATCCCTCTTCTCTTTTGTTTACACATATATTTTAGTTTCATTATGGATGACACTCCCCCCAACCTTTGCTTACACAAGCCGTGGCTAACCGAATCCTCGGGTGCCTTCCAACATTCTCATACCATGGAGGAGTGTCTATTTGCAAATTTAAGTTGCTTACTATAGATCAGGGCAATTCATGTGAAGAGAATTATTGATGAAAGTTAATTAATTGGGGCTGGGAACCCCGTTGCCAGCTCTTTTTGCAAAATTATTGGATAAGCGGATGTGCCACTAGTCCATTGGTGAAAGTCCGTCCGGAGTAAATGACAGGATTGAAAGATAAACACCACATACTTCCTCATGAGCTATAAAACATTAACACAAATTGAGAAACATTTTGAAGGTTTAAAGGTAGCACATGAGAATTTACTTAGAATGGTTTGAAATGCCATGCATAGGTATTTATGGTGGACACTCTGGAATAACTTGGTTTTCAGGGGTTTGGAAGCACGAGCAGCGTTCCCGCTCAGTACAAGTGAAGGATAGCAATAGACTGGGAAGTGACAATCAAGAGAGCAATAACTGTCATAATCATGCTTGCGGCAAAATAAATTAACGGAGGCATAAAAGTGATACAAGAACTCTGAGGCAAAATAAGTCATCGAGGCTTAATTGACTTTTGTTCAGTCATATGCATGCGTGAGCATGTGCCAAGTCGATTCAAGAGAATTATCCAGAGGAGGATACCACAATGTCATATCTATCTATGAATAAAGCAATGCAAGCAAATATTTATGACATGCTACTCATATTAATAAATTGGAGCTAAACATGAGAGATCATGAACTGCTAGACTTTCTTAAATGACATATACCTCACATGAACCAACTAAGCATGCTCACATGGATGAGTATATGTACAAAAATGAAACAAATAGAGTTCATACCAGCCTCTCACCACAGTCAGATTGTCGTAGATCGTCATTATTGCCTTTCACTTGTGTGGCTTGAATAATATGGAATGAAAACCAAGCTCCAACCACCGAAGACCGCTGAACTCATAATGAACTTTACAAAACCAAGGAAAAACAACAAATATTTTTGGTGTTTTCGAATTGGAAACAAGAACAAAAGGAAACAAGCAAACAAAGCAAAATATTTTTGGATTTTCTTATAGCAAACCAATGATAGCAAATAAAGCAAAATAGGAACAAGACACCAAAATAAACAAATGGTGAAGAGAAACAACAGAAATATTTTTGGTCTTTTTGTGTTTTAGGAAAGAAACAAAGCAAAAACAAGAGAATGAAAACTAAAAGAAACACAGAAAAACAGGATAGCAGAAATCTGCCAAAACCTGACAGCAGTACAGTAATCGATTTTTACAAAAACCTTCCATTGCTCAGTTCGAAAAGTGTTCAACTAATGAAAGTTAGATAACAACCTGGGGAACATGCATAAAAATTTGCAACTCAAAATAACGTTCTGGCTGTGCGCATGAATTTTTTTAGTAACAGCCCAGAATCTATTTTTAGACAGCACTTCCCCAAATATCATCTCCCTCTTATTAGAAAACCACTTTAAGAAGCTAAACAAGTATGTACAAGTGTCCAGCAACTATAATATGCAAAGAATGAGTGATGCCGGTATACCTCCCCCCAAGCTTAGGCTTTTGGCCTAAGTGGAGTTCAATCCCAGCGAGGGTCAGTGTTCCACGCCGGTGGATCATACATGGCGTAGTCATAGTGAGGTCCCGGTGCAGTAGAAAAGGGCGAAGGCTCCACATGCCCAAAATGTTGATGCGAAGAACTTGCTGCATCGGATGACGAGTCGAGGTGTTCCTCGGCCTCCTCCGTGCCGCCTCTTGCCTGATGGCCATCTCCCTCCAAGTATGCATTCAGTTCACCTTCTGTGACTGACCAATTCTTCCTGGAATCAAAGTTAAACAGAACAGGTGCAGGCAATCCTACTAGTTTTTCAGTTTTCTTAGTTGTTCTCCAAGTTTTCTTGTAAAATATTATGTTGTAAGACAGGTTACTCAAATTAGACGAATCAGAAACAAATTCATGTTTAATCATGGAGACTATGTCAAGTTTTTCTACGGAAAGCTGAATATCAAGATGGTGAGGTTCTACACCATGCATAGATAATAAACGAGAGGCGATGAGACCTCCACAAATTCCTCCCCTCTCACGGTTAGTAGCAAGTCTATAGGCTATCAAAGCTCCCAAGTTATAAGTCCTATCACCTTGTAATGCAGCAGCTAGAAAAGCTAAATCTTGGATAGATAACTTACTTGCATTCTTTCTAGCAAGAACGCACTTGGTGATGAAATAAGCAAAGTAACGAATGGCTGGGAGTTGAATACTACTGATTTTACCACCATCCTCTGAGAAGCTTCTTCCATGACAAATCATCTTGTAGAGATTCAAGAGCTCTTGCGGCGATCCCCTCATCTTCTCGCACGATCCCCATTGCGGCACTCTAATGGCTGCACAAAAATCATTGAAAGGCAAGTTGATAGTTTTATTATAAATTTTGTACCGAACCATGGGGTTAGATTGAGACCAATTGAATTCAAAATCCTGCACTACAGACATAGTCAATTTTGCATATTGGCATGGTTCACCAACAACAAAATCATCCAATCTTGCACGGAAGATTAGATCCTGAACATCTCACAAGATTCCTGCACTTCTCATAAAATATGTGCACGGGTAGTAAGAGGGGTATACTCCCTCCTCGCGGTTAACTCTCATAACTTGTTGCACCTCCAATTCTTGTTGGTTTAGTTGATGACTATTCCACTCCATTTTCTGAAATTTTTCAACAAACAATATAAAATTTGATTTGGTGACATATAATTGAGGGAAACTACCATAGGAACTTGCTAGAGTACTAAACATGCATCAAAACTAATTCTTACAACTTAGAACAGGCATGCAAGCTCACTAAACATGTTACCTACAGCAGCAAAATATTCAAGATATACTCAACCAAACAAAATTCTATTTGGATAATCGGAGGAGTCACATACCCAAGAGCAAATTTGCCAAATTTCAGACAGAAATCTGGGCTGAGCAAAGAGATCGAGAAATCTTGAGCTCTTGAGCAGAAACGCGAGTGAGAGAAAGCTGGTGCGAGTTTTTTTCGGGAGAGAGAATGAGATGGGAGAAAGAGATGAAGTGGTGGGGCAAGGAGGGCCCCACACAATAGGGTGGCGCGCCCCCCTTGCTGGCCGCGCCGGCCTGTGGGGTGCCACCCTGGGGTGCCCCACTGGTCATCCCCAGGTGCTCCCAGGTGCGTCTTCGAAAAATAAGACCAACGGTATAATTTTTGTAAATTTTTGAAAACTTTGAAAAATGCACATTTCTGGGTGTCAAGATTATTGTTACTGGGCAGAAAAAGATTTTCAAACCTCTAAACAACTAAAGCATATTGCAAAATAAATAGTGCTACAGCAAGTAAAACAAGTGGAGGAAGGAAGAAATGTTGTTTAACTCTTCTATGCATATAAAATATACTTGTTAACAAGGTTGATCAAGTCTTGCCACCAAATAATTTTACATGTCGTAAGAAGAAATAAACCTCAAATCAATCATGTTACCTTATATTGTATTGATACGGATCCAATCACAATAGTTTGATATCCTTCTTTAGGATCATATATAGGACAATCAATAACTCCTACTTTGACAGTTCTTGAATTGGAAATTGTATTAACTCCACATATTTTATCAATCCTCTTGGGAAAATATACAGTATGTTCCTTGTCATCAACATTAAAAGCGACTTTTCCTTTATTGCAATCAATAACAGCCCCTGCAGTATTAAGAAAGGGTCTCCCAAGAATAATGGACATATTATCATCTTCAGGCATTTCCAACCCAACAAAATCAGTTAATATTAAGCAGTTTTGAGTAACTTGAACAGGAACATCCTCACATACACCAACAGGAATAGCAGTAGATTTATCATCCATTTGCAAAGATATATCAGTTGGTATCAACTTATCTAGATCAAGTCTCTTGTAAAGAGAAAAAGGCATCACACTAACTCCTGCTCCCAAATCACATAGAGCAGTTCTAACATAATTATTCTTAATGGAACAAGGAATAGTCGGTATACCTGGGTCTCCCAGCTTCTTTGGAACCTTGCCATTGAAAGAGTAATTAGCAAGCATAGTGGAAATCTCCTCATTAGGAATTTTCCTTTTGTTAGAGACAATATCTTCCATATACTTTGAATAAGGAGGCAATTTAATAGCATCGAGTCAAAGGGATTTGCGGGAATAAAGGTTTCATCCAATCACAAAATTTATTATAGTGTTCTTCTTCCTTTGATTTTAGTTTCTTAGCAGGAAAAGGCATTTGCTTTCAAACCCAAGGTTCTCTTTCATTACCATGTTTCTTAGCAATAAAATCTTCTTTAGTGTACTTTTCATTTTTAGCATGCTTTTCAGGTTCATTTTCAATCTCATCTTTATCAAAAGCATCATTCTTATCATCATCTTTATCATGTTCATTACCACTTTCAGTTTCAGCATCAGAAATAGAAATACTATGAGGATCATTAACAGGATCAGAGGATTCTACAACATTTTTATGTTTCTTTTTCTTTTTCTTAGAAGGAGCACTAGTTTCAGTTTGTTAAGAATCTTGTTCAACTCTTTTGGGATGCCCCTCAGGATATAGAGGATCCTGAGTAGAAACACCACCTCTAGTTGTTACTTCATAAGCATGTTTTTCTTTAGAATTATTTTTTAACAAGTCATTTTGCACTTTAGAGAGTTGATCAATTTGGGTTTGAACCATATGAAAATGTTTAACAAGCATCTTAACATCATTGGAGGTTCTCTCCACAATACCATGCAATTCACTAATAGCTTGAGAATTTTCCATTAGATGATTCTCTACTCTCATATTAAAATTATTTTGCTTAACAATATAATTATCAAACTCATCTAAGCATTGCGCAGGAGGTTTTGAATACGGAATATCTTCCCTAGTAAAGCGTTGAAGAGAGTGTACCTCAATCATGGATGAAGGGGGAGTTATCTTACATAAATCTTCTATGGGAGGTAAATTCTTCACATCTTCAGGTTTAATACCCTTCTCCTTAAGAGACTTCTTGGCTTCCCTCATATCTTCATCATTTAATTTAATCATACCCCTCTTCTTCAATATTGGTGTCGGGGTTGGTTCAGGTGTAGTCCAATCATCATGATTCCAGCCTATTTTAGCCAATAATTCTTCAGCTTCATCTGGAGTTCTTTTCCTGAAAACACAACCAGCACAGCTATCCAAATATGCTCTAGACTCAATAGTTAGTCCACTATAAAATATATCAAGTAAATCATGCTTTTCCAAATCATGTCCAGGTCGAGCTCTGATAAGAGAGCAAAATCTTGCCCAAGCTTCAGGCAACTTCTCTCCATCTTCCTGGTCAAAGCTATAAATTTTCTACGCAAAGCAATATGTTGAGCACTAGCGAGAAAGTATTTCCGAAAGAAAACATCAAGTAAACCACTTGGACTATCAATAGAACCAGGAGGCAAACTATTATACCAAGTTTTAGCATCATCCTTTAATGAGAAAGGAAAAATTTTAGCAACAAAATAAGTACGCATCTTAACATCATCAGAAAACAAGCTACTCAAAGTAGAAAGCTCATTCATGTGTTCTACAACACTTCCTTTTTCAGTACCACAAAAGGGTGTTTTCTCAACAATAGCTATATGAGATAGATCAAGAGAAAAATCATAATCTTTATCCTTAATGTTTATAGGAGATGTGGAAAATTTAGGATCAGGAGACAATTTATATCTAACAGAATGTTGTGCAAGCAACTTTTTAATTTTTCTTGCATCAGTAGTAGCATTGCATTTATCAATAAAATCATCATCAAGTTCCACATAATCCTCATCAGGATCATCACTAGAATATTCAACAGACTCAGGTGAATTAACAGGTGTAGCAGCATTTTCATTAGGAGTTTCAGTATTTTCAGTTTGTCTAGACCTAGCAATTGTAGCATCTAGAAAATATCCTAACGAACCATCATTATCAAGCACAGTAGAAGCATCATCAAAATTATAAGAGGAATTTTCATATTCAGCAGAAGTACCAGACATTTGAAGCTTGTGGTGGTGAAACAAGTTTACTTATCACAGATGGTGAATCAAGAGCAACAGAGGTACTCAGAATTGTACCTTTTCTTGTAGTGGATGGTAATATGGCGACTTTAGTATCGCGAGGTTTACCCATGATGGAGAATTTGCAGCGAATAATATCAATCCAAGTGAACTTCCAAATAAAGCTATGCTCCCCGGCAATGGCGCCAGAAAATAGTCTTGATGACCCACAAGTATAGGGGATCGCAACAGTCTTCGAGGGAAGTAAAACCCAATTTATTTATTCGACACAAGGGGAGACAAAGAATACTTGAAAGCCTTAACAGCGGAGTTATCAATTCATTTGCACCTAGAAACAGACTTGCTCGCAAGAGTTTATCAGTAGCAACAGTTTTATAGCAGTAGCAGTAGTGAAATATCAGCAGCAGTGTAACAAAGACAGCAGTAGTGATTATAGTAAACAGCAGGATTAAAATACCGTAGGCACAGGGATGGATGAACGGGCGTTGCATGGATGAGAGAACTCATGTAACAATCAAGATAGGGCATTTGCGAGATAATAAAAAACGGTATCCAAGTACTAATCAATCAATAGGCATGTGTTCCGTATATAGTCGTACGTGCTCGCAATGAGAAACTTGCACAACATCTTTTGTCCTACCAGCCGGTGGCAGCCGGGCCTCTAGGGAATCTACTGGAAATTAAGGTACTCCTTTTAATAGAGTACCGGAGCAAAGCATTAACACTCTGTGAACACATGTGATCGTCACATCACCGCCTTCCCCTTCGGTTGTCCCAATTTCTGTCACTTTGGGGCCTCGGGTTCCGGACAGCAACATGTGTATACAACTTGCAGGTAAGATCATAAAACAATGAATATCATCATGAAACAATAACATGTTCAGATCTGAGATCATGGCACTCGGGCCCTAGTGACAAGCATTAAGCATAACAAGTTGCAACAATATCATAAAAGCACCAACAACGGATACTAGAAACTATGCCCTAACAATCTTATAACTATTACATGACCAATCTCATCCAAGCCCTACCATCCCTTCAGCCTACAGCGGGGGAATTACTCACACATGGATGGGGGAAACATGGCTGGTCGATGGAGAGGCGTCGGTGGTGATGATGGCGATGATCTCCTCCAATTCCCCGTCCCGGCGATGTGCCAGAACGGAGTTTCTGGTCCCGAGACGGAGTTTCGCGATGGTGGCGGCATACTGGATGGTTTCTGGCGACTTCGACTTCTCGTCTCGCGTTTTTAGATCGAAACCCTTAAGTAGTCCAAAAGAGGGCGTCAGAGGCTGGCCGAGGGGGCCACACGCTAGGGCGGCGCGCCCCCCCTCTAGGCCGCGCCGGCCTGTTGTCTGGGGGGCCTGGGCCTCCCCAGTGTCCGCCCTTCGGCTCCGTGATTCTTCTGGAAAAATAAGCCCTTCGACATAAATTCCGAGGATTTTCCTGAAAGTTGAATTTCTGCACAAAAACGAGACACCAGGGCAATTCTGCTGAAAACAGCGTTAGTCCGTGTTAGTTGCATCCAAAATACACAAATTAGAGGCAAAACAATAGCAAAAGTGTTCGGGAAAGTAGATACGTTTTGGACGTATCATCGATCAAGTCGCAGATTCTGCCAGAATTTGTCGCAGAGTGGATGGAGCTGCAATATACGGGACCCCCAGATTTATCGAGTACCTGGCACATGAACTTCGATGGGTCCAAGAGATTGCAAGGAGCTGGAGCAGGCGTAATACTCGTATCACCTCAAGGCGACAAAATTAAATATATATTACGGATGACGTTCCCTAACACGTTCAATAATGAGGCATAGTACGAGGCACTCATACACGAGATGAAGATGGCAAAGGCGTGCGGCGCCACTCGGTTAAAAATCTTCGGCGATTCCCAGTTGGTGGCTCAACAAGTGATGGACAAGTGCGACGCAGTCAATGATAGCATGATAGCATACAAGGAGGTGTATAATGTGTTGGGGGGATGACCCCCGGTATGCCAAAGGCATGCCAAACCGGATGGTCTTATCCATCAAGATACCGGTTTAATATTTATACCGGAGCTCAAAGATGAGAGTTTGGCTAAGTAAGGCTAAGCCGGTATCCCCAAGAGGGGTATACCGGGGCCGGATAGGAAAAATACCGGAGACCGGAAGGAAAAGCATGTCGGAAGGACCAGTCAAAGATTCTCTCCAGAGCTAGAGGACAAGGATGAGCTAAGCAAAGCGCCTTTAAACGAAGCCCTGAAGATAAAGAGGAGGATGACGGTCAAAGAAGCCGGAGGACGTCAGCCTCCCTGTTTAAAGAAGACCCCGGCGTCATCTATGATTAAAGTAGCTTTGTAAAGTATCTTTGTAAAGTAGTTTGTCTAGTCAAAGATGCCATTAGGGTTTCTTGCCCCTGTAAGCCACCCTCTCCCCTATATAAGGAGAGGGGGCAGCCTCCTTCACGGGCGCGAGATAGCAGAACATAGAGAGAGGAACCTTGTAAGCTAAAACCTGTAACCTGTGGAGATCAATGAAGATAATGATCTAGAGCGAGTTCTTCCTTGTGTCCTTCTTCTTCAACCTCTGGCCTTGGCCAAGTTCTTGAGGAAACCATCCGGAAGTTCATCCCATCTAGTCATAAACCCTCCCCCGAATCCTCTAGCGTCCATTCGGCCCCAACATAAGCCATCCTACGCCAAGGGAGGCTATGCCGGAAACAATCATGCCGGTAGATATGAGGTCGGGCAAAATTATCGAGCTGCAAGGGCGGCGTTTGTCGATGAAGAAAGGCCACCACCAGGGTACCGGCAGGCAAGGGCCGCGGAACCGGAAGGATATGGCGAATCAGATTCCGAGGTGGAACGAACCAAAGCCCGCCGGAACCCTTTGGGGGAACGGCTGGGGGAAAGATACTTACCAAGCCAGGATGCGAGGCACAGGCTGGACAGAGTGTATCTGTCTGAGATGATTGAATCTGAGGGTCCTCCTGGCCCGAAGTGCTTTGGCCCACGAATCATGAGAGAAGAGCCACCGGTACGCAATTTCCAATTGCCCCGGGATACAAAAACATATGACGGCACAACTAAGCCGGAGGACTGGTTGGCGGACTACGTCACTGCTGTTTACGTGGCAGGTGGTGGAGTAAACCGGCGTTGGGCGGTAAGAATCATACCGTCCTACCTGGTAGGACCTGCGCGGATCTGGCTCAACAACTTGCCGGCAGGAAGCATTAATGGATGGTTGGACTTTGAGGAAGCTTTCGTGAGCAATTTCAGTAGCACTTACAAGAGGCCGAACCGGCCCCAAGCGCTCGCTCTGTGCCAACAGCGTGCAGGAGAAATAGACCGGGATTATCTCACCCGGTGGAACTCAATGAGGAACACATGCGAAGGAGTGATTGAAGCACAAGCGATCGCTTGGTTCAGTCAAGGATGCCGGAGGGCATCACCACTGTGGCAAAGGCTGCAGAGGAATATGCCAAGCACATTGGCAGAGATGTGGCGAGTGGCGGAAAATTATGTGTTGGGAGACCCAATGCAACCGGCGGTACAAGCTGAGCCGGAACAGTCAAACCCGCCTCAGCAGCGACAAGAGCAATACCGGGACAACCGGAACAACAAAAGAAGGGAAGATTTCCCGGATAGAAGATATGCTCCGCAGCAAGTTGCTGCTGTGCAAGAAAATTATGATGCCAGCGGCAGCCAGAGACAGAAAACCGGATCGCAGCCATGGGCGGGTCCTAAGAAGCAGTGGGTCGAGAAGAAACCCTGGGGCCAGAAAAAGAATTGGCAAGAGCCTGTGAAATACACCATGGAAGCCGCCATGGATCAACCTTGCCGGTGGCACACGCCGAACCCGGATCATCCATCGAATCATCTGACGAAGGATTGTTCTTGGACTAAGTACTTGATGCAAAAGGGGGCAGTGAAGGATGCGCAAGGACAAGGGTGCTCCACAATGTTGCCGCCGCCGCAAGATATGCTGCGCCAACAGCAACTGCCACCACCACCACCGCTTACTGGAGCAAATGCCTTACCGGTACAGCCTCAGCCAAACAGGCAACAATACCAGCAAGTTAACCGCGTGGAGGAAAATCGTGATCAACCACCTCCACCGGCACCTTTGGGCCGGAATGTTTACGAAGACCCACATTTGTGCATGGTTGTCTTTGTCACCGAACCAACCGACAGACAGAGTGTGCATCGCCGTTCCATGGAAGTGAATGCGGTGATGCCGGCAGTACCCAAGTACATGCTATGGTCGGATCAGAAATCACCCGGTCGTTCAAGGATCACCCCAAGATCATGCCGAATCCGGGCGGATACGCTCTTGTTGTGGACCCAATCATGAAGGGGCCGAAACTCGGGTAAAGTTCAGCAAGGTGTCGATAGACAACGGCAGCAGCATAAACATCATGTACAAGCATACCATGCGTACACTGGGCATAACAGAGAATATGCTGCAGCCAACTCGTACAACTTTCCATGGGATCGTTCCGGGTTTGTCTTGTGCCCCAATAGGAAAGGTTCGGGTGGATGTATCGTTTGGAGGACGTGACAATTGTCGTGTTGAGAACATTGAGTTCGAGGTGGTGGACTTAGATAGTCCTTACCATGCATTGCTGGGAAGGCCAACATTGGCAGCTTTCATGGCCTCAACTCATACGGCTTACCTCAAGATGAAGATGCCGGCACCTCGTGGACCCTTAACCGTGGTCGGAAACTATAAAGTCTCGATGGAAACCGCTTCCGCCGGATCAAACCTGGCAGAATCGCTGGTGATAGCGGAGGAAAAGAAAAGAATGCAAACCGCCGTTGCGCCGGCTCGCTCTTCAAAGTTGAGCTTAGCGGCAATGAGTGAAAACTTGGCCTCACCGGCATTCAAGCCGACAAACGAGACAAAGGACATTGTGCTGGATTCGGCTTACCCAGAGCGCACCGTTCGTATCGGTGCCAGCCTCAGTCAAGCATAGGAAAGCGCGCTCGTCAGCTTCCTCCGTGAGAATCGGAACATTTTTGCCTGGTCAGCTGATGACTTGGTAAGAGTTCCGAGGGAGCTGGCTGAGCACTCTCTGAACGTCCGGAAGGATGCCAAGCCGGTGAGACAACCTTTGCGCCGGTTCGCAGAAGATAGGAGGAAAATCATTGGAGAAGAAGTGACAAAGCTGTTGGTTGCCGGTTTCATCGTGGAGGTCACGCACACAGAGTGGCTGGCTAATCCGGTGATGGTCGAGAAGAAAAAAGATGAAAACCTGGAGGCACAAGCTCCAAAGATGTGGCGCATGTGCATCGACTACACCAATCTCAACAAAGCTTGCCCAAGAGATCCTTTCCCTTTGCCCCGAATCGATCAAGTGATTGATTCTACTGCTGGGTGTGAGTTGTTGTCTTTCCTGGATGCATATTCCGGCTTCCACCAAATCCCTCTGAAAAAGGAAGATCAAATAAAAACTGCGTTCATTACCCCGCACGGGGCTTATTGCTATGTTACAATGCCTTTCGGATTGCGCAACGCTGGTGCAACGTACCAGCGCTGTATGCAAAAATGCTTGTTTGATCAAATCGGAAAGAATGTGCAAGTCTATGTGGATGATATCGTGATAAAAACTAAGGTAAAAGACACCTTAATCGATGACATCCGGCAAACATTTTACAACCTAAGACGGTTCCGGATGAAACTCAATCCGGCAAAATGCACTTTCGGTGTCCCTGCCGGTAAACTACTCGGTTTCCTGGTATCAAGCCGAGGAATTGAGGTGAATCCGGTAAAAATCCGGGCGATAGAAAGAATGACAATACCGCAAGAACTCAAAGATGTGCAAAAGTTTACCGGAAGCTTGGCATCGCTAAGCCGGTTCATAAGCAGGCTAGGAGAAAAGGCCCTGCCGCTTTATGCCTTAATGAAAAAATCGGATACTTTCGTCTGGACCCCTCAGGCAGACGCAGCGTTTAAAGAGCTAAAAACAATGCTGGTTACCGCACCAATACTGGCCTCACCTTTGGAAAGGGAACCTATGCTGCTCTATATAGCGGCAACAAACCGGGTGGTTAGCGTTGTGGTTGTGGTGGAACGAGAAGAGGAAGGAAAAACCGTGCAAAGACCGGTATACTACCTGAGCAAGGTGCTCTCCTCCTCAAAACAGAATTACCCGCACTTCCAAAAGATGACTTATGGCGTGTTCATGGCCGCCACAAAGCTCAAACATTACTTTGAGGAGCACCCCATGAAGGTGGTGAGTGAGGCACCCATTTCCGACATCATGGGTAACAAGGACGCCAGCGGCCGGATTGCAAAATGGGCAATTCAGCTATCACCATATGTACCGGTGTATGAAAGAAGAGATGCCATAAAGTCGCAAGCCTTAGCTGATTTCTTGGTCGATTGGGCGGAGGTACAATACAAACCGCCAGAGCACAAGATAGAATATTGGAAGATGCACTTTGACGGATCCAAACTCAAGGAGGGTCTGGGTGCCGGTGTGGTGCTCACCTCACCTAAGGGAGATCACCTCCGGTATGTTCTACAAGTGCACTTCAGGGCATCAAACAATGTCGCTGAGTACGAAGCTCTGATACATGGGCTTAAGGTCGCAAAAGAAATCGGAGCGCTCCGGATCATTTGCTACGGCGATTCAGATCTGGTGGTACAGCAGTGTTCCGGAGATTGGGATGCAAAAGATGCCAACATGGCTTCATACCGGTTTCATGTGCAAAAGATTGCCGGCTTCTTCGAAGGGTGTGAGTTTCACCATGTGCCGCGGGCTGAAAATGAAGCCGCAGATGCTCTATCCAAGCTAGGCTCGTCGAGGCAAGAAATTCCCCCCGGAATAGCCTTGGCACACTTAAGAGTTCCATCAATCAAACCAAGTCCGGAATCGGAATCAATTTTCGTACCGGAATCGCATGTGGTGCCAATGGACATTGATGAAGGTAACCCGGGGACTCTTCCGGTACACTCGGGGACTGCTCCAGCGAACCCGGGGACTCCACCTAGCAAGCTCGGGGACTCGCGACGCCCATGCCCGTAGAGGTAACGCTCGTGGACAACATGGATATAGACATGCCGGTGTTTGTGGTTAGAGAAGCGCCATCTTGGGTTAAACCTATTAAGGAATTCTCGATCAACGGCACCTTGCCGGTTGACGAAAATGAATCCAGAAGGATACAGAGGAGGTCCAAAGCTTACACCATCATCAATGGTGAGGTGTACAAGAGAAGTGTTACCGGTGTCCTCCAAATATGTGTGGAGCCGGAAGAGGGAAAAGAAATGCTCGAGGAGATTTACCGAGGAGAATGCGGGCACCATGCTTCATCAAGGGCACTGGTGGCAAAAGTGTTCCGGCATGGGTTCCATTGGCCAATGGCTTTGGAAAATGCGGAGGATATGGTAAGAAAATGCAATGGGTGCCAGAGGTACGCCAAGCAAAACCATACCCCAGCATCCGGTTTAAAGACCATACCGCTAACTTGGCCATTCGCTGTCTGGTGCCTGGACATGGTTGGACCATTTAAAACCGCAAGGGGAAACATGACCCACATCTTGGTAATGGTGGATAAATTCACCAAGTGGCTGGAAGTGAAGCCTATCGCAAAATGTGATGGCCACACAGCGGTAAAGTTCCTAAAAGATGTAATTCTGCGGTATGGATACCCGCACAGTATCATAACTGACAATGGCTCAAACTTTGCTCAAGGAGAATTCAAGCGATTTTGTGAAGACAAGAACATCCGGTTGGATTTGTGCTCAGTGGCGCAACCACAAGGCAATGACCAAGTTGAAAGAACGAATGCTTTAGTACTTTCCGGTATCAAACCAAGACTCATTGATGCAATGGAAAAATCGCCTGGATGTTGGATCGATGAGCTACCATCAGTGTTGTGGAGTCTAAGAACAACTCCGAACCGGTCTACCGGATACACGCCATTCTTCATGGTTTATGGGGCAGAAGCGGTCATACCAACCGACATTCTCCATGATTCACCAAGGGTCCAGCTCTATACCGAAGAAGAGGTAAAAGAGCCCCGAGAAAACGATGTGGACTTGCTAGAAGAGGCAAGAGAGTTAGCTCTGGCAAGAACAGCCATTTATCAGCAAAACCTCAGACGCTATCACAGCCGGAAGGTTAACCCGAGGGTATTCCGAGAAGGAGACCTAGTGCTACGCCTAGTGCAGCGCACTGAAGGCCGGCACAAGCTTTCCCCCCCGTGGGACGGGCCTTTCATTGTGAGCAAGGCTCTCCACAATGATGCATATTACCTGATTGATGCGCAGGAATGGAAGAAAGGGAAGGCGGACAAGTCAGGAGAGGAGACCAAACGCCCATGGAATGTAGCTTTGTTGCGTCCTTTCTACTCTTGAAGTGGTGCTGTAAGAAGTTCCTTTTTGTGCCTTATTTGCTATGAATAAAAAGATGTCGGAACCTCGAATGAATCTCGGGGACTACCCTTACTAAGTTGCATGAAACATGTCTATTTTTTCTGTTGCCGGTTGCCTATTGAACGTTTTTTCTTTCCGGTTTAGTAGTGTGCTAGACCCTACCGGAGTCTTCGACTCTGCTGTTGTCCATAACTTGGCTTCATGGCAAGCAAGATAAACCGGTAGGGGATAAGCACATGAACTGCGGAAAGAGAGAGCAGGAAAGAACAATCCGGAAAAGTTTAACTAACCCCGTTATACCGGTTTTTTGCAAAAATTTCGAGTTATTTCTAAGTTCAAGAAAATGCTTGGTTGGTAAAAGAACTTTGTGCTCATACGCCAAAAATGCCCAGAGAAGGTAGGCAGAGCCAAGGCAAAAGAGCCAAGTATGCATCAATTGGATGCGGAAACAATTTCGAAATCATTGCAGTGCAAGAAAAAGCAACTCAACAAGCAAATATGTTAAGACAAACATAACTCAATAAGTTACCGGTGTGCAAAACACCGGCATAGATTGTTGTACCACCAAACCAAAAGGATAAGTTTTATCTTACATCATAAACCCCGGCATACCGGGGTAGAATTTAACAAGTTTTGTTACAAAGCAAGCAGGAGCAGGTGACATCTTTTCACAACATATAGTCAAGCAGCAGGGGCTTCAGGGGGAGCGGCGCCGGCATCAGGAGCTTCCGGTGGCACATCCTCGGCACCCTCATCTTCACCTTCATCTTCCTCCTACTCGCTCAGATAGTCCTTGACGTCTTCAGGAGGGGGGATGAAAGTGCGCATGTCAGCGTACTCCGCGATATGGTACGCGCGATCCTGCCGCTTAGCGGTAAGGACCGGGTCCAGATCGGTGGGAGCGCCTTCACGCACGCCGAGGAGGGCGTCCAGGTCCAGCTCCGGGTACCAGGAGCAGGCAACGCGAAGCGCTGAGTCTGCTCCGGCACGGGCGGCAGAGCACTGCCACTCCCGGATCCTTCGGCCGGCACCTTTCAGGCGGTCGCTGATGAGGGAGAAGGTGTCGGGCACCATTTCTCCAGGCCAGAGGGTCTTGTAGAGCTGGGAGGCCACCTCAGGGATGTCGGAAAGGTTCCGGTCCACCGAGCGCATGTGGGAGACCCGCGCGTTTAGAGCAACCAGGTGGTCATAGGGATCCCAGGGGGCACCCAGATTCTCGCCTGCCTGCCGCGCCCGGTGCTCTGCAACCTTCTTTATAGCGTGCGTCTGGGAGTCCGGAAAGAGCCCTGCGAGACAAAGGAAAGCTAAGTATATGATACCGGAATAAATAAGCTTATGAGCAGAAACCGGAAAAGAGAAAAGAGAAACATACGAAGGGCAAGCGCATCAGTCCGCGTAACCAGAAGGTCGTACTCCTTCTGTTCCGCCTTCAACCGCGCGACCTCGTCCTCGGCTGCTTTCTGTGCCCTGGCGGCCTCCTCCGCGGCGGCTTTGTGCGCTTTCGCGGCCTTGCCCTCGGCTGTTTCCAGCGCTTTGGTGGCCTCTTCCAGCCCGGCCTGCAACACCACATTGGCGTTGCCGGCATCCTCCAGCGCCTCGTTAAGCCTAGCCTCCGCAGCGGATTCAGCGGCCTTTAGCTCTTCAGCATGCCGGATTCCGGCCTGGATAGCCTGATCCTTGAGCTCCCTAGAGATCTCCTTCTGGGCCTCCAAGGCCTTCTGGTGATCCTGGATGAGCTGCTCCTTTTCAGCTAAAAGTCGAAAAAGAGGATGTTAGCGAAAACACAAAAACAGATGAGACACAAAGAAGCAAGTTAACCGGAAAAACAGAAGTTGTACCTTGGAGTGCGGCAACCTGGGCCTTGAGGGCCTCAATGGAGGCTTCCGGGATAGCTGTTATGCGAAAAACTTGTAAGTAACAACGAAAAGAAAACCTTCCGGTAAAAAGATGCCGGAGGCGCAAGAAGTTACCTTGGCACTTGCTGTGCGCCTCAGCAAGATTCCGGTGCTCCCAAAGAAGCTCCTCGAAGAGAGCCTTCTGGGCATCGGCCGTGCTCTATTTAAGGAAATGATGTTAGCAAAGAACAAAGGATCTTAACCCGAAACTCGGGGACTGGATATGCCGGTTTTGCACGTTTCTAGTAAGTTTTGCGCTAAGACCTACGCTCTCAACCCAAAACTCGGGGACTGGGAGTTTGCGGTGTCTTTAAAAGAAAGTTTTGCGCTAAGAGCTGCGCTCTCAACCCAAAACTCGGGGACTGGGAGTTTGCGGTGTCTTTAAAAGAAAGTTTTGCGCTAAGAGCTGCGCTCTCAACCCAAAACTCGGGGACTGGGAGTTTGCGGTGTCTTTAAAAGAAAGTTTTGCGCTAAGACCTACGCTCTCAACCCAAAACTCGGGGACTGGGAGTTTGCGGTGTCTTTAAAAGAAAGTTTTGCGCTAAGACCTACGCTCTCAACCCAAAACTCGGGGACTGGGAGTTTGTGGTATCCTATGAGAAAGATGCCGGTTTCGGAGATTCTTTAAAAGAAAGTTTTACGCTAAGAGCTGCGCTCTCAACCCAAAACTCGGGGACTGGGAGAATAGACAGGATCCAGAAAGAAGAAAACCGGCATCAAGAAAAATTACAAGAAGGTTGGCGGAACTTACCACCACGTTGCTGGTGGCGTCGTACCACGCGCTGTCGAACTCCTTCACGGCATGCTTGAGCCGCGTGAAGTGTTCTTCAGTGGACCGAGGGCCAGCAGGATCTGGCGCTGGAAGGCGATCTTTCCCCAAGCCACGGGTAGCTACGGAGATGTCCGCATCATTCCATTTTTGGGCATAGGGGAGAAGATCCCCCAAGTCCTTGCCCTCGCGCTTCAGCTCAACAATCCGGCCCAGGAGGCCGGAAGGTTTTTCCTGGACCACGACGGCGGCAGGCCCGACATGCAGCACTAGAGGCTGCGAGCCGCTTGAGGCGCTGCCATCCGCGGCCTTTCCGAGGGACGCCCCCGGCTTGAGGAAGTCTGTGATCTTGAGGGTCGCGGGCGGCGGCTTGGGCGCAGTCGTGGGAGGTCCTTGGTTTGGTGGAGGCGTTGGCGTGGCCCTGGTTGCCTCAGGAGCAGAGGTTTCCGGCGGCGGCGTTGGTGTGGAGGTTGCCGGCACGGAAGTTTCCGGCACGGCCTTGGAGGAAGGCTTCTTCTTTTTCTTCTTTTCAAGGACGGGAGGAACCGAAAGTTCCGCCCGCCCGGCAGGTTCTTTCCCGGCGCCCATGTTGCTGGCGCCGGTGTCTTGGGTCTCAGGAGGGGAGGCAAGGTCCTCCTCCGCGCGGTGATCTGGCGGTGTAGGGGCCGCGCGCCCCGAACTTGTTGTGCCTCCCAGAGGGGAGGCAGAGGTGGTGCCGGCACCAGTTGGTGCCGGGCTTGAGTGAGGAGGAGGAGTCGAGGTCCTGGCGGATCCGGCGGAGCCCTCAGGTCTGGGGCCGAGCTTGAGCGCGGGGCTGAAAAAGAGAAAAAGAAAAGATCGGAAAGAAGCAACCGGAAAGGAACTTGGTGAAAACGAAATAAGCAGAAAAATGGGGCCTTACCCGGTAGAGGTCGGCATTTGTTTGCCCTTGTGGCGCCTCACAGCCACGACCTTACCCGCGAGAGGTTCGGTCCGGAAGCGCTTGGCTGGAGGCTTGGCTTGGGCCGGCATCAGAAGCCGGGGTCTTTTTTTTCTTGCCCTGGGCCATGAGTTTGTCCACAAACTCTTGGCCCGCCTCGGCCTGCAGGGGGGCGACGTGCTCATGGACCTGTGGGTCGATGTTGTCTGAGGGAACATCTACAGAAGAACGATAACATAAGAATATGAGAAGTATAAAAGGAGAGCTACCTCTAGGATGGTCAGTTCATCAGACGAACCGGCGGGATCCGGCGGAGACTTGCTGAGGCGCGCGGCTGGAGTCCGGCCCATCTTCAGGTCCCGCCAAAAAATGACGGGGTCGGGGTCAAATTTGTCGAGACCGCGCTTCCGGCAACGGCCTCGCCGGTCAGATTCGATGCCGGGGAAACGGTCCTTGGCCTGAAAGAACAAAAGAGAAAAAAGGGGTTAACCGCAATGAAAGCTTCCGGTGAACCGACCCGAGTTGCGTAATTTCTTACTTCTTGGGTCGGAGGGTTAGTAGAGCTAAGAGGCCGGAGGCCCCATTCCCAATCTTCCGGCATGGCAGTCTGGCAGATCTGCCTGGCCTTAAGGACAACGTCCTTCTTGCTGAGAGGAAGCCCGGTGATCTTGGTAGGATCACCGGGGCCATACATCTCGCACATCTTGTGGGCGCGACGCTGAAGAGGAAGCACCCGGCGCGAGATGAAGGTGCGGATGATATCGTCGGAGCAGATGTTGGTGTCCTTCATCTCGTCGTTTCATGAAGCGTATAATCCGGTTAGTCTCGTTATGAGACTCCTTCGGATTATAGCTCCAGTTGGTCTTTGTGGGCGGCGCCGGATCAAAAGGAGGCAGATCAATAAGATCTGCGGCGCCGTTGTTCTTCACATAAAAGAAGGTCCCTTGCCATAACCGGCATGACTCGAGACCGGAAAACTTGAAGAAGGGGCTCCCTTGACGAGAGCCAATGATGCAAGACCCGCATTGTACGGGGGGTTTGGGTTTAGGAATGTCTAAGCCCTGAACGGAATTAATCCGAAGGGCGAAGAAACGAGCAAACGTCTCGCGAGTGGGACGAATGACGATGTAAGCCTCCATGAAGGTGGCATAGCAGGAGAGGTAGAAAATGGCGTTGCCGGGAAGGTGGTGAGGTTGGAGTTTGTAAAAATCAAGGAAACTCCGGAAAAAAGAGGAGACAGGGAGGCCGAAGCCGCGCTCGAAGTGAGCAAGGAAGACGACGCGTTCACCGGGTTTAGGCACCGGTTCGATCTCGTCGCCAGGAAGCCGGCAGGTTACTCCTTCCGGAATCCTCCTGGACCGGTAAAGCCAGTCAATCTCGTATTCACTAACGCTGGAGCCCATCCAGGCTCCGCGAGTGATATCGGAAGGGTCAGCACCGGAAGCTTGGCTAGAGCTACCGGCATCTTGCTCTTGGCCGTCGTCGGTTTCGATTCGGGCTAGATCTGCGCTAACCCCGTCAGAGGCGCGACTTTCCTGATTACTGGAGGAGGAAGTGGAAAGGTACTGCTCTGAAGACATGCGGATTTGAGGAGCCCCGGTATCTACTCTAAAAAACAGATTTCCCAAGAACTACCCCCGCGCGAAGATCTACGAAAGAAGGAAAAAAACAGCAGAAAAGAGGAAGTAAATACGCAAGCAACTCAAGATCCGAAGAGCAAGAAAAAGAGGGGTAAACCCAGATTGAGCCTAACCTGAGGCGACGGAGTCGCGCAGGAGGTGGCTCGACGGTGGTTTGGCGGGCCTGCAGTTGGCAAGGAAGTCCGTCGACGGCGAGATGGAAAGAAGCTCGAGGAAGCGTCAATGTCGCGGCCGCGGAAGCAGCGCCGCAGAAGCTCTTCGCGCGGTGAAGTACGGCGGCGTCCGGCGGAGCAGTAGCAAGGGTTCGCTGCGCGGCGGAGCTCAAGTGGCGAACGGAGCGGCGGAGACGCAAGAGCGAGGAGCACTTGTGCGCGAGAAACTGGGGAATGCGAGAAGAGGAAGAAGAAGGGGCGGTTTTGCCTTATAAAGGAAGAGAGAGAAGTGGGCCAAGAACCGCCGAACCGCGGCGGTTCAGGCCGTGGGCCGCGACGGTTCGCTCCACGGGCCGCCACGTGGTGCGGCGGTACACGCGAGGCGACGAGAAGCCACCGGGAAGGACACACGGTTCCAGAGAAGTGGTTGGGATCCGCTGTGGAGCAATTAATACGCGCGCGGAAGCCGAAGGGAAGTGACCCCTCACACTGGCGCGTCAGTCACAGTGCGCATGTCACTGACAAGTGCGGGACCCGATATATTCTCGACTTCACCGAGGAAGTATTTAATGACTAACATGCCGGAGGATAATCTGCCGGAAGATGCCTTGCAAAGAGAGAGGGCATAAGTCCGGGCAAAGATGCCGGAGCTAAGCTGAGCGCCGGAAAAATTAAACCGGTATGTAAGGACTTGGGAACCTGGCATGGTCTGTTGGATAGAATCCGCCAGACTATACCAGCTTCGGGGACTAATGTTGGGGGGATGACCCCCGGTATGCCAAAGGCATGCCAAACCGGATGGTCTTATCCATCAAGATACCGGTTTAATATTTATACCGGAGCTCAAAGATGAGAGTTTGGCTAAGTAAGGCTAAGCCGGTATCCCCAAGAGGGGTATACCGGGGCCGGATAGAAAAAATACCGGAGACCGGAAGGAAAAGCATGTCGGAAGGACCAGTCAAAGATTCTCTCCAGAGCTAGAGGACAAGGATGAGCTAAGCAAAGCGCCTTTAAACGAAGCCCTGAAGATAAAGAGGAGGATGACGGTCAAAGAAGCCGGAGGACGTCAGCCTCCCTGTTTAAAGAAGACCCCGGCGTCATCTATGATTAAAGTAGCTTTGTAAAGTATCTTTGTAAAGTAGTTTGTCTAGTCAAAGATGCCATTAGGGTTTCTTGCCCTGTAAGCCACCCTCTCCCCTATATAAGGAGAGGGGGCAGCCTCCTTCACGGGCGCGAGATAGCAGAACATAGAGAGAGGAACCTTGTAAGCTAAAACCTGTAACCTGTGGAGATCAATGAAGATAATGATCTAGAGCGAGTTCTTCCTTGTGTCCTTCTTCTTCAACCTCTGGCCTTGGCCAAGTTCTTGAGGAAACCATCCGGAAGTTCATCCCATCTAGTCATAAACCCTCCCCCGAATCCTCTAGCGTCCATTCGGCCCCAACATAAGCCATCCTATGGCATCTGTTTGTTCACCACGACGACATAATGAACTCAAAAAACTCTTTGATGGCTGCGAAGTTAACCACATCAGCAGACTCAGCAATGATGAAGCCAACGTTTTGGCAAACATCGGGTCGCAATGTCTGCCAATACCACCTGGCATATTCTGGGAGGAAATAAGTGAGAGATCAACCAAGGCAAAGAAAGCACCGAAGCAGCCGAAGAAAAAGGAGAAGGCCAAGAAAGACTCGGGGGCTCCAGCAGACCCAAAAACAAATATGTCGGAAGATGAGGATGAACCAGAGGAAGTTATGATGATACATGTTACTTGGATGCAGGTTTACGTATCATACATTACAAGGAAATAAATACCCGAAAGATCCGGTAGAAGCATAACGAGTCATCCGATGATCTAAGGCTTTCACCGTAATCAAAGGAGAACTGTACAAGCGGAGCATCTCAGGGGTATTACAGAGGTGCGTCACACCCGAGGAAGGAAGAGTTATACTAAAGGATGTACACGAGGGAATATGCAGCCACCACGCAAGCAGTCGAGCAATTGCAGCCAAAGTTTTCAGGGCAGGTTTTTATTGGCTAACAACAATAGAAGATGCGAAAGACATAGTATGTACCTGCAACGCGTGCCAGATATTTGCGGCAAAACCTCATTCTCCGGCAGCAGAGCTGATGCCAATACCATTGGCGTGTCCTTTCGTGCAATGGGGGCTCGATATGGTGGGAAAAATCCACAAGTCCTCGCCAGGAGGACACGTGTATTTGCTCGTCGTTGTAGACAAATTTACCAAGTGGATTGATGCAGTACCAGTAACTTCGGCAGACGCAATATCAGCGGTAAACTTCGTGAAGGGGATAGTCTTTCGATTTGGCGTCCCTAACAGTATAGTTACAAACAACAACATCAACTTCACTTCTCGAGAATTCAAGGATTACTACGCAAAAGTAGGAATTAAATTACACTTTCGCATCGGTGGCGCACCCACAAACTAATGGTCAAGCCGAGAAAGGAAACGGTATTATCTGCAACGGCATCAAGAAGCGGCTGCTAACACCACTAGAGAAAGCGTGACATACTTGGTTTGTTGAGTTGCCCAGTGTTTTATGGAGCATACAGACAACACCAAATACAGCAACTCAGGAAACCCCGTTCTTTTTGGTCCATGGAGCTGAGGCGGTACACCCGATAGAAATAGAGCATAATTCTCCAAGAGTCGCAGAGTACGACGAAGAAACTTCGAGAAAGGCGCTAGAAGATGATGTCGACGCACTCGATGAAGCAAGGGATGAAGTATTGTCAAGAGTAACCACGTACCATCAGAACCTCAAAAACTATCATAGTCGACGTTTGCGACCCAGGTCTTTTCAAGTTGGCGACCTAGTTCTTCGACTCACACAGGATAGCCATGAAAAATTCGAGTCTCTATGGATAGGACCATACATCGTCACTGAAGTAATCCCAGGAGGAGCATACAGATTGAAGGACAAGAAGACAGTAATCCCAGGAGGAGCATACAGATTGAAGGACAAGAAGACAGGGAAGGAAGAATCAAACCCATGGAACGTGGCGGCGCAGCTCCGACGTTTCTACTCCTAGAAACCAAAATAGTATCAAATATGTAAGCACACATTGTACTGAAAAGCTCGCAAGTTTTCAGACGCACTCTTTTCCTTTCAGGGCACCGAGTGGGGCTGAAAGGTTTTTAATGAGGCGGACTTGCGATGCTGCAATATAGTAAAAATAGTGGTGATATACATTTTTTTCGCAAGGCTCGGGGGCTAGAACCCGAAGAATCCACAATATATACTCGGCTCTCACAAAATATATCTCAAAACTATTTTCCTTGGTTAAAAAACCTCGCGAATAATAAACATAGATACGCCACCAAAACGCTCGGGGGCTAGAAGAAAACAAAAAACATACAAACTTGCTTTGACTATACATGAGTCTCGCAATAATGTTTACAATACGTATAACTCGCCATATACAAAATTTACACTCTGGCTCAGAACCGAGCACAAATAGAAGGAAAAGAAGATGAACATCTATAACAAATCATCTATGGTCACTTTTTCACCCTCAGCAGGAGCATCCAGGGCATCCGCATAATGATATTCGTGGAAGAAAGCAGCATCCACCCTTAGAAGCTCTTCAATCATCTTTTCTGCAATGGGTGTCACCGCATCGTTAAGCTTGTCGACGTTTTTTTCTCTTCTGCTTTAATTTGGAGTAGCAGACGTCGATAACTGTTCAGATCCAGCTTCGATTGACAAATTTTCAACCAGATCAAAGCAAACCTGGCGCTGGCCATCAGCTGAGCTTTCACAAAGTCATGGATCTGATGTACGCTCTGGAAGTTTTTCATCAAATCAGGAAGAGTTGCGGGTCTAGGATTCCGAGGAAACATAGCACTGTACACCATGGCCGAAGTAATAGTGCAGAAGTCAAGAAACTTCCGAACTTGAGCGGCACGAACCTGGAACCGAACAATCCGTCGAGTACGGTCCTTGCTCGCCCAGAAGTCACTACCACTTTGTCTAGCGATCCGGAGAAGGACTGCAACTCGCGCATCAACGCGCTGATCCTCGGTAACAGCATCAAGAGAGGAACCTAGAGCCAATCAAGAAAAGAAAGATGACAAAGCACACAAGCAATGTCGAGGAAAAAGAAAGATGCAGCGCAACGTACCCGCCATATCTTGACTTGCTTCAGTCATCAGGTCAAGCATGTAATCATCACGGGTGGTAGCTCGCAATGTCTCGGCTACCGCAGTTTCCTTAACTCCTAAGCTTGTCGAAGAGCTGTTTTCTCACGCTCGGAGGATTTGCGGGACTGATCCATAATAGTAACGGCTTGTTTTTTCATGGCTTGGAGCTGCTGTCGAAGTTCGGCCAATTCCTGTTGAACTGAGTCAGCACACGAAGAATCATCCAAGAAAACATCGGCAGGTGTCCGTGTAGAGTGAGACGCGGCAGGTGAAGCATGGGAAGGTCCAGCAGCCTCGGTATAGTTATCAAATATGAACTGGAAGAAAGAAATATCGACATCAATCAATCAGCAAGGATCACTTTTTCATTAATATTGGAGACTAGATGGACCTGCGAGCTTCGCCTCGCCGCCTGTATCCCATCCTACATAGCGTGGCAAGTGTGGTAAATTTGCAGTCATTTTTTTATTACCAACAGCTGGGCATATCATTTTTAAATTGTCTAATTTAATATTTTGTCTTCCACGAATTTTATGGCCATCAATTTCACTGACCTTTAGTCATAGTTGACAGACATCTACTTATCTTCCGAAGGAAGCATAAATCGATTTCATTGATTTCACCATGTGACCACCATTAATAGTATGAAATTATAAGCTAAATTCACCAAACAACTTATTTCTAGAAAGAACATCCACATGAAACAGAGTTATCATCGATAGTGTTAACAAATAACATCCACAAGAAAAGAGGTATCCTCAGTCTCCAATACCAAAATATTGAATAGTAACAACCCAACCAACCAAATTGAATGCCCGACAACACTACATTTGAGCTAATTTGCACAAGCAACAAACCTTTCCAAGAACCTAGAAAGCAAAGTGATCATCTCCATGGGCGTGATAAAAATTATGTCTCCACATCAGCATTGGTGAGAGGAAAACCACCACTAATTCTAAACATGAATCAGCATAACATTGGACCGGACCTCTTTATGGTCTTCTAGGCAAGTCTTCATTTGGACAGCTAAACTAAAATATACCACAGCCCTGTATGAGAGAAACCTCAAAGAAAATAATGGTAACTTGAAACTTCATATACAAAATGATACAATAATAGGAAGACAATAGATGTATCTGACTGTAACAAAAGGAAGAGAATATTGTTTAACAAAAGGAAGAGAATATTGTTTGATTTCGATGGATAGCTATATATATCACACTCAACCAAGACAATATATGCATCTGGAAACCGTACAAATAAACATGAGGAAAAGCCAGATATCCTTGAACTACTATCGAGAGTGTCTTTCCTTTCTGCAGTGGAATGTTGATCATAAGACACATCTGCCAAGTGCCTTTTGTTCATTAATATTGCTCTGAAAAAACAAACACGTCTTTAAAAAAATATAATACAGTAGGAAAAAAGAAAACTTGGAGCTATTTAAATGTCAAGGTATCTATTTTTATATTTAAAATAAGGGAGGTAGCACAAGATTCACCTTCCTAATTCAGTAACAATAATCCTTCGTTGTTAGATGTTTTTCTATCAGCCTTCTTTGATTGAGAAAATCGCAAAGTAACTTCATCTTTATTGTACTACAGAATAAAATCCAGTAATTAAGGAGAGCATGAGATTGAGCTATGACAATTGCGAGATAACCGTATTGCTGACAGACTGCAATGAAATTATGAAACAAAGTTTGATGGCTGAAATTCACCTTAGGATAAATACTTCCTACCCCTGGGTGTAGTTAGTAAAACATGATACAGGCTAAATAAAACTGGACATAAATAGACGTGCAAGAAAAACAGCAGTACAACGGAATCTCCAAAGTTAAAATAGTGGTAGACTACAACGTGAGCATGTGGTGAGCCAAGATAACCCTGCATATTTATATTTATGACTATGTTAAACGCAAGTTCGAATAATCATGTGTGTAGGACAGAACATGAAACAGATATCATGAATAGCATGTAAAAGAGAAAGCGCCACTCATCCAGTAGTTATGTACAAAAATAAATCATCCGAAAAGCACAAACATAACATAACTAAGCATTGATGATTGGAATCACTTGATGTGCATATGCACTTACGTCAAGCAAATCAAGAGCAAGAAATTCGTGTGCGCGCCAATATATCCATATATCAACACTATGATCTGAAAATAACTTAATTGTCAAAAGATTATGTGTTTCTAAAAGAGATGAATGATATGTGAGCACATAGTACTAAGAGGAAAAGTTTGATACCTCGACCCAAGTTCAAGACCTTGGTCTCACATTAAAAAAAAAAACTCAATGGCACGCGCAGCGTCTGCTCCTTACATGAGTTTGAAGCGGCCACACGCTGCGTTCGGGGGTTTCTCATCTTCTAAAAGAATTCAAGTTTTTTTTCATTTCAAATAGCAGAAAGAATGTCTAGGCTAATTAAATCTTTCTTACCGCGGATATACACAGGCTCATACAAAGCTCCTTCCACTATAATTACATGATTTCTAGCATGCATGTATCAGGAGCAATCTGGCTTTGACGTGTAATCATACAATCATTTAAGGATCAATTTCCCGAAAAAATAGATATCTTTAATGAAGTTTTCTGGCACCCTTCAAACTGTGAACCAGAAACTCAATTGGTAGCAAAGACATTTACAGTTTTTTGGTGTCTTAACTCCCAAGTGAAGCTGGAGACGATTATATTGTGAAGGCAGACTACATCGCGGTATATTTCTTTCAAACACGAATTCTACTTTTGTAGCAGGTAACATCAATCTTGTCATTTCTAGAAAAAGCAAGTGATGTCGATATGGTTGAACCAGTCCCTCACCTCGGTGTAACACATGACTGAATGTGCCTCCACAAGTTTGAAATATACTTCTTGGTCCACACCGTCTCCATATGAAAACCTAGGAGCTTGTTAAACCGACAACCTACACAAAGAATTGAATCGGTAAATGATAATAAAAAATAAGTTTACACTTAGTAATGGAAAGACTCCACGTGACAAAAAAAAATTATACAAAGTTGTTACTGTAACCACTTAGTTCAATGCATCTTCATGAACAAAATACATATTTTAGAGACACAACCACAAGAAGCATCAATTCAATCCAATTTAGAATAATGTCAACAACACCATAGCTTACATTTCTTTTCAATTGACAGCAAGCAGGGGAGGCAAGGATTTTTCATGATCTGAAACATAACTGAAGCATGATTTCTGACCTTTGCAGTAATATTATATTATTCTTTTAAAAGATGGCAAACAACATCTGGAAAAGGTACTGTATTTGTTTTAATATCACTTGACGGAATATAACATAAGCATCGAGGCAAAATATAAAAATAGAAGTAATAAGTTCAGAGATATGAAATAAATCAATCCAAAACATGAAAAATCAAATTCCCAGGGGGAGCCATAGATGGATCCAAATCAACCTGTTTGGAAACAAAAATGATAAAGATAGACAACCAATTCTACTGTAAGAACTAACAGGGAAAGAAAACAACGGCATAATTTATACTTGTAGAGAGAAACCTTTGATCATACACTTTTTGTACCACTGGATCTTACCTAGACAGTTCTTACCTAGACAGTTCAGTTATATTTCTATACACCAAGAAAAGGGAAATAGCACAGCCAGGTATATCTCCATATTAGGGGAAAAAACGACTACAAAGAAGCATCAAATCTTAAGAAAATAAAGTCTAGGAACATTAGATATCAATATCGAATCTAAATTACACTGTCAAATCAGCAATCCAAAGGAGTGGAACCAAGCATGAATGCGCACAGTTGATCAGCATACTACATGCCAAGTACAGTTTATGGAATTGATCTGTATACTAAGTAGAACAAAATCAATCTGGTTTTTCTAATAAAGAAGAGGGCAGAAGTTTGTAGTCGATACATACTCTCACGGCCGGCCGGCTGGCTGGTCCAGCTGCAGATTGGGCGGCTGCTCAAGCACGCTGGCGGGAGCCGCCGCATGACTGGTACGGGACAGGATGGGGGCATGTGAAAGGCGCCACCGAAGGAAGGCGTTATGTAGGCGGCGGCCTAGAGGAAGAGCCTACCTGGGCAGTCGCCCTCTCTCCGCCGCCCTGCTTGCTGTCCAGTCACCTGCACGAAAGAACCCTCCTTGCTGCTGATTCTATGGAGAGGGAGCAGATGATTGGATGAAACCGGTATGTCCCATAGGATGAGCTGATGCAGCGCCTCCGTGATTTCGTCGCGGCAGGTTGCTCGCCGTCTTGCCTCCACCCCCGCGCAGTGCCTCCTATTCAACCATCTCTCCTTCTCCACAGTTGGTCGCATGCCTCACCGTTCGCCAGTTTGAGCGGAGCGTAGGGGCAGCTGTCCTTGGTTCCGCCTCCACCCCTGCAGATTTCGGTATGGCCGCTGAGGTGCGAGTAGAGGGAAGATCGGCGCCGTGAGGGCGGGGCGGCTAGGGTTTGGCCCGTGAGGATAGAGACCACGGTTGGGTCCGGCTGTTCGGGTGTGCCCCTGCAGTTTTTTTCCTCACGGTAGATGGTATTGGTCGCTGTATCGTGGACCGTAACCAGGGATGGGCCCATATGCGTCAATGGAGCAGCTAGCCGTTCCACTCGGTAACAAAAAATCAGGTTTAACCAGCTGATTAAACGACCCAGATGACTTTTGTCTGACATCCAACGGCGGAAAACACTGGCGACGGTGGAGGGCTCAGCAGGCTGGGTATGCAACGGGATTAATTGTTTTAGTAATATTTACATAATCGGGGTCCCTTACAAAAGTTGACTCCTAGCGAGTCGACATAGATAGTCGCAAATCACAAAGATAGCGACAACTACAAAAGGAAAAAGAAAAAAACATAGGGACATATTGGTCTACTTGACCTCCGTCCTGGCAGTGCTAGCGGATGCAGCAGGCTTCGGCCCCAAGAAGGCGAGGATTTTCTTCGAGTGAGGCTTGGCAGCCTTCACCAAAGTTTTCCACTTCTCCTTGTTCATCCCTTTGGGGCTACCAGCTTTCTCCCAATCGACGTCCTACTGGCTATCGGCCACCAAGGCGATGGTTCCCTCGACTCCAACCTTCAAGTTTTCCTGCCGATAAACCAAGGCAGGATCTTCCTTACCCAGGAAGCGATGGACAAGCTCAGAGAAGATCTCAGGCTGTGCTTCCTTAGGAAAGAAGTGGGGAAAGAGTCGCTTAAACGCGGCACGAGCATTGGAAATATTGGTGCGCGCCAGATCGCCGTGCAACTCGAGGATTGGAAGAGTGTCGAGAAGACGATCCTCGACCCCCTCGTGCAAGGTAAAATCTTCACCCATCCTTCCTACTGGAGCAAAGAATGGGTTCATCAATATTTAGAAAGGCAAATCAAGATAAACACAAAGACAGGTGAAGGAAAAAACTTACTAACGAATCTCTGATTTTGGGTGTCGAACCGATCTACTATGGCGTTCTCGCGCTCGATCTGCTAAGCAATTTTGTCACTCAAAGCATGCTCAGCATTTTGAAGTCTCTGTCGAAGGTTCCCAACAGTAGCGGCCTCTCTTTCAGCTTTCTCGCGAGCCTTTTCACTATGCTCTAGCTTAGCCGCAAGAGCGTGAACGCATTCTTCGGCCCGGCAGAGCGCCTCTGAAAAGATAGTCAAAGAGCAAATCTTATATCTTATATCTTATATTTACTAATTGGAGGCACCATACAAGACACCACGTTAATCCACATCATTAGAATAATTAAGACAATTAGATCTAAAATTGACGGTTATGATTAATCGAGAAAGTCACGGTTTATAATGTCACATAAGTAGTTACGTAGACACGTTTGTTTAATTGTGGACACAACAGATTCGTGAAACCGTGATATAGTTGGCACAAGGCTTTACCTATTTTTTTACAACCACGATGCTTCACACAATTCATGTCATGTACGATTGATTTTAAAAATGTGTCATGTAGTGTCCAACCTATGCAGTCTATGCGCGGCCCAAGACCATATTTATCTGCTGGATTGGAGGATACGACCCAGTACTTTTTGTACGCAACGATTGAGATTTACTCGAGCAGGAAATCATCATAGATTTGCTTCCCTTTCAAGAGCCTCCCCTCCCGCATTGAAGGTTACAGTCTCCGGATGCTGGCGATCAAACTTTGAGTACCAAGCAGCTGGCTCGAATCCATCTTTTTTTCCTAAATCCCGTTCTTCTCCGGTCTTAAATCTCATCATGCTTCAAGTCTTGGAATTTCGGATGGTTGAAGATCATGCAGTCTTCCGTGTTCTATTGATGCTCCAGCTCGATAGAAAAAATACCATGACCTAATCATTCGTGGCACGAGGGATGGACGGACAGACGTCTAGCACCAGCAACATGGTCAGCTACGTACGCTCTATGGGTACATCACAATCAATTTAAATACGGACGGTCATCGATGAAAATACGACTCACGCCGTCTCGGAGCGCGCCTTCGCGGAAGACATTCGAAGCTCAGGCGAGCGCCCCCCGGCACCAGCCCCTCGCGCCCCCCGCCATCACCCTCCCTTTCCGCCGCATACAGGCATGCTTCGTTCCCTCGCGACCTATGCCGATTTATTTAGCAGCTTCTCTATATAGTCCAATCAATTTCAGTGATGATTGTTGTAGTGGATGAGCGTCTGTACCGTACCAGTGGCAGTTTAAAAGAGATAGGATATGTAACTGAAAAATTATGGAGTACTAATTAGGGCATGTACATTAGTCTAGACACCTATTGTCTGCAATATCTATCCACGTCATTTCTAGACAGAGTAAAATACAGTTCATACAGTGTGGTGTCTGTAGGAGGTGGTTACAGGAAGAAACTTGATCAAATCACGTATGCCTTTGCCCAAAAATAGGAGGTCCTGAGCCCACGACATGCGACGGTATGAATACAATGGGAAAAAGCCTGTCGGTAGGCAGCGATCTTCAAGGGAATAGACCGTCGTTAAAACTACAGACGGGCTCTCTAGATTTTCTCTCTCTCTTTCTTACACGTCGGTAATATTCCTACATGGCTCAGGTTACAGACGGCTGACTGTACACCGTTGTACATCAGTACATGCCCTTAAGCGTTACGGCAAGGATGGTTACAGTTTCCAGCATCGCGTGGCAAGGCGGATGGAGGAATCATCTGCTGTTGAGGAACGGTCAGTGACGCACAGGATATACTATCTCTACCATTTCTCATTAATTATTTTTATGTCAAAACATCTGTTGTAATCAAACCACTACTCGCATCCTCATATATACTTTCGTAAAGTTTTCCTTAGGTTAGATTTCTAACTGGCAAAACAAGACGGGAAGAGTGAAGGTATGATCTTGGTGTTTACATTTACACTAGATCCATTATTTGTGTTATTTTACAGGCTCTCTCCATGTTTCTTTTCCAGACTGAGGTTTCTTGGTGATGATTCCTTAGTGCTTTGTTATGATATTTGCAAGTCACATTTACTGAAACATAAATTTAGTATGTTTTTCTCTATTTTTACTAGAGTTACAATGCATGATTTTTCTTATTTTGCAGATGATTTCTGTGTTGATTTCTCCCCAAATGATCGTTGCTGCATGTAATACAGTGAGAATGTATTGGTATTGTCAGTTTAAAACATGAGGTTTGCATGTCGTATTAACTAGAACCTCCACTTTTTCTGTGTCTTTTCTCCTTTTTAATATATTGAAGGATTTAATGCATGCGAGATTGTTACTTATGCGATGCATAGTTCTGGGTGTGCTCCCTCAAGTTTTATTTAGTTCGCGTTTTAGGTATAGTTAGTCAAAATTTATAAAGTTTGATAAAAAATAAAATAAAATTATAAATATAAATATGCATAATACCAAATCTATATGGTTTGAAATTATGTTTTATGGTGATTCGATGCAATCTATTTTATATTGTAGATGAAAATATTGTTGTGTAAATATTTAGTCAAAGTTAACTAAGTTTGACTTTGGATAAACAGACAAAGTGAGTAACTGTTAACAGAGGAAATACCTCCAAATTTTCATTTGTATCCTAGAGCCGAACTCGACAATCTACTTAGACAAGTTCATGAATGGTCTACTGAAGTCAATCAAGAACATCATAACATCTAATAATTTTATTCTCTCTACTTTAAAACTTAATATATAGACTAATACTACCTACAAGTGTGTAGTTGCCCCGCAACAACATTGATCTAAAATGTTATTATTAGAGTCTGCATATATTCAAAATAAAATACAAATAGTATAATAAAAACTAATTGAAGAAGTACCTATATATTGACTATACGACTTACAATGTATATTGGCAGATAGTTTGATTTTAAATATGTACATATAGATTTCCTGATATTTGAATTCATGGAAACAATTTTTGTAGCATAAATCTCTTAATATATTCGTATTAAAACTCATCAATCTTAATATATGTTCCAAAAAAAATAGCTAGCCAGTGCAGGTGCACGGGTTAATGACTAGTACCAATAATCAAAAATCAGTAACGGGTGCTAGGCGAAGAAAGCGAGTCACCAAAGATAAGGCAGGATTTACCTCTCAAATCATCGGCTTCATCACGGAACCCAATAAACTGGGTTCCAAGGTTGATGAGATGCTTCATCAAAGGCTATAAAGAGTAAATGACGGGAAGCAAGTTCAGAAGAGGCAAAACTGCGAGTCGAACACACCGATAGCAAGAGAAAATTAGATGAGTAATACAAAACTGCGAGTCACGGAAAAGAAGACTTACACCGTCCAAAGAAGGAGTCGAGGAGATCCCCGCAACAATCTCATGACTATCGCCAGCCCCAACCCTTGCTCTCTTCGACGAAGGGGCTCGGGGGCTGGCCATAGGCGTCGATGTTTCCACGTTCTATTGTGGGGGAGGCGAAGATTCCACAGCACTGCGATGCTCTTCAGAAAGGACCATGGTATTGGACGTGCTCGTCGGAGCCGTACCATGAACCGCGGGTTCTTCCTTTTCTTCTTCTTCTTGGGAGCTGTCAATATAGAAAAATAAGCATTCCGAAGAAAACAGGAGTTAGACAAAACATGAAAAGAAAGTGACTCATGAGTTAACAGCGCCAGCGTCATCATTGGGGTCAAAAGCACCCTCTTTTTCAGGAGAAGATTCCTCGGAAGCCGTTTCGGTAGGTTGGGAGGCGCCGGAGTCTTTGACATCGTTTATTTTCCTCTTGCGACCAGGAGAAGTAGCAAGAGGAGGAGAAACAGAGGGACAGAATCAGATTGCTCTGATCTGGTGCCGCTTTCAGAGGAACCTGCGGATTTTTGAGATCCCGCGGCTTCACTTTCAGGAAGGGGTTCCTGAGAATCACTGGCGACAATTTGCAGGTCATCTACCTCTCCACCTTCGGGAAGGGGAGGTAGAGAAGATAAAATTTGGTGGCCCTGTAAAACACAAAATAAAGATAAAGGCAAATATACAAGGAAAACAAAAAAGCAGTCTATAAAAACAGCAGAACAACTCGAAGGAGACACTTACTTCGGGAAGAGCGTGGGAGGCGCTGTATGGCTCCACGCGGCAAGAGGATGGAACTTCGTGTTTCTTGCTCAGAGAGGAAAAACGTCAGATGAGCTTTTCCAAGTCTTTCACAGAGAGATCCTTGGACAAGCGATCAACATCTTTCTCGCTAGAGTACATCCAAAGGTGGGTTTTGCGAGCCTGTAGTGGCTGCACCCTGATCCTAAGTAAGTAAGCAGTAATCTGAACACCCGAGAGTTCCTCTCCGTTGGTGTTCTGGAGCTGGTGGATGCGCTTCATCAGGGCTTCAGTGGCCGTCCTTTCTTCGGCAGTGGCCTCTGCGTCCCAAGATCGGCGCCTGAGAATTTCTTCGGCAGCTTCGAATGGAGCGATGCCATAACCTTGGGAGGTTTTGTACTCGTCATGGATATACAACCACCTCTTGCGCCACCCTTGGACGGAGTCGAAGAATTTGATGTCGAAGTAGTCGACATCAAGATGAATACAGATGCAAACGCCGCCTACATTGTAGACGACGTTTCGGGAGTTGTTGCGCCGGAGGTAGAAAATGCGTTTCCATGGGCCCCAATGAGGATGGGTGCCAAGGAAACGCTCACACAAGAAAATGGAGATGTGGAGGATGGAGTTCGGGGTCAGCTGGTGTAGCTGGATCTCATAAATAAAGAGAAGACCATAGAGAAATTCGTGGACAGGGGTGGAAAGGCCGCGAATGAGATGGTCAATGAAAGTTACCCGGTATCCGATTGGAGGGCATGGGAAGCTTTCATCGCTAGGGAAGATCAACAAGTCCTGCTTCTTCAGCAGGCCAAGTTTCTTCAGCATCCTCGTGTCCTGGTTGGAGATCTTGGAGCGCTCCCACCCAGAGACCTCAACCTTGTCCATCGGAGCGTTGGTGCATGGAGCTATGTGCTTCGTCAACTTCGTGCGTGGCGGCATTGGGGAGCGCTTTGGTGGAGCAACAGCGCGAAAGAGAGAAAGGGCTTGAGGAGCTTAGAGGAGTGCTAATGGCGGAGGCAGAGAGAGGAAGAAGATGTGCGGCGCGGCGAAGGGGGAGAATGAGGAAGATGAGGTAATTTTATAGCAGGAAGCTGACCCGCCGCACCGTTAGATGAAAAGATTACTGGTTAGAGTACTGCACGCTTGCCGGAAATTACGGAGGACATGTGTCCTCCACTTGCGCAACGTGTCGATGGTGCAGAACTTTGGACCCACGTTTCAGAGAAGTGACAGGAGCTGTGGTTTCCCAAGGAGGCAATCGTGGCTATCTTCAGCAGTGATGTCATTCCAAAGAAAATTTCGACTGCTTCTATCAAATATAATGACAGGAAAAGCTTGAGTGCTCCCGCCAGAGAAACTTCGGGAGCTTATGATTAAATACAAGCATTTGTTCATATGCTCGGGGGCTACTCTTATCAGAAATATCGTTCGTACTTCTGATAAGAGGGCAAGGCGGCAAAGAAGATATTGAGTTGATGAAAAATAGTAAAAGTTGAGCCTACAACCAAGTGCAAACACTTGGGTGTAGCCTCGGGGGCTACTCCCATCGGGAGCACTGGTCGCACACCAGATAAAATGAAAAAGACAGGGAGCAGCAAGTAAAAAAACAAAACAAAAGAGAGAAGAAGAAGAAAGGAAAGCTAGCGAAATAGTGACAAGAAAAATAAAATCGATCCTACAACCAAGTACAAGCAGTTGGTTGTAGCCTCGGGGGCTACTCCCATCGGGAGCACTAATCGCGCACCCGATGAAAGTATGAGAAGTATCATCTTACATTTTCGAGTTACATATAACTCTTTATGTACTCCCATCGGGAGGTCAAGATACTATGTCATCATATGACTCAAATGAATATGCCTTTCCAGCAGCCGGAAAAGGCACTCGATAATATATTCTCACAACGTGTCCGCCGCGGGAAAATCTCTGAATGACGTAATATTTTACGAAGGTAAGTCCCCAGCATCCGTCCTGTGTGGCATGGTATCGCACTCGAATGCGCTCTACTACTTTATCCGTGTCAACAGATGCGAAGAAAAATCCTAACGGACGTGTTAGGTACTCGATAAATTTAACTGGAATTCGACATATGGTAAGACCTTAAGCGGCGCATGTCGAATTAAGCCAGTATCCCAAGGTCGAGTTCAGGGACTTGACCTTGAAGTAGGTTTTTGCGGGTTTGCCACAAGAGCAGTTAACTGGTACCCGATCCGTCGGATGAACCAACCCCATCTACCGTTGTCCCTGTACAAGATATAAATACTTCGAGCAAAATATTAAATGGATTCATAGAATTTATGGATTATTTCTACATTGGAGATTTTACTCGACTCTACGATTCAAGTAAAATCTCAGGGGCTACTGACTAACAAGGTATTAACTTATCAATGCCTACAAGTTGTAGACTTGGGTTTCGAGGAAGTAGAGGGCAAGTAGATCTCGAAGGTTTCAGCCGGAAAAGGTGCTCGACTGCTAAAAACTAGGGTTGAGTTTGACAATGAGATTGATCCTTTCTTTGTCCCTCGACTCCCCCTTATATAGGAGGCGGAGCCGAGGGTTTCGTATTATACAAGTTACAATTGCCGGGAGGCTCTTTGAATCCGTCCCGTAAAGTTACAAATCTTTATCCCTAATCTATCTCTACTTGCCATAGTCGACGTCCTTATGGGCTTCCGGCACTACTAGGAAAAGGGCTACCACCGGCGCATCCTTTTTGGCTACTGCCGGCGCACATGAGCCCGCCGGTAGGAACAGGCCGGTGGTAGCAAACTACTCCCGGCGCATCATGTTGTGCGCCAGCGACAGCCCTACTATATACCGGCGCACCAGGTACTAGTTCGCCAGGGGTATGATTTTTTGGAAAAAAAAAAGCTGGTTGCAGCGACCAGCATCGCTGCACATGGCTGCAGTGCAGGCGCCTGCACTTTCACTTTACGCATGGAGCAGTAAAAAAATTTACAACTGGCAGGAAAATTTACAGAGAAGACCCTGCAAAGAAGAAAAAAAGCAATCAGGTCACGTATCGTCCTCCACCATCGGTCGGAGCTCTCTGTCTCCGCCCTTGCCGCGCCGGAGCTCGCCGCCCTTGCTGCCGTGGGATGTGGCCTGCCGCCCGGCGATGAACTTGAGGCCCTCCTTCAGCTTGATGGCGATGAACTCGCAGAGGTGGTGGAGGTCGGCGCGCGCGGCGAACCTGATGGCGAGCTGCGGGAGGAGTTGTCTTCCTCGGCGAGGCGCACCACGACCTCGCGCGCGTCGAACGGGAGGCCGCCCGCGGCGTAGAGGCTGCTGCAGCCGTCGTAGGCCGGGAGGCATGTCCCGAGGTCGGAGTCCCGGTAGAGGCGGACCAGCGCTCACCCACCGTCCCGAATCCAGGCCGCCGGCAGAACGCCAGCCCCGTGCTGGGCACGGCCGGCCAAATGACGGCGCGCGTCGCCGCCGCGGGCACCTTGGGCCCTGCGGCCGGCACTGGGGTAATGGCTGGACACGCCCGCGCCCTCCGTTCCGCCTGCTGCCTCAATTCTTGGCTCCCTCCGGCAACCGTCCGTTGTTAATCTGAGAGAGACTGGGAGAGAGATTTGAGAACGTGGGTGCAGGGAGAGAGCAGGCTGTGCCTCGAGCTGTGCTGCACTGCTGCGTTCGTGATGTGAGAACGTGGGTGAAGGGTGAATGTGAGAACGTGGGTGAGCAGAGTCTGTGCTGCGCGGTGTGCGGTCTGCAGTGTGCCACGTATGTAGAATTGCGTGTGCTGTGCTGCGCAGTTGCGTGCCGTGTGTGCTGCATGCGTGGAGAGAGCTGGTCTCGGCCGTGCCTCGAGGTGTGGAGCGGTACCGCCGGCGAAATAATTTTTTGGTTCGTCGGTGCTAATAATATGCCACAGGCGCACTGGAGTAGTGTTGCGCCGACAGTATTGGGGAGCAGAAGCTGTAATCTAGCTAGCTCGTATTGCCGGCGTACGTAGGTTTCAGTGCGCCAGCGATATATACTTACCACCGGCGCACCAAATAAGTGGCTCGCCGGCGGTAAATACCACCGGCGTACCACTTATTTGGTGCGCCGGCAGTACACGGGCAGCTATAGGCTTTTTCCTAGTAGTGCGGGCTTCATAAACTTCAGGTAATGGGCTTTCAGCAAACCCCGGGTACTATCTTCGGTAGGCCCATCTGGGATGCCTATGTCAGTAGCCCCCGAGATTTTGCTTGAATCGTAGAGTCGAGTAAAATCTACATCATACAATTCACCCATAAATTCTTCGAGTCATTTACAAATAATTTATTCGAGACATATATATCTTGCACAGGGATAATGGTAGATGGGGCTGGTTCATCTAACAGATCAGGTACCAGTTAACTGCTCTCGTGGCAAACCCGCAAAAACCTACTTCAAAGTCAAGTCCCTGGACATGACCTCGGGATAGTTGCGTAATTCGACATGTGCCGCTTTAGGACTTATTCATGAATTGAATTCCAGTCATGTTTATAAAATCCATAGCGCGCCCGCTAGGAATGTTTCTCCGCATCTGTTGATACGGGAAAAAGTAGCAGAGCGCATTCGGGTGCGATACCACGCCACTCAGGATAGATGCTGGGGTCTTACCTTCGTAAAGTTTTACGGCATCCAGAAGTTTTATCGCGGCGGACGCGCTCCAGGAATATATTGTCGAGTACCTTTATCGGCTGCTGGAATAGACAATTTCATCGAGTCAATTAACGATAATATCTTGACGCTCCCGATGGGAGTACATGCAGAGTTATGTGTAACTCGAAAATGTATGGCGACAATCATACTCCTTGAATTTTATCGACTATTCTTCCCAGCACAAATTATCGGGTGCGCGACCAGCACTCCCGATGGGATTAGCCCCCGAGGCTAGAGTCAAGTATTTATACTTGGCTGTAGGCTCAATTAAACAACAACTCATTTCTGCTCCTCCTTTTACTTTATCGGGTGCGCGACCAGCGCTCCCGATGGGAGTAGCCCCCGAGGCTACAGTCAAGTATTTATACTTGGATGTAGGCTCAACTTTTTTATCTTCTTTGAACCACCATATATTTATTTCCTTTATGCCATCCTCTTATCAGAAGTAGTCATAAAACTTCGGATAAGAGTAGCCTCCGAGCATTTGAACAAATACTTGTATTTGATCAAAGGCTCTCGAAGTTATCTTATTTGAATCCTCGGTAGTTCTCCTACCGCTATTTTGAAATACCTATTCGAGATTTTCCAATGACGATGTCGATGCTGACGATAGCCACGAACTCTGTATTGGGAAGGTGCGAGTCCTGTCATGTCTTTGATATGTGGGTCCAAACCTCTGCGCCTTTTATACGTCGCGGGAGTGGGGGGCACACGTCCTCCGCTTTTTCCGGCACGCGCGCTGTAACACCTGTCCGGTAACTTCACAGTGAATATACATTTTTACCCCTGTAGACACGTGTAGGTTATAGGATCCATTTTCTTTTATCCAACGGCGCAACGGTTCGGTGGCGTGCTATAAATATCTCCCTTCATCCCCTTCGCCGCGCCGCTCATCTTTCCTTTCTCTCTCCAAAACCACCATTGCTGCTCCAAGCTCGTGCGCTCTTGCTCTCCCCCGTTCTCCACCAAAGCTTGCATTGATGCCACCGCGCACGAAGCTCACGAAGCACACCGCTCCAGGAACCAATCCGCAAATGGAGCCTACGGAGATTTCCGGGTGGGAGAGATCTAAGATCTCCAACCAAGATCTGAAGACCCTCAAGACATTGGGGCTACTGAAGAAGGAGGAAGCACTAATCTTCCCTGGCGATGAAAGTTTCCCTATGCCGCGCATTGGATATCGGGTAACCTTCGTTGACCACCTCATTCGTGGCCTTTCCACCCCCATCCACGAATTTGTTCTTGGACTTCTCTTTGTCTATGGGACTCAGCTACATCAGCTGACCCCCAACTCCATCCTCCATATCTCGATTTTCATCATACTATGTGAATGCTTTCTCGGGACCCATCCTCATTGGGGCCTGTGGAAATGCATCTTTTATCTCCGGCGCAAAAATTCTCGCAATGTCGCCTACAATGTGGGCGACGTTGTCATCTGCGTCCGACCCGAAGTTGACTACTTCGACGTCAAGTTCCCTGACTCTGTTCAAGGATGGCGCCGGAGATGGTTATACGTCCAAGAGGAGCACGTTGACTCGCAGGAATACAACATCGCTCCCTTTGATGGTGCCGCAAAACTCCTCCGGCGCCAATCATGGGACGCCGAAGCTACCGACAAAGAGAAAACGACGACAAATGCTCTGATGAAACGCATTCACGAGCTTCATAACACCCGCGGTAAAGAACTGTCGGGTGTTCAAATCACTACTCACTTCCTTAGGATTAGGGTGCAGCCTCTGCAGGCTCGTAAAAACCCCCTCTGGATGTACGTTGGCGAGGAAGATGTCGACCGCGTATCCAAGGACCTTTCTATGAAGGTGACGGGGCGGTTCCTCGGCAATGCCCACCTTGAGGGGCTTGGGTTTTAGAGAAAGGCGACGACGGAAGTTCCGGGAGCGAGGCGGTACACGACGTACCCAGGTTCACGTCCCCGCGGTGGAGGATCGCTACGTCCTGCTAGCAATCCACTATATGAATATATATGTGTACAGGGGGCCGCCATAGGCGGAGTTGTTGGATCTAGTCTAGTTCTAATCTGCGGGTTGTGTTGTCTAGGCATGTCGCCTCTATGATTTATGTTTCTGTATATGCGTGTCCCTAAGGGGTGCCCCTGCCTGGCTTTATATATCAGCCAAGCTAGGGTTTACAAGAGTCCTAGTAGGATTCATATTGGAGTCTTCTTTCCTTGTAGTCCAAGTTGTTAACGCTTGCAGGTCCAGCTTGTCGAGTCCTTGTGCTGGTCCATCTTGATAATCCACACCGGGTATGGCAATGTCGAGTACCCAAAGGGTTATGCCCACATCAGTAGCCCCCGATTGTCTGGCCGAAGTGAAGCTTCGGGCAGGGACTAAAGTTGCCATCGTCCGAATGTCTTGATCTTCTACTGAGTCTTGAATCTTGTGCTTGATGCAGAGTCGAAGTTTCTTTTTGTCGGGTACGCGAAGCGCTCCAGATGGGAGTATCCCCCGAGTCTATGGGCGGGTGCTTGCAGCCGCGCATAGACTCAAGTTGTACTACTCGAAGATCTTGGTGTTGATGTCGACGTCTTCTGGTTTATTCTTCTTTGTTGACAAAGCTGCCATTTTTTATCGGGTGCGCGACCAGCGCTCCCGATGGGAGTAGTCCCTGAGCCTGTAAATGAATATTAAATAGTCATGTATAGAGTGTTAAAAAATGCTGAGTCAAATACCGTAGACTTTTTCAAGTTCCGAGAACTTGATGCCGATGACTCTGATGATGTCATAGATAGAGGAGCCGATGATTGAGATGATATCCCAGAGGAGCCGATGATTGAGATGATGGCCCAGAGGAGCCGATGATTTGGATGATGGCCCAGAGGAGCCGATGATTTGGATGATGGCCCAGAGGAGCCGATGATTTGGATGATGGCCCAGAGGAGCCGATGATTTGGATGATGGCCTAGAGGAGCCGATGATTTGGATGATGGCCCATAGGAGCCGATGATTGGGGTGATATCCCAGAGGAGCCGATAATTTTATCGGGTGCGCGTCCAGCCCTCCCGATGGAAGTAGCCCCCGAGTCTGGGCACTGATGCTTGCAACCGTGAGTAGACTCAAGTCGAGCAACCCGATGTTTATAGTTTTCTTTAGGTGCCGTTGACACATTGTTGTTTATTTCAAGGGGCAATTCTTAATGCACCTTGAGCATCGTTGATGCCATTGTTTGTAAGTTTATCGGCAGCAAATTATTTGAGTGATCAGCTCGTGTTGCAGGTCTTCCTAAACCCGTTGTATGTGCAACTTTGCTTTCAACCGATGCATGACTTGACAGCAGCTCCCGAATAGATCGGTGGCACTAGATCTGCCGATGACTCCATCGCTCTTTTGATACTTATGTAATTTAAAGTACCGAGCGTGGGTCGTTTTCGTACGTATTTCATGATCCTTGCTATTTGCGGCACTCTTTGAGGCATCTATAGCAAACAAAAAGAGCAAGGTCCCCGTTAATCCTTGCTATCTGCAGCACTCTTTGAGGCATCTATAGCAAAAGAAAAGAGCAAGATCCCCGTTGATCCTTGCTATCTGCGGCACTCTTTGAGGCATCTATAGCAAAGGAAAAGAGCAAGGTCCCCGTTGATTTTGCATCATAGCACTCGTAATCTCAGAGGCTTTTTCATGATCCTTGCTATCCGCGGCACTCTTTGAGGCATCTATAGCAAAGGAAAATAGCAAGGTCCCCGTTGATTTTGCATCATAGCACTCGTAATTTTAGAGGCTTTTTTAGAGTGCAATCTCTGGGCGTACTTTCCATCGCACCGATGTTCGTTGTAATATACGAACAAGGTTCCTGACGATGTAGTTCGGGTGTCCCGAATTACTGCAATTCTTCAAAGAAACAAAACTTGAGTCTTCAAATCTTCTTGAATCCCAGCGAACCAACGCTCCCGATGGGAGTAACCGCAATAGTTCGAAGCTATGCCAGGAGCCTGATACGTCTCAAACGTATCTATAATTTCTGATGTTCCATGCTTATTTTATGACAATACCTTCATGTTTTGTTCACACTTTATATCGTTTTGATGCATTTTCCGGAACTAACCTATTGACGAGATGCCGAAGTGCCAGTTCCTGTTTTCTGTTGTTTTTGGTTTCAGAAATCCTAGTAAGGAAATATTCTCGGAATTGGACGAAATCAACGCCCAACATCTTAGAATTCCACGAAGCTTCCAGAACACCCGAGAGCCACCAGAGGAGAGCCAGGGGGCCCACACCACCAGGCGGCGCGGCCAGGGGGTGGGCGCGCCCCCCTATGGTCTGGCTGCCTCGTCAGCCCTCCGACTCCGCCTCTTCGCCTATTTAACGGTCCCTGACCTAAGTCTTCGATACGAAAAAGCCACGGTACGAGAAAAGTTCCAGAGCCGCCGCCATCGCAAAGCCAAGATCTGGGGGACAGGAGTCTCTGTTCCGGCACGCCGCCGGGACGGGGAAGTGCCCCCGGAAGGCTTCTCCATCGACACCACCGCCATATCCAACGCCATCTCCATCAACGCTGCTGCTCCCATGATGAGGAGGGAGTAGTTCTCCCCCGAGGCTAAGGGCTGTACCGGTAGCTATGTGGTTAATCTCTCTCTCTGTACTCCAATAAAATGATCTCATGAATTGCTTTGCATGATTGAGATCCATATGATGAGCTTTGTATTGCTACTAGTCTATGTGCTACTCATGTGATGTTATTAAAGTAGTCTATTCCTCCTGCATGGTGTAATGGTGACAGTTTGTGCATCGTGTGGTTCTTGTCGTAGGTTATGATCATAATCTCTTGTAGGTTATGGAGTTAATTATCACTTTGATAGTATTGATGTGATCTATTCCCCCTTTCATAGTGTAATGGTGACAGTGTGTATGCTATGTTAGTACTCGGGATATTTTGCAAAGATCTATTATGCTCTAAGGTTACTTAAATATGAATGCTGAATGTTGTGGCGCTTGTTAACTCCGGCTTGAGGGAGCTCTTGTAGCCCTACACCATGAATGGTGGTTGTCATCCAACAAAAGAGTGTATGTAGCACAAATGAGAGAAGTTATTATTTATTATGCGATCAATGTTGAGAGTGTTCACTAGTGAAAGTATGATCCCTAGGCCTTGTTTCCAATACTGCAAACACCGCTTACTTACTGTTCTACTGCATGTTTACTCGCTGCCATATTTTATTCAGATTACTATTACCACTCATATACATCCATACTACTTGTATTTCACTATCTCTTCGCCGAACTAGTGCACCTATACATCCGACAAGTGTATTAGGTGTGTTGGGGACACAAGAGACTTCTTGTATCGTGATTGCGGGGTTGCTTGAGAGGGATATCTTTGACCTCTTCCTCCCTGAGTTCGATAAACCTTGGGTGATCCACTTAAGGGAAAACTTGCTGCTGTTCTACAAACCTCTGCTCTTGGAGGCCCAACACTGTCTACAGGAAAAGAAGCATGAGTAGACATCAAGCTATTTTCTGGCGCCGTTGCCGAGGACGAATCAAGACACTCCATCAAGCCCGTCAACAGCCATCAAACCTCCCACGTCAATCACGCGCCAGTTGTGGACAGCAAGCTATTTTCTGGCGCCGTTGCCGGGGAGGAAAGGTAAAAGGCACTCATACTCCGGTCCCAGGTAACTAGGTTATTTTCTGTTTCCGTTGTAAGTGCTCGAAGCTATTTCCTTTAGATCCTGCAATTGCATCTTTTGGTTTCTTGTTTACACTAGTTAGGCATAATGGAAAGCAATAGTGAGCATCTTATTCTATTTCCTGAGTTAAGACATGGATTGTTTGCTGCGAAAATTTAAAAACCTATGAAATCTTATTTGCATGCTAGTAGCAATGATATTAGTATGAACACTTTGAACACCATTGTTGCTAATGATATGGAAAATTCTAAGCTTGGGGAAGCTGGTTTTGATGAGCATGACACTTTTAGTTCCCCAAGCATTGAGGAGAAAATTTTCTTTGATGATACTTTGCCTCCTATTTATGATGATTATAATGATAGTGGTCTTTTGGTGCCGCCTACTATGGAGAGTGAATTTTATTATGATTATACTATGCCTCCTACACTCGATGAGAATAATAATGATAGCTACTTTGTTGAATTTGCTCCCACTACAACTAATAAAATTGATTATGCTTATGTGGAGAGTAATAATTTTATGCATGTGGCTCATGACAAAAATGTTGTATGTGATAGTTATATTGTTGAGTTTGTTCATGATGCTACTGAAAGTTATTATGAGAGAGGGAAACATGGTTATATGCATCTTAATAATAGTAAGTTTCCCCTCTTTATGTTGAGAATCTTGAAATTGTGCTTGTGTTACTTTTCTATGCTTGCCACTTTCTTCTTCATGAATTTATTTGTGTACAAGATTCCTTTTCATAGGAAGTGGGTTAGTCTTAAATGTGCTTTGAATTTTCTTATTGATGTTCTCTTTTGGTAAAGTTGATACTAGATTTGGATTACTGCGCAGAAACATATTTGCTGTCTGTCACGAATTCGCGCAGAACTCTCTGTAGAAGAGTCAAAAAAATCTGAAAATTTACGTGCGTGATCCTCAGATATGTACGCAACTTTCATTAGTTTTGAGTTTTTCCGTTTGAGCAAGGTTAGTGCCCCTGCAAAATTCGTCTTTACGGACTGTTCTGTTTTGACAGATTCTGCCTTTTATTACGCATTGCCGCTTTTGCTATGTTGAATGAGTTTCTTTGTTCCATTAACTTTCAGAAGCTTTGTGCAATGTCCAGAAGTGTTAAGAATGATTGTGTCACCTCTGAACATGTGAATTTTTGATTATGCACTAACCCTCTAATGAGTTTGCTTGAAGTTTGGTGTGAAGGAAGTTTTCAAGGGTCAAGAGAAGAGGATGATATACTATGATCAAGAAGAGTGAAAGGTCTAAGCTTGGGGATGCCCCGGTGGTTCATCCCTGCATATTTTAAGAAGACTCAAGCATCTAAGCTTGGGGATGCCCAAGGCATCCCCTTCTTCATCGACAACTTATCAGGTCACTTCTAGTGAAACTATATTTTTATTTCGTCACATCTTATGTACTTTACTTGGAGCGTCTGGGTGCTTTTATTTTCGTTTTGTTATTTTCATTCTCTGAATAAATTCATGCTCATGTGTGGGAGAGAGACACGCCCCGCTTTTTCATATGAACACTAGTGTTCTTCATTCTTACTTTTAATGTTCAAGGGCGAAAGTTGATCGCTTCACTTGTTGCTATTTGGTTGGAATCAGAAAATGCTTTATATGGTTTGGAATAACTTGAAACGTGGCACTTGTTTTGAGCTCTCATAGATCATGTTTAAGCTCTTGCATCATGTAGTTTAATCTATTAGTGGATAACTACCCTAGAGCTTGTTAAAATTTGGTTTGCATGATTGGTCTCTCTAAGTCTAGATATTTTCTGGTGAAGTGTTTGAACAACAAGGAAGACAGTGTAAAGTCTTATAACGCTTGCAATATGTTCTTGTGTAAGTTTTGCTGTACCTGTTCATACTTGTGTTTGCTTCAAACAACCTTGCTAGCCCAAACCTTGTACTGAGAAGAAATGCTTCTCGTGCATCCAAACACCTTGAGCCAAAACCCATGCCATTTGTGTCCACCATATCTACCTACTATGTGGTATTTTTCTGCCATTCCAAAGTAAATTACTTGAGTGCTACCTTTAAAATTTCATTCCTTTATCTTTGCAATATATAGCTCATGGGACAAATAGCTTAAAAACTATTGTGGTGATGAATATGTAGTTGTGTGTCTTAGTTCTTATAAGTTGCTTATTGAGCGGTAACCATGTTTCTGGGGACGCCATCAACTTTTTACCTTTGTTGGATATCATGTGAGATGATATGCATGTTCGTCTTGTCTGAAGTAAGTGCGATTTCATGATCAAATGGTTTGAGTATGCATATGTTAGAGAAGAACATTGGGCCGCTAACTAAAGCCATGTATCATGGTGGAAGTTTCAGTTTGGACATACAACCTCAATCTCTTATGAGAATATTATTTGTTGTTGAATGCTTAAGCATTAAAAGAGGAGTCCATTATCTGTTGTCTATGTTGTCCCGGTATGGATGTTTAAGTTGAGAATAATCAAAAGCGATAAATCCAATGCGTGCTGATGACCCACAAGTATAGGGGGTGTATCGTAGTACTTTCGATAAATAAGAGTGTCGAACCCAACGAGGAGCAGAAGGTGTTGACAAGCAGTTTCGATGAAGGATTCACTGTAAATGCTCACGGACAAGTATTCGGGGGTTTTGATGTAGCGAGATAAATAAAGTACAAGTAAATAAAATGCGAGAGAAATAATTGCAGCGAGTGGCCCAATCCTTTTTAGCACAAAGGACAAGCCGGTTTGTTTACTTATAATGACCAAACATTCTTGAGGACACACGGGGATTTTAGTCTAGTGCTTTTGCTTCCTATATTTGATTAATCTTCATTGTTTTGATAAGTGTTGTGTGGGTGAACCTATGCTAATGCACCGCCCTTCCTAGGACTAATACATACTTGTGATTATACCCCTTGCAAGCATCCACAAATACAAGAAAGTAATTAAGATAAATCTAACCACAGACCTTAAACTACGAGATCCTGTTATCCCTCCTGCACTAGATATACTAACGGGGTTTAGGTTTACGTCAGCTCCGGCAACCCCACAATTAGCAAACGAATACAAGATGTACTCCCCTAGGCCCATAAAGGTTAAGTATCATGTAGTCGACGTTCACATGACACCACTAGAAGAATAACACCACAACTTAAATATCATAACATTGAATATTACTCAACAATAATTCACTACTAACATTTGGACTTCACCCATGTCCTCAAGAACTAAACGAACTACTCACGAGACATCATATGGAACATGATCAGAGGTGATATGATGATGAATAACAATCTGAACATAAACCTTGGTTCAATGGTTTCACTCAATAGCATCAATAACAAGTAGTAATCAACACCGGGAGAGTTTCCCCTATCAAACAATCAAGATCCAACCCAAATCGTTACAGCGGTGATGAGATGCAGCGGTGGAGATGGCGGTGTAGATGGTGAAGATGATGGTGATGATGATGGAGATGATGTCCAGCTCGATGACGATGGCGATGGCGTCGATTTCCCCTCCGGGAGGGAATTTCCCCGGCGGATTCCTGCCCGCCGGAGAGCTCTTTTCTCTCTGGTGTCTCTCCGCCCCGCAGAGGCGTCTCTGTCTATTCTCCGTAACTTCCCGTGTCTTAGGTTTTCGGGGCGAAGAAGTACGCGAAAGAGGGGCGGCCAGAGGGGGCTGTGGGCCCCCTCCCCACATGGCGGCGCGGCCAGGGCCCGCGCCGGCCTATGGGGGGCCCATGGCGGCCCCTCTCGGCCCCTCCTTTTGGCTCCCTTCATCTTCTGGAAAAATACGATTTTTCATATAATTTCCGTCAATTGTTGATCTTCCGAAATATGGTGTCCTGACGGTGCTTTTTCCAGCAGAATCCTGACTCCGGTGAATAATTCTCCAATGATCATGAAACATGCAAAATAGGTGAAACAACATAAGTATCATCTCTAATATGAAATATATCAATGAATAACAGCATTATGATATAAAATAGTGATGCAAAATGGACGTATCAACTCCCCCCAAGCTTAGACCTCGCTTGTCCCCAAGCGAAACTGAGCTCAATAAACAAGACCACATGTTTATGGAGTGAAGAGTCGATAAATAAAATACGGACAAGAAGCATCATATTGATTCACACAAGATATTCTAGTAAACATTCTCTTCATATAACTCAACTTGAAATAAGTAAAGAGAAATCACAAATAGAGGTGCATAGGAAATCATAAATGGTTATGGCAAACTTTGTTCTTGGTCAGAGAACTACTAACGGATTGTACTTATCTTCTATGAAAGCTTTCGTATTAGAATTTATATAGCATGGCTTTCATCCTCAATCATAACAATCTCCTCATAATCATTGATAACTTTCAAAGTCATATTCATTCAGATAAAATTTGTACTAAACAAGAAAGCATAAAAGACATGATTAACTAGATCATAGCATAAATGGTTGGTTCACAACAACTCAATTGCTTGCTTAAGATAGAAGGACATAGGTTTACTGACTCAACATAAAGTAAAAGAATGGCCCTTCGCAGAGGGAAGCAGGGATTAAATCATGTGCTAGAGCTTTTCAAGTTTTGAAATCATATAAAGAGCATAAAAGTTAGATTTTGAGCGGTGTTTGTTGTTGTCAACGAATGGTAGTGGGCACTCTAATCCCCTTGCCAAACAGACCTTCCAAGAGCGGCTCCCATGAAGGACGTCATCTCTACCAGCAAGGTAGATCATCCCCCTTCTCTTTTGTTTACACATGTATTTTAGTTTTATTATGGATGACACTCCCCCCAACCTTTGCTTTCACAAGCCATGGCTAAACGAATCCTCGGGTGCCTTCCAACATTCACATACCATGGAGGAGTGTCTATTGCAAAATTAAGTTGCTTGATAAATCAAGGCAAAACATGTGAAGAGAATTATTAATGAAAGTTATTAATTGGGGCTGGGAACCCCGTTGCCAGCTCTTTTTGCAAAATTATTGGATAAGCGGAGGTGCCGCTAGTCCATTGGTGAAAGTCCGCCCAACAAGATTGAAAGATAAAACACCACATACTTCCTCATGAGCTATAAAACATTGACACAAATAAGGAATAATATAGTTTGAATTATTTAAAGGTAGCACATGAAGTATTTACTTGGAGTGGCGCAAAATACCACATAGTATGTAGTTATGGTGGACACAAATGGCATGGGTTTGGTCTAACGTCATAGATGTATCAGAAGCATTCCCTCTCAATACAGGTCTTTGGCTAGCAAGGTTGGGTAGCAAGCATAAAGGTTGAGGGAAACAAACAAATATACATGTGATAGAAACAATCATGCATCTTTCTCATAAGCACAAGCAATTTTAACTTCAGAATACTAAACTCATTAGCAGAAAGATAATAAAGCAATATATCTACATGTATTTCCCTTTTCTATTTAAACATCAAGGTGTTGTTGCTATTGACCAATGCTAAGTTTGCCAAAACCAAATAGATTTACTTGATGCTCCCAAAGTGATATCAATAATAATGTCAAGAATAATCATATAAAAGAAATTGCAAACTAAAATAAGATGTGCAAAAAGTAAATGAGACTTCTCATTAATATTCCATAACGATAACTCACACCAACGGATACATAGATAACCAACTAAGAGAGAGATACTTCCACACTGCAAACTATTCTATATGATAACTTCCCTACTCATGATATGACACTACTTGATAGTAAAAGATAAAGATAGTGATGATGTGATACCGCGGCACTCCCCCAAGCTTGGAACAAACCAAGGGGATGCCAATACCGATGATGAATTACTCCTTCGGTGGTGATGGTGGTGGATTCTTCTCGCGCTTCTTAAAGATCTCCTTCAGCTTCAACTTCTCAGTTTGGCAGTTCTGCACTAAAAATCGAAGAGATTCATTGTTATCTGAATGTGGCGGTGGCGGCCTTGTGATGGGAATCGAGTAATATTCCAGCATTCTGCGACGTCTCTGGTTCTCCTCCTGAAGTATCTCCACTTCCCTTCTCAGTACACGATATTGATCACAAAACTCATCGGTAACCCGTATTGCTTCCTCCACACAAGGGAAAGAGTCGAGGCTAAGAGCAGGCGGAAGAAGTCCCTGCAAGTTATGAGAAAAAGAACGCCCAGTGTTAACCGATCCCACCAAGATGGGCTTACTCTCCATAGCTTCCTGCTCTCTTTTTGCTGATGCTATCTTCTTCACTCCTTTATTGACACCTTCATCCATCTCTTTCTCCCAAGGCCCCTTGTCTTTGTTGTTGGAGACCATGGTGCTTCTAGATCAAAAATAGATCCTGGCAGAAAACAGCTCGAAACAAAACACGACGAGAAAACGATATACGGACCTCCAGGGGTCCGGGGGATTATATAGCAAATATTTTTACGACAAAAGGAAGGTTCCAGGCCGAAAACGAGTGGAAACGGGACGCCGAGGGGCTGCCCCATAGGGCGGCGCGGCCAGGGTGGGGCCCGCGCCGGCCTTTGGTGACGGGCCCTCGCGCGTCTCCTCCACTCCGTTTCGATCCCGTAATTTTTCATATTTTCCATAAACAACAGAAATATTGTTCGGAAAGTGAAACGCGGACTTTTTATTACTAAAACTGTTACCTATTCAAAGTCGGACTCTGCAGAACTGTCAATTTGATCTTTGATGAAAGCTTCCAGAGTCATCACTTGAATAACATCAATATCTTCATTATAAGAATCTCCAGAAATATAATGCTTGAGTCTTTGTTCATTCACTACTTGTGTGGCGTTACCTTCCAAAGAGCTAATTTTTATTGCCCCTGAACGATATACCTCCTCAATAACATATGGTCCTTCCCATTTTGAGAGTAATTTCCCTGCAAAAAATCTGAGACTAGACCGATACAATAGGACTTTATCTCCCACATTAAATTATCTTTTAATAATTCTTCTATCATGCCACTTCTTAACTTTCTCCTTAAAAAGTTTAGCATTTTCATCAGCTTCACTTCTCCCTTCATCTAAAGAACTCAATTGTAGCAACCTCTTCTTACCGGCAAGTTTAAAATCTTTATTAAGTTCTCTTACAGCCCAATAAGCTTTGTGCTCTAGTTCTAAAGGTAAATGACAAGCTTTCCATAAACCATTTTATAAGGAGACATTTCCATAGGATTTTTATAAGCAGTTCTATAAGCACACAGTGCTTCCTTTAACTTACTAGCCCAATTCTTTCTAGATTTATTAACAGTCTTTTCCAAGATAGCTTTAATTTCTCTATTTGATAATTCTACTTGCCCACTAGTTTGAGGATGATAAGCTGAAGCAATTCTATGATTAATACCATATTTGGCAAGAGTTTTTCTAAAACCACCATGAATAAAATGAGAACCTCCATCGGTCATAATATATCTAGGTACTCCAAATCTAGGAAATATAACATCTACAAGCATTTTTATAGAGGTCTCACCATCAGCACTTTTTGTAGGTATAGCTTCTACCCATTTAGTAACATAATCAACAGCGACAAGTATATGAGTGTTACCTTCTGAAGAAGGGAAAGGACCCATGAAGTCAAATCCCCAACAATCAAATGGTTCAATAACAAGAGTATAATTCATAGGCATTTCATTGCGTCTAGAGATATTACCAACTCTTTGACATTCATCACAAGATAAGATAAACTTCCTTGCATCTTTGAAAAGTGTTGGCCAATAAAAACCTGATTGTAGAACCTTTTGTGCGGTTCTATCTCCGGCGTGATGTCCTCCATAGACACTACCATGGCATTTACTCAATATCTCTTGTTGTTCATATTCGGGACACATCTTCGTATAATACCATCCACTCCTTCTTTATATAAGTGTGGGTCATCCCAAAAATAATGCCTCAAATCATAAAAGAATTTCCTCCTATGCTTGAGTTGAAAAGGTTGGAGGCAAGTACTTGATACAATAAAGTTAGCATATTCAGCATACCAAGGACTATCTCGCGAGCTCACCTTTATTACAGCCAATTGTTCATTTGGAAAACTATCATTAACAGGAACATGATCATAAGAAATATTTTCCAATCTAGACAAATTATCAGCAACAGGATTATCAGCACCTTTTCTATCTACAATATGTAAATCAAATTCTTGCAAAAGAAGCACCCGTCTAATAAGCCTTGGCTTAGCATCTTTCTTTTCCATAAGGTACCTAATCGCAGCATGATCAGTATGAACTGTAACTTTTGAACCAACAATATAGGGTCTAAACTTATCACATGCAAAAACTACGGCTAATAATTCTTTCTCAGTTGTAGCATAATTTCTTTGAGCAGCGTCTAGAGTTTTACTAGCATAATGAATAACATTTAATTTTTTATCTACTCGCTGTCCAAGGACAGCACCTACAACAAAATCACTAGCATCACACATAATTTCAAAAGGCAAATTCCAATCAGGAGGTTCAACTATAGGAGCAGTTGTTAAGGCTTTCTTTAGAGTTTCAAAGGCTTCCTTACAATCATCATCAAAAACGAAAGGTACATCTTTTTGAAGAATATTTGTAAGAGGCTTTGAAATTTTAGAGAAATCTTCAATAAATCTCCTATAAAAACCAGCATGACCAAGAATACTACGAATACCTTTAACATCCCTAGGATAGGGCATCTTCTCAATTGCTTCAACTTTAGCTCTATCAACTTCAATACCTTTCTCAGAAATTTTATGTCCCAATACAATTCCTTCATTAACCATAAAGTGGCATTTCTCCCAATTAAGAACAAGGTTAGTTTCTTCACATCTCTGCAAAACTTTATCAAGGTTTCGCAAGCAATTATCAAAAGAATTCCCATAGACAGAAAAATCATCCATGAATACCTCAACAATCTTTTCACAAAAGCCATGAAAAATAAGCGGACATGCATCTTTGAAAAGTAGCAGGAGCATTACATAAACCAAAAGGCATACGCCTATAAGCATAAGTCCCATAGGGACAAGTGAAAGTGGTTTTCTCTTGATCTTTAGCTCTAACAGCAATTTGTGAAAACCCAGAATAACCATCAAGAAAGCAGAAATGAGTATATTTAGACCACCTTTCTAACATTTGATCAATAAAAGGTAAAGGGTAATGATATTTCTTAGTTACTTTATTAACTTTTCGAAAATCAATGCACATTCTATACCCTACAACTACTCTTTGAGGAATAAGCTCATCATTATCATTAGGCACAACAGTTATTCCTCCCTTCTTAGGAACACAATGCACAGGACTAACCCATCTACTATCAGCAATAGGATATATAATACCTGCTTCAAGAAGTTTTAATACCTCATTTCTTACCACATCCTTCATCTTGGGAATTAGACGACGCTGATGTTCAACAACAGGTTTTGCGCCATCTTCTATATTGATGGCATGTTGGCAAATAGCGGGAGAAATCCCCTTCAAGTCATCAAGAGTGTAGCCAATAGCTCCTCGGTGTTTCTTCAATATTTCCAATAACCTTTCTTCCTCAATATCTGAAATTTTAGCACTAATAATAACAGGATATGTTTTCTTATCATCAATATAAGCATACTTAAGATTATCAGGTAATGGTTTCAAATCAAATACAGGATCTTCCTTTGGTGGAGGTGTTACACCTAAATCTTCAACCAGTAAGTCATGTTTAAGAATAGGTTGACGAAGGAAAATTTCATCAAGCTCATCCCTTTCTTCCCTAAAAACTTCACTCTCACTATTCTCCAAATGTTGCTGCAACGGATTACTAGGAGCAAGAGCAATAGATGCACATTGTTCAACTCTAAAATCATCATTAGGCAAATCAGCTTTATAAGGAGTTTTGGCAAATTTAGAGAAGTTAAACTCATAAGATTCACCAGCAAATTTAGTAATTCTCTTTCTTGCAATCTATAATAGCTCCACAAGTATTCAGAAAAGGTCTACCAAAAATAATAGGACAAGACTTACTAGCAGCAGAACCAAGTACCAAAAAGTCGGCAGGATATTTAATCTTACCACATAGAACTTCAACATCTCGAACAATACCAATGGGAGAGATAGTTTCTCTATTAGCTAGCCGAATAACCACATCAATATCTTCAAGTTCACAAGAACCAATTTCATGCATAATTTCCGTGTAGAGCTCATAAGGAATGGCACTAATACTTGCACCAATGTCGCATAAACCATAATAGCAATGATCACCAATTCGAACAGAGAGCACAGGAACGCTGGCTTTCCTAGACTTATTAGGATGCGAAACAATATTAGAAGCATCTTCACAAAAAATAATATGACCATCTTCCACATTTTCAGTCACAAGATCTTTAACCATTGCAACAGCAGGTTCAACCTTTATTTGTTCTTCAGGTTCTATGGGTTTCTTTGAACTTTTATTAACTACACTAGTTATAACAGAATACTCCTTCATTTTAGCAGGGAAAGGAGTTTTTTCAATATAAGCTTCAGGAAGAACATGATCAATAGTTTTAATTTCAATACATTTACCTTTAGGTGAATCAGTTTTATCTTTATAAGGTTCATGATACTTATCAAAATTCTTCCTAGGCAATTCAAAATGAGAGGCAAAGGCTTTATAAATATTTGCAACAACTTGAGAATCAAGACCATATGTAGCACTTATATTACGATATTCATCAGTATCCATAAAAGTTTCAATGCATTCATAATCATAATTTATACCTGACACTCTACCTTTGTCATTCTCCCATCCTTCAGTATTTTCTTGGATTCGACCAAGAATGTCCCATTTAAACTCTTCTTTATTGCGCGTGAATGATCCAGAACAAGCAGTATCCAGCAAGGTTTTATCTTGAAAAGAAAGTCTTGCATAGAAATTATCAATGATAATATTACCAGGAAGCTCATGAATGGGGCATTTGAGCATTAAAGACTTCAATCTCCCCCATGCTTGGGAAATACTCTCTCCATCATGAGGCCAGAAATTATATATAGGGTTGCTGTCTTTGTGAATTTCACTTGGAGGATAGAATTTGGAATAAAATAAAGGCACAATATCCTTCCAAATCAAGAGAACGCCCATCCTTCAACAGTTTATACCAATGCGCCGCTTTACCAGATAGCGACATAACAAATAATTTCTTCCTAACTTCATCCATTGAAATACCTGCACACTTGAATAACCCGCATAATTCATGTAAAAACAGTAAATGATCTCCAGGATGAACAGTTCCATCCCGTTCATAGCGGTTATCCACAACACGTTCAATAATTTTCATAGGTATTTTATATGGTATTACTTCCTCACCTGGCGCCTCATCCACTACCGTTGCAGTAGTAGTAGATTTCCCAAATAGAAATTCAAGGGAGGATCTTTCCATAATGACTTACAGCAGCAAGCAGAAACAAAATCAGCACGTACAGTAAAAAAGTTTCCTTACCAATTCCACTTACCAATAGCGCTTCACTCCCCGGCAACGGCGCCAGAAAATAGTCTTGATGACCCACAAGTATAGGGGGTGTATCGTAGTACTTTCGATAAATAAGAGTGTCGAACCCAACGAGGAGCAGAAGGTGTTGACAAGCAGTTTCGATGAAGTATTCACTGTAAATGATCACAGACAAGTATTCAGGGGGTTTTGATGTAGCAGATAAATAAAGTACAAGTAAATAAAATGCGAGAGAAATAATTGCAGCGAGTGGCCCAATCCTTTTTAGCACAAAGGACAAGCCGGTTTGTTTACTTATAATGACCAAACGTTCTTGAGGACACACGGGGATTTTAGTCTAGTGCTTTCGCTTCCTATAGTTGATTAATCTTCATTGTTTTGATAAGTGTTGTGTGGGTGAACCTATGCTAATGCACCGCCCTTCCTAGGACTAATACATACTTGTGATTATACCCCTTGCAAGCATCCGCAAATACAAGAAAGTAATTAAGATAAATCTAACCACGACCTTAAACTACGAGATCCTCGCTATCCCTCCCGCACCGATATACTAACGGGGTTTAGGTTTACGTCGCTCCGGCAACCCCACAATTAGCAAACGAATACAAGATGTACTCCCCTAGGCCCATAAAGGTGAAGTATCATGTAGTCGACGTTCACATGACACCACTAGAAGAATAACACCACAACTTAAATATCATAACATTGAATATTACTCAACAATAATTCACTACTAACTTTTAGACTTCACCCATGTCCTCAAGAACTAAACGAACTACTCACGAGACATCATATGGAACATGATCAGAGGTGATATGATGATGTATAACAATCTGAACATAAACATTGGTTCAATGGTTTCACTCAATAGCATCAATAACAAGTAGTAATCAACACCGGGAGAGTTTCCCCTATCAAACAATCAAGATCCAACCCAAATCGTTACAGCGGTGACGAGATGCAGCGGTGGAGATGGCGGTGTAGATGATGGTGATGATGATGGAGATGATGTCCAGCTCGATGACGATGGCGATGGCGTCGATTTCCCCCTCCGGGAGGGAATTTCCCCGGCGGGTTCCTGCCCGCCGGAGAGCTCTTTTCTCTCTGGTGTCTCTCCGCCCCGCAGAGGCGGCTCTGTCTATTCTCCGTAACTCCCCGTGTCTTAGGTTTTCGGGGCAAAGAAGTACGCGAAAGAGAGGCGGCTAGAGGGGGCTGTGGGCCCCCTCCCCACATGGCGGCGCGGCCAGGCCAGGGCCCGCGCCGGCCTATTGGGGGGGGGGCCATGGCGGCCCCTCTCGGCCCCTCCTTTTGGCTCCCTTCGTCTTCTGGAAAAATAGGATTTTTCGTATAATTTCCGTCAATTGTTGATGTTCCGAAATATGGTGTCCTGACGGTGCTTTTTCCAGCAGAATCCTGACTCCGGTGAATAATTCTCCAATGATCATGAAACATGCAAAATAGGTGAAACAACATAAGTATCATCTCTAAATATGAAATATATCAATGAATAACAGCAAATTATGATATAAAATAGTGATGCAAAATGGACGTATCACGTGCTTTCTCCTTAGACCTTTGTACAGGCGGCATAGAGGTACCCCTTTGTGACACTTGGTTGAAACATATGTCATGTGATGATAATCCGTGTTATCCGAGCTGATTAGGACAAGGTGCGAGCACTATTAGTACTCTATGCATGAGACTTGCAACTTGTAGAAAGTATTATGCATAGCACATATGAATTATTACTACCGTTGACAAAATTGTTTCTATGTTTTCAAAACAAAAGCTCTAGCACAAAAATAGTAATCCATGCTTCCCTCTGCGAAGGGCCATTCTTTTACTTTATGTTGAGTCAGTTTACCTATTTCCTTCCATCTTAGAAGCAAACACTTGTGTTAACTGTGTGCATTGGTTCTTACATGTTTACTTATTGCACTTGTTATATTGCTCTATGTTGACAAATATCCATGAGATATACATGTTACAAGTTGAAAGCAATTGCTGAAACTTAATCATCCTTTGTGATGCTTCAATGCATTCTACTAAGAATTTATTGCTTATGAGTTAGCTCTTATGCAAGTCTTATTGATACTTGTCTTGAACGTACTATTAATGAAAGTTTTGCTATATGATTCATTTGTTTAGTCATTATCTTTTGTTAGCAATCTTTTGCTTCAGATCGCTGCATTCATCTCATATGCTTTACAATAATGTTGATCAAGATTATGATGGTAGCATGTCACCTCAGAAATTATTTGTGTTATCGTTTACCTACTCGAGGGCGAGTAGGAACTAAGCTTGGGGATGCTGATACGTCTCAAACGTATCTATAATTTCTGATGTTCCATGCTTATTTTATGACAATACCTACATGTTTTGTTCACACTTTATATCATTTTGATGCATTTTCCGGAACTAACCTATTGACGAGATGCCGAAGTGCCAGTTCCTATTTTCTGCTATTTTTGGTTTCAGAAATCCTAGTAAGGAAATATTCTCGGAATTGGACGAAATCAACGCCCAGCATCTTAGAATTCCACGAAGCTTCCAGAACACCCGAGAGCCACCAGAGGAGAGCCAGGGGGCCCACACCACCAGGCGGCGCGGCTAGGGGGGTGGGCGCGCCCCCTATGGTCTGGCTGCCTCGTCAGCCCTCCGACTCCGCCTCTTCGCCTATTTAAAGGTCCCTGACCTAAGTCTTCGATACGAAAAAGCCACGGTACGAGAAAAGTTCCAGAGCCGCCGCCATCACGAAGCCAAGATCTAGGGGACAGGAGTCACTGTTCCGGCACGCCGCCGGGACGGGGAAGTGCCCCGGAAGGCTTCTCCATCGACACCACCGCCATCTCCAACGCCATTGGCATGGGCATACCCTTCGGGTACCCATTATTAGTATACCTGGATCGGCTCGGCCCAATATGGAGAAGGCCCAACAAGGCAACCCGAAGAATTAGTCGACTAGGACTCTTGTAAAACCCTAGGCTGGTTGCATATATAAAGCCAGCTAGGGCACCCGATAGAAGGAGGACAGATAGACAACATAGCTCCGTCTATGGCGGCACCCTGTAAACACATCTATCATCATATAGTGGATTGCTAGCAGCACGTAGGGATCCTCCACCGAGGGGACCCGAAGCTGGGTAAGTCGTGTGCCTAATCTCGCTCCCGGAATCTCCATCGTCGCTATCTCCCGAAACCCAAGTCTACAATATGTAGGCATTGGCGAGGTGATCCCTCGTCAATTGGCGCCGACTGTGGGGAATCGCGACGAGTGGATTTCGTTATCCGGGCGAGATCAATGTGAAAATTCAGATCGCATCTGGTTATAGATCGGCGGCGTTCGGCTTCGTCATCAAGAATCTACCGCCGTTGCTGTCAAGGGCAAGCGATTCCATCGCTGCCATGCTCTGCGTCTTGTGCGTCGAAGAAAGTTTCACAAAAAGAAGACCGATCGGCCCAAGCCGCGGATCGCCAAAAGTCATGATCATGGTGCTAATTTTCTGAGTCGTCAAAATCAAAGAAGAGCTAGCTGCATCGATCATATTTCTTAAAGGCTGCAAGGCGATCGGAAATCCAGAAGACACTCAACGGCACCGGCGCGCGCATGCACCCGCCGATTTCATGTATGTGTTTCCATCGGATCAAACTTGGCGCACAAAAGAGAGTAGCAAACGCTCAAACACATTGAAGATCAGATCAACTCTAGAGGAAAAGGAGGACTTGTTTGGACGGATCAGTTCTGGCAACCTCCGCATGGCCTTGTGCCACGCAAAGCCAATTCACTGGTCCACTAATCAAGGTCACCGGTCGCTGTAAATCGGCGAGTCAATGCAATGATTTTCACGTTCAAGCCGAGGAAGAAGAGTAAGATGGGTCTGCCAGGACATCAAGACTGAAGAAAAAGAAAAGACGGGTCAACATCGATCGATCCTTGCACAGTCTGCACGTGACCGTGTCCCAACTCCCAAGCAAGGGCTCAAGTTCCGACAGAAACGAAGGCAATCGGTGCTCGGTTTGCTGCCACTACTACGCGCTAGGTTGAAACGATCGGACCAGGTGATATTTACCTAATCTGTGATTACCAATTTCATTAGAAATTTAGCTATGGCAGCCTTTATTTATCTTTATTTTTTTTAAAAAAGCAACCACAATAGTTTAGAATTAATTCTGCCCATGAGCAATTAATATGTCTGGAGGGACACACCAGCTCGTGTTTTTTCATATCTTATAATCAGATTACGTTGTTTCAGTTGAACATTAATTTCTCGCCTGGTTACTCATGTAAGGAACAGGGTTAAAAGCTGTCATAGAACCATCTACCGGTCAAAGTCGACTTGCGTCGCGACTTACGGCATGGTCGCAACAAGGACCACCGCTTCCTAGTTCAAGGTACAATCGAGTAAAACCACCGAAGACGCGGCGCTTATGATTGCAACGGCAACTTCAACGGCAACGAGTGCATTTCGACATACGATGATAACTCCGCCAATATCCCGGTCACGGTCAACAATTACTCCGGTCAAGATGCCAACTAGACATCCATCTACTGTGTCGACTACTTTCGGCTAAACACTGCATGACTTCAACGTCGCAACTTCATCGGCTTCATTGTCCAGTACATTGACTGCATCGCCAGTGAAATTATTTTCTTCGGCTCAGTGGAATTATTTTCTTCTACTTAGTGGATTTATCTTCTTCGGCTCAGTGGATTTATTCTCTCCGGATTACTGGATTGGTTTTCTTTGGGTTATTATTGATTCACTTATATAATATTACTCAACGCGTTTCCGGGTCAATGGATTCATCTTCTATGGTTATTACTGGAACTATTTTCTCCGGCTCAATGGATTTATCCTCTATGATATCAACGGATTCATCTTTTATGGTTATTACTGGGTTCTTCGGCTCAATGGATTCATCCTCTATGATATCAACGGATTCATCTTTTATGGTTATTACTGGGTTCTTCGGGTCAATGGATTCATCCTCTATGATATCGGCGGATTCATCTTCAATATATGATGGTGTAATCTTTAATATGGATTCATCTCAAGTACTTCATCTTAGACTTCATCTTCAGTATTTCACCCTTAATGGCCTTCTTTCGGCAACACGGATAATACTCGGGAGCTCGACAACGACTTTGCCCCAAATAACAACGGTGACACGGCGTCTAAGCAACAATCATGGCATCACCCCAGCAGTGCTCGGGGTTTCGGCTATCTCTTCATCAACAATTTTGTGGCATCCACTTTCGCAATTCGGTGGTTTCTACTTCGGCTCGACTTTTTCTCTGCACTCGAAGACTTCATCGCGCGTCGACTTCGTAGTGTCCAATAAGCTAAGTGTTCCTTTAATTTACACAAAGTTGATTATCATTTACTTTTGCCGCACACGGCACTCGGGGGATGTGCGGCATATATTCACTTTACATATCATTGAATCTGAGCATCTGACACCGCATGCGAAAAAGAGAGTGAAGGAAAAGATAGAAAAAGTTTGTTTATTTGTGCAGGAGAAAGCAAATTTCAAAGTATATAAGAAAGAACCCGACGAAATTGTCTACAGGGAGAACTCGACGAAATTGTCTTCAAGAAAGAACAGGACCCGAAGAAATTATCCTCAGGGAGGAACCCGACGAAATCAAGAGAGAACCCGACGAATCTTCTTCAGGGAGGAACCCGATGAAATCTTCTTCAGGGAGGAACCCGACGAAATCTTTAGAGAACCCGACGAAATTGTCTTCAAGACAGAACTTGATGAAATCTTATTCAAGGAGGACCCGAAAAATTATCTTCAAGGAGGTCCCGAAGAATTATCTTCAAGGAGGTCCCGAAGAATTATCTTCAAAAAGGTCCCGAAAATTATCTTCAAGGAGGTCCCGAAGAATTATCTTCAAGAAGGTCCCGAAAAATTATCTTCAAGAAGGTCCCGAAAAATTATCTTCAAGAAGGTCCCGAAAAATTATCTTCAAGGAGGTCTCGAAGAATTATCTTCAAAGAGGACCCGAAGAATTATCCTCAGGGAGGACCCGAAGAATTGTCCTCAAAGAGGACCCGAAGAAATTTTCTTCAAGAAAGAACTCGACGAAATTTTCATCAAGGAGGAACAAAAAAAAAAGAATAAGAGAGATGGACAAATCTTCGGGTCCATTGACTCGTCATATTCTTCCGAGCAAAAGCATCGGTGATGAACCCGACAATATAGAAGAATCCAATATATTCGGCTGTCTCATCACGCCCGAGAAAAATATAGAAGAGCCCGTAAAATGGGTCATTGCATCAGCCGAACAAGGCACTCGACAATATATTCTCAGAGCGCTAAAAGTCGCGAATAATCTCTCGAATGCCGCAAAACTCTGCGAAGGTAAGACCCCGGATCCATTCCGAGCGGCGTGGCACCGTCTACGACGTCGGTTTGCTACTTTTTTCCGTATCAACGGATACGAAGAAAAATCCTAACGGACGCGTTAGGTACCCGATAAAACATGACCGGGACTCGACAGAATGGTAAGACCTTAAGCGGCACCTGTCGAGTTAACACCGGTATCCCGGGATCATGTCCGGGGACATGATCTTGAAGTAGGTTTTTGCGGATTGCCACTAGAGCAGTTAACTAGTACCCGATCCGTCGGATGAACTAGCCCCAATTACCATTATCCCTGTACAATATAGATATGGATGTCAAATAAAAATAGCAACGGTCTGGAGTCGATAAAAAGAGGGGCTGCGCCCGGAAATATAGTCAAGTTCTTTATCGAGTAGTACAACTTGAGCCTATGCCTAGGTGCAAGCACCTGCCCATAGGCTCGGGGCTACTCTTAACGAGAGTATTGTTCACCCTCTCAATAAGATACAAGAAAGAGGAAAAATTATGGAGTCGATTAAAAGCAAGTTGAGCCTACACCCAAGTGCAAACACTTGGCTGTAGCCTCGGGGGCTACTCCCATCGGGAGCGCTGGTCGCGCACCCGATAGAAAAATAACTTCGACGAGCATCTACGACAATCAAGCTTTGTAGACTCAACTCGATTCTACGATTCGAGTGGAGCCTACTCCCATCGGGAGCCCATGAATTTCATCAAGTCCTCCAGAAATATAGTTAAGTTCTTCATCGAGTAGTACAACTTGAGTCTATGCCCAAGTGCAACCACTTGCCCATAGACTCGGGGGCTACTCCCATCGGGAGCGCTGCCGCGCACCCGAGAGAAAATAATTTCGAGACATCATCTACGCTACACATGATCTACGACATGGACCTCGCCTTGTATTTCTTCGACTTCGGAGATGGTTATGCTTGGAGTTTCTACGCAAGTCTTCGACTCCCTATAAACTCGGGGGCTACTGACATGGGCATACCCTTCGGGTACCCATTATTAGTATACCTGGATCGGCTCGGCCCAATATGGAGAAGGCCCAACAAGGCAACCCGAAGAAGTAGTCGACTAGGACTCTTGTAAAACCCTAGGCTGGTTGCATATATAAAGCCAGCTAGGGCACCCGATAGAAGGAGGACAGATAGACAACATAGCTCCGTCTATGGCGGCACCCTGTAAACACATCTATCATCATATAGTGGATTGCTAGCAGCACGTAGGGATCCTCCACCGAGGGGACCCGAAGCTGGGTACGTCGTGTGCCTAATCTCGCTCCCGGAATCTCCATCGTCGCTATCTCCTGAAACCCAAGTCTACAATATGTAGGCATTGGCGAGGTGATCCCTCGTCAGCCATCTCCATCAACGCTGCTGCTCCCATGATGAGGAGGGAGTAGTTCTCCCCCGAGGCTAAGGGCTGTACCGGTAGCTATGTGGTTAATCTCTCTCTCTCTGTACTCCAATACAATGATCTCATGAATTGCTTTGCATGATTGAGATCCATATGATGAGCTTTGTATCGCTACTAGTCTATGTGCTACTCATGTGATGTTATTAAAGTAGTCTATTCCTCCTGCATGGTGTAATGGTGACAGTGTGTGCATCGTGTGGTTCTTGTCGTTGGTTATGATCATAATCTCTTGTAGGTTATGGCGTTAATTATCACTATGATAGTATTGATGTGATCTATTCCCCCTTTCATAGTGTAATGGTGACAGTGTGTATGATATGTTAGTACTCGGGATATTTTGCAAAGATCTATTATGCTCTAAGGTTACTTAAATATGAATGCTGAATGTTGTGGCGCTTGTTAACTCCGACTTGAAGGAGCTCTTGTAGCCCTACACAATGAATGGTGTTTGTCATCCAACAAAAGAGGGTATGTAGCACAAATGAGAGAAGTTATTATTTATTATGCGATCAATGTTGAGAGTGTCCACTAGTGAAAGTATGATCCCTAGGCCTTGTTTCCAATACTGCAAACACCGCTTACTTACTGTTCTACTGCATGTTTACTTGCTGCCATATTTTATTCAGATTACTATTACCACTCATATATATCCATACTACTTGTATTTCACTATCTCTTCACTGAACTAGTGCACCTATACATCTGACAAGTGTATTAGGTGTGTTGGGGACACAAGAGACTTCTTGTATCGTGATTGCAGGGTTGCTTGAGAGGGATATCTTTGACCTCTTCCTCCCCGAGTTCGATAAACCTTGGGTGATCCACTTAAGGGAAAACTTGCTGCCTGTTCTACAAACCTCTGCTCTTGGAGGCCCAACACTGTCTACAGGAAAAGAAGCGTGAGTAGACATCAAGCTATTTTCTGGCGCCGTTGCCGGGGATGAATCAAGACACTCCATCAAGCCCGTCAACAGCCATCAAACCTCCCACGTCAACCACACGCCAGTTGTGGACAGCAGAGCCCCCGAGTAATTCCAGCGAACCGGCGCTCCCGATGAGAGTAATAGTCTTCAAATCTTCTTAAATTCCAACGAACCAGCGCTCCCGATGAGAGTAACCGCAATAGTTCGAAGATATTCCAGGTGATGAATCCACCAACCCGAGAGTGCATCGGGAGGAGATATATCCAGAGCCGAGGAAGTCAGGTCCATTAGCTCGGCTGCGGCGAGGCCAATATGGAAACAGGTCGCAATGCGGACGCAGGCGAAGTAATCAATTTTTGATGTGGCGGGCGCAGTTGAAATAATTGCGCCATCCAAGATAATCCATGCGGCGGGCGCAGCCGAAATAATTGCGCCATCCAAGATAATTCATGCGGCGGGCGCAACCGAAATCATTGCGCCATCCAAGATAATTCACCTCTTCTTTGTCAAGAGAAGACGCATCAAGACTCCCCTCTCTCTCTCTCTCTCTCTCTCTCTCTCTCCAGTTATCCACCTCTAAAATCGATGCATATATATTCTTGGGTCATAATCCCCTTATCTAAAGGGGATGGATGCATGGCTTCACGTCGCCATCGCTTTCATCGTCAGTATCTTCGTCGTCCGAGTAGTAGTACTTCCTGCACATTGTTCCGTGAGCACATCATCGCCTTCATATTTGAAGTGTACGAAGCAGTCGAAATCCACACCGTGCGCGATAGCAAAATTCTCCCAGCCCTTGTCGAGTTACATCCGGCCTTGTCCGTCAAATAGGACCTCCACGGTCCAGGACGAGGACCGCAGTCAGCTGCTCGCAGATACACCTTAGCTGGCTCCTGGCCGTCAAGATAGTCCGTGAACTTTTTTGGGAGAGCCTGTAAAGAGATCGAGCGCCGATCGTTTGAAATTAAAGGTTTTTTTAGAACATGCCCATAATTAATCACATGCATCATATATGTGGGAACGTGTACGTACCTTCTTGACCAAAGGGTCTTCATAGACGACGATGAAGAACTCCTCTATGATCAGAGGCAGTGTTGACGGTGGTGGTGGCAATGGTGATGATCCATCACACCGGCCTCCCCTTCCCCTTCCCCTTCCCCTTCTGGTCGGCGTCCGAGACGTGGAAGCCATGGCAATGGATCAAGTGTATGTGAACGAAGAAGAGAGAGGCAGAACCTATTGACACAAGGGATGGCCGTTGTGGTTGTTTATAAGGAAGAGATGACCGTTGTAGGGGTTTACACAATAAATTAAGGAGGAGGTGACCGTTGTGGGGGATTACACAATAAATTAAGGAGGAGATGGCCGTTGTGGGGTTTATATCTCAACAAAAAAGTAATGCGGACTATCTTGACGGAAATGGAACTTCGTGATATAGTTTATCATTTTACCGTGAAAAGTAATGCCTAAAATAAATGGTAATTCGTGATAGTTTATCATTTTATGAATGGGGTACATAAGATACGGGTCAAAATGGCGCCTCTACATTTTTAAGATAAACTAGGCCATATTTTAGTGGCAATTCCCAACTCTTTATGATTTTTAGTGGTTTTTAGCCAGTTTCACACATTTAAATGACTATATGCTGATTTATTGGAAGTAATTCAAATTTGAAATGTAGGTGTGTTATAACTTGGTCATAGAAATTCCCCAAAATCATTTTTAGATACATATTACTTACTATATACATAAACCAATGATAGTACTGAAATATTCAACCCCTTTTGCATGGATAATCATGTCGACCATTTTGACCTGGTTTTGAAATAAAAAAAATGAAAATGAAGAAAACCTCAAAAAATGAAACCCTTCCGCATTGAGTGCTCATATATAGGTGTACTAGTTGACAGGGAAAATAAGAAACCTGTGATAGGGTAATAAAAAACAAAATTTCTTCACAAAATGGACTATCGTGTATGAAGATTCATGGGTTTCAAGCCGAATAATATAGTTATATATGGCCATATTTCTGACATATTTTATTATAATGTGCCCAAATTGGGCATGGTGGTGCATCTTGCCAGTCCCAACGATGATTTAAAAGTTTGCCTTGGTTCTTGTAGTAACGTGTGCACGTGGGAAATTGAAGAAGCAAGGCAAACTCCAACATATATGAATGGTGAGAGAACACGTTAAATGTTATTCTAACAAAGGTCATGCTTGTTTAATTTCTTACCTATGTAGTATTGTACATCACAAGCGTGAAATGAAAATATGTGCATCATCTCTATAAACCCTAACCCCCTAACCCTAAACACTTATAAACCTATATATCACTACAGCAAAAAATCAGTCATGAGATTCAAAGGTTTGCCATTGTTTTCTTGTAGTACTTAATACAATGCTCCCACACTTTTGGGAAGTGAGTGGAACATGTACTCAAACACATGTGGTGCCGAAAACTGTGCATGGTTCTTTTAAAAGAGGATATACAAGTGTATATATATGCCACGTTCATTTGGTATTGTCATATATATATAGAGGTAGTATGTAAACCACAAATGATATGCTCGATATTCATGCTTTGTTTCGAGCTTTTTTATATCGAGCCCCACAATAACTTTGGCATGTTCTAAAATTGATATCGATCAATCTCACGATGCTCACCCTTGTTTTGTGCTAGCTAGTTGGACGATGGGGCTTGTGTGGTTAGCCATTATATCTCTTGTACCATGGTACCTATAAAATATCATATTTGTTCTTAAATTCTTCTTAAAATTTGGTCAAACTTTACTTCGTTTGACTTTCTGAAAACAATATAGGCCTTAAGCCTTGGGATGGAGGCAGTATATTTTTCTTGAAAAGTCAAACCAAGTAAAGTTCGACCAAACTCTTAGAAGAATCTATCAGCACATATAATATTTTGTAGACACCATATGAAAATATAATTTATTTTCTATCTAATAATATTGATTTTGTATCTTGCATATTAATGTTTTTGGTAAAAACTTAGTCAAACTTAACATAGTTTGACTTTCTAAAAATCAATATAATCCTTAAGCTTTGGGATGGTGGTTCTAGACGTGGTCTAGACGTGTTTCAACATATTTCCTTCACATTTTCTAAACGCATGGAGTTTCTTACAAAGTTTATTTTTCAAAATCTTTTCGACTTTGTATTATTTTTATTCATTTTCCTCTGGTTGTCATGTTTTCTGTCCGGCTTCCCCAGCCCATCCAACCGTAACCCACATGCACGCGTGACACGAGTAGTGGGAGACATGGTGCCCAAAGGGATAACTTTTATTAATGGTGGCGACCGTTCCCTAGGCCAATGCTGGCGACGGTTCCCTAGGCCAATGCTGGCGATACGTCTCATCGTCACTAGCTGTGGCTTCCCCATGAAGCCGTATTAATGCACACCACTGCTCCTTTGCGCCTCCGCGGCTGATCAAGTAAGTTTGATCATAAAAGATGATCACATAAGCACGATGATTACCTATAACCTAAAAATTATCTTAATTTGTAAACGAAGACATAAAATAACTAGTTGTTTGATTAGGAAAGACAAAGGAAATTTCTATTGTGATTGAGTTCATTTCATAGTTGTTATAGACACATAGCAATATTACCAAGAGATAGGATTGTAGAGAAAGCAATCCGTAGGTATTTTGGAGGGTTCTCAATCCTTTGAATCAAGCAAGCTCTATAGGAAAAATCCCTATGTGTAAAAATCCTACTCCGTACAAGATACCTTTAGAAATCGTTTGAACCAAACAAACTCCGATTCATATTAGTTGACTATAATATGGATATATCTAGACACATTTTAGTTCTAGATTCATCCATATCATTTGACAAGTAATATGAGTCGGAGTGAGTATATTAAATGGAGGAGTATATATTGTTCGAAAAAATTAAGTTATACTGTAATAACAAAACCATTTCTGTGGTCAAACTGATTTGACGGGACAGTAACTACACCAGGACATAGTGGCGTGCTATCCTAGCCGAAGTTTTACTCGGCGCCTCGACGCAGCTGCTGAAGAATAAAAAAGTCATTCGGTGACTTTGTCAGCCCCCAAAGTCAGTGACTTTTAGTCACTAACAAGTGGGGTCAAGTGGGGCCCACATAATGAAGGGTCCACATGTCAGTCACCCAAAGCCATGGCAAAGTCAGCTTGACAAAGTCACCGAAGCTCAATCTCCTGCTACTCTTCACCTCCATCGTTTCCATCCTTGGCTCTCCACTTCCATCATCGTTCTCCACTCGCCAACCGCTGCTAGCAAGTTTTTTCATCCTCTAGATCTCCCATTTGCATAGCTTTCTCTCCTCACCCCTCCGCAGAACCGCAGCACTCCTCCTTCCCGCTCGACCTCTCCTACAAAACACCAATCACACATACTTGCATCCGCCCTCTTAAATCCATCTCATCTCCATGGCGGCATCGAACGACGACCATCTGTATGGCGACTGGGGGAAGCTCCCCGCCGAGCTGTTCAATCCCATTGCCGAGAGTCTGGACGTTACAGTCGACGTCCGGCTGGCCGCATGCTCCAGAAAGCTGTGCCGCCATGTCGCTGACAACATGAATCTACACCATTGGGATGGACCCTACCTGCTGATGCCCGATTCTGCCCATTGGCACTATGATGATAGCAGTGCGCACCACACGGTGTACCACGTTGTGCCCCTCGACCATCCCCGGCGCACAGCCATCCTACCGTTCATGGACAATAGATTCTGGGTTGGCATGAACTGGTTCCTCGTGAACATCTACACGCACCAACAAATCTCCCTACCATCGTCGGCTAATTGCAACATTTTTCGGGAGGAATGGATTGGCTTCACCGACTTGCCTCCTGAAAGGTACACGATGGATGGGCGTGCCATGTTTTTATTGAAGATTGTAATTTGCGAAGTGCCCACAAAAGCTGGACATTACTCAGATTACAAGCTCATCGCTCTATTCAATTCTGGACTCGGTTACCTGGCTAATGGTAGCCAGGAGTGGAGATTTTTCGACATTGTTAGTAGGGGTGTAGATTACAGTGACGCCATCGAGCACAACGGCTTCATTGTTGCGGTGGATGGGTGGACCGGCACCACATATTGCTGGGATCAATCACAGGCCGGTAATTCTTCAATCCATATGATATACTTCGCAATACATTTTAATATCAAGCCCATTCATGATATATTGTAAGTTTGTAACTGAATTAACTAATTGCTCATTAAGATTTTTATTTTCACCTTTCAAATGACTGTGCACCATTTAATTATCCTAACCTGACTGAACCATTGCTACAAACGAATTACAGTAGTATATGCAGTGCACTAATTTGTCAACCCAAACCAGATTATTGATGTATATGAATGCATTCCTGAATTAGTTACTGCATGCTCTTGTCAGAATATGAATAAGGAGCTTAGCCCTAGCCTCTTCATCAATTGATGCATGCAAACTTTCAATTTATTTGAATATTCGATGTACTCAAAGCATTACAATAATGGATCAGATAAGGTTGAGACATGTATCTACCATCAATGAATATGAGTGTAATTAACATACATCTCAAATGGGAACAATTTTATTTCTTCGAGTTTTTATACAAGTATAATGACTGCATCCTCCATTTGATCCTACAAATGTGAAGTTGCAGCTACTAGTATTATTGTCTTCCTGAGCCATTCAAACACTATTTTTTGTCTCCGTTTACAATGCAGATGCACACCTTGCCCTGCCATTCGTGATCCCATCACCGATAGAGGATCCATTTGGCAGATGGTTTTTAGCTCGATCAGCCGATGGCAAGCGCTTGATGATCATCCATGAAGATCGGTATATACGTAGCAATGATCACCTTGAGCCTGCAGAAGTTATGCATGATGGTAATGGCCTTATCCTACTTGAGTGTCCTGCCCTATCATACATATTTTTGACAAAGATCTATCCCTGATTGGACACAATTGGAGTCGAGTTGACAGCCTTGGCACACACTCTCTGTTCATTGGACTGAATTATCCAATGAACCTGAAGATAAATGATGGAAATTCTCCTGATGGAACATTGACTCCATTCATGAGGTCAAAGTGTGTGTACATCGCGTACTATGCATTTCGGGAACCAGCATTTAGTTGTATTTGTCGTTGTAACCTGCAGTAAGGGGAAAATGAGCTCATGGGAGTTATCACCCTTCCAAAAGAAGGTTGGCGATTTCCCCGACAGGCGACAATGTGGTTTAAGCCTAGTCTGAAAAATATCCGCATGTTGATGCAACCCTAAACTGAGCCATGAATCTTTCTTGAGCAAATAATCTTTTTTGTACGATATGTTTGAAAAATTCAGTAACATGTTTCGTATCTTAAGATGCTCTTCCTTTTTTCTGAATCTTATATATCTGGACCCATTTCAGTGTGTCTGTTTACTCATTTTAGTGCATATGTAGCCCACATTGAAGTAATCTAATCTTATAATTTAAAATGGATGTTGATGAACTCTGTATTTCCATCCTTCGTAAACCGTGCATGTCTGTTTATTTTTAGTTTCATTTTAGCAACTGTTATTAGTATATGCACACCTTTTTTTAATGTTGAGAGGAGTATAAGGGCATTACAATGCTATATACTATATGGCGCTAATAGAGAACAAATGAATGTCAAAAGATTGTAAATCCTCCAGGTACTCTCCTTGCAGCGCTAATTGCTGATGGCAGACTGACTTACTATTGGTTCCGGTGCTTTAGCTAGGACAGGTGAAAAGAGTTTCACGCCCCTGCTTTCTTTTGCGTCGACGCTAGGCCTACTGCTGGGATTCACTTCTCCAACCGCCAAATGACGAGGAAATAATTCCTAGCGCCCTTGCAGTAGCGCCTGTGTTGGATGTGCCCTAATGTTTTCCTGCTAAAAGGTGCAATCTTTTAAGAACTTGGGTACGGTATTTCCCCACCAGCCTGGATGCAGGCCGCAAAACGCGTCTTAACCAAGGTTTAAAATAGCATGCTAAATGAATTAGCGGCAGCCTCCTTCAAACGATATGAACGCTATATCGTGGTAATAGTGTGGTATATTTTAAATAGCATTTTCAAAATAATACTAAATATAGCCTAAAAATAAATAATTTTACTAGAGCGAATAGATATATATAGTCCAAAAGTGACTGAATCATATATACATAACCACATATAGAAATAGATCTCAAGTATTTTAGAAGGCTAACATCAACATTTCACAAGGCAACAACATAGTATAAATTATTTATTAAAAAATATTAGCATTAGCGATATTATCTTCTGATTTAGAAGTGGAACCAACAGATTGTAGTTCATCACCACGAAAAAGTGAAAGCAACTTGCCTGAAAAAATAGCGCGCTAACGCTATGAAGTTTTAGGGCGATATAGCATGATGTTTCGCAAATAGCGCCATAGCGAGCAAAATTACTAAGCGTGGACCCTCTAGATATGCTATAGCGCGCTTTTAGTGGAGAAATAGCTTTTTATTTTAAACCTTGTTAACTGGACTTCATTGAGGCCCTGGTTTGACAAAGCAGCCTGAGTACGCATCTAAAAAAATCAGCCTGAGGACGCATGCTTGTAAAAAAGAGAGAGCAGACTACAATTACTTCAGTCCCGAACCCTCTATCTCTCCCACCTACTTCACCTCTTTTACACTAATGACTGCCATGAACGGCTCGCCTCCTCCTTCCACCGGCAGCTGCCTGGCGGTAACGGCCGCCGACACAGATGAACATCACCGATATTTCCTGAACTCAGCCGATTTGATCCACCGCATCCTCCAGCAGCTTGATGGACGTCCAGTCTCTTCTATCCAGATCGTGACTATAGAAGGATCTACGAGTACATCCGTTTCTTACCCTTTGGCAGCGTCGGTTCCATCTCTCGCGGTACTTTCTTCTCCGCTGGAAGCACCATCTGGCTCGGCACTGATTTCCCTGGCGGCGGCACTAGCTTCTCCGACTGCGCCGACCCCAACCCCCGCGGCACGGTCTTCTCCGGTGGCGGCACCACCAAAAGTGGCTGTAAGTTGTCCTGAACTCACTAGGATGCAGGTGTAAGTAGTCAATGATAGTGGGAAACCGTAGTAGTATTCTTCTGCAAATGTTTTTTTAATGACGGGAAACAGTAGATGTTAAGTACTAGTTCTGGCAAAAAAAGATGTTAAGTAATAGTATCCATCACAGAGCAGGGTTTCGCAGTCTGAACATACAAATATATGCTCCATGTTACCTGTTTCAGAAAGTCTGAAAGCTTGCTCAGTACCTGTAAAATCAAATTGTCTTGCTGCTGCTAGATTTTGTGCAAACAAATTAAAGAGATAGCTAGATGCATTTTCTCCATGTATGTTACGTTCTGATTTATATGCTCGTTGATTGATATATACCGTGCTTAACTAGATGCAGAAGCAAACTCGCTCCAACGTCAATGAGCAACTACGTCTTAGGACTGTCGATTGTACATGTCCTCTGCACCCCCCGAGTTCAGAATTCAAAGAAATTCACTAGCCAAAAAGCCAAAGGTGACGGGCAGGCGTGATGTAGCAATTCAACGTTGTATATTAAAAGGGAGAGGGAAAGGCCGCCCTAAACGGGTTGGTCACTCGGCGGACCCTCCTCAGCCCTCGCGCTTCTATGTGCAACTAGACGGCAATGATGACATGTATATGTTGGTCATCCCCAGAGAATTCAAGCAATGTCTGAAAGGGATTCATCCCAGGCCTATCAAGCTCAAGACCAGCGTAGGCTGCGCCTGGTATGTGCACATCGATGAGTACCAGGGTGAACTGGTCTTGAAGGATGGTTGGTTCGGGTTTGCAGAGGCGCATGAACTGCAGCTCGATGACCTTCTCGTCTTCGAGGTGAAAGACACTTCCTTGATGAATGTGTTGATCTACGACTGTAACACCTCCACCCAGAGGATAATATTTTGTGCTGATCACCCTTAGTTGCATGCATGATCTGCAGTGTTTTTAGGAAGAGGGGATCAGAAACACCTCAATATTTTATTGAATTAACTAGATGCTCCTTTTGGACCTGGGTAGTGCCCTGCTGATGTTCAAGGCTGAACTTGGTTTTTGTATTAAGCTGAACTGGGGATCAGATACACTGTGATGGGACTTTGTTAATTAGCTAATATAGTATATGTTAGACATGTTTTATTTTACTTTAATTTTCTGTGATATGCTGTGGTAGTTTCAATGTGCGGTCTGATGATTTGTATTATACCTAGCTACATGGAGCTCAACATTTTGAAATATTCATAGATATGTAAGTGTAAATGTGATATATCCCAGATGTAGTCAATGCTATCTTGTACGAGCTTGTAAAATCTCAGGGAAAAATACATTTTATTTTAGAAAGTGTAAAAGTGACCAATTTTTTTGATCTGATTGTAGCGAACACAAGTGCAGATGGTCAAACCCCAAAAACTTCTCATATTCATTGTTACATGGTCGAGATATAAAGGTATTTTACGCACTGGTTTAATACTCAACTGCTTACATCCATGTTTGTTTGCAGTTTTTTTGACACCTCTTAATGCTCCCTCCGATCCATTTTTTTTTGAGATACACAGTACAAACACAGACGCTCTCATATAGATGTATCTAGACACATATTAGTTGTAGATACATCCATTTTATCATCAAGTAATGAGGATCAGATGGAGTATCGTTTTCATTTTACCAAAAGATATGGATATACTGTATAGTACAACGTAGCCTGAGGCCCTGAGCTCTTAATGCAATTTCTGTGTGCACACTGATCGGATCATAACCCACACGACATGTCTCACTAGTATGTAGGTCCGGACCCCACCAGATACTGATAAAGCCCAGTGACCCGCCGGGTGAAGTTTTCTGTGTGGATTCCTGCGTACCTGGCTTCGTTCCTCCAAGAAACGCGCATTTTTTTGACCGGGGGGACACGCGCATTTATTCCCTTGCTGATGTATCATTCTCAGTTTCTCACAGCCCCCTCATGTTCAGATCTCCCTAGATCCCTCGCCATCCATCTCCCCTGAGTCCTCTCCCTACACCACCGGCGTCCACCAACGCTCGGACTACGCGGCTTGGACTCCATCCTTTACGGATGTGGCGACGTCGCATCTAAAAACTCCACTAAGGCGGTGCGGCATCCCCGATTCTCTCGGTCCATGGCTGCAATGGCGGTATGTTTCCCCCGAATCACTAGCGTTGCCGGTCACATCTTTATTATATCTAAGCTGTATTGTCGGTTGCTTAGCATTGTTTGATATAGAGTATTTCTCTCATCCAGTGTATATATTAATCCTCTGGTAAAGACTCGGGCTACACATGCACGCATGCTAGCTAGGTTGGAACTGGATCTAATGTGTGCAATAATAATCGTTCAAATATGATATTGGTCAATCCACGGCCGATAATCACATATGAGGACACCGAGCATGCATGTCTGGCTTGTGGACTCTTTAGGCCGACGCTGATTTTTTTTGTTTGCTTGGTCAATCTGTACTGGTGGAAGATGAACTGCAGATGCATTACTATGATGCTAGACCTAGCCAGCAAGCATGCATGGCTCATGCTAGCTTGATTTCTATTCTCATAGCTACTATTTATATCGATTTGGCTTCTGCGATACAATGATACACTATGCTGAATAATTTGATGATACAAGGTTGTACATATCAGCCTAGCTAGATTCAGAAGCTTATTGTTTAGACTCTGTGTTTGATAAGAACAATGATCCGCTGACTTTGCTAGGTGCCTTTGATTATGCATTTGCTTGGAATTACGGTTAGAAGCTAGAGGCATTATCTAATTGAGGCCTCTTTTTGCGAGTGTTCAAACAAGAAGCTCAAGCTTGGAGAGAGCTTATCATGGAAGGAGACATCCGTAGAGCCAGCCCCGGTGTGCAAGGTGTTTAGGCGCATCGATGAGGAGAATACCGCCGACGGCTTCGCAAGGTACTATGTACATCGGAGTTAGAGGTGATTACCATCCCCAGTCGTGTTCTACCCTGGTTTTACGGTGGGTGTCCAGAGTCCATCAACCTGAAGATGTCCACTGCGTGCACATGGATTGTGGACCTGAAGCAACAAGATGGCAATGTTTTAATGGACGCAGGATGGCCAGAGTTTGTCAAAACACATGACTTGAAGGTAGGATACCTCCTGACCTTCAAGAAGCTTGACACCAAATCATTGCAGGTGCTCATATTTGGTTACAATTGATGTGAGAAGGTTATATGGTGTTCAGGTAATCACCCATCGCTGGGGCAACAAAATGAATCACAGCTGTATTAAGTTGTCTTACAAATGTTCTGTAGAGAGAGCTGGTCTATAATAGAATACTGCTCTCTTTAACGATGCATTGTGGTGAACATGATGGTACCACTACTGGATTGTGGTCACATGTGAGGGGGATGTTGAAATGTATAAGTGGATTGCCTAGCCCTTTCCATTAGTTCGGACTTTTGGTTGCGTTGGCTAGTGCATGAAGCTTGACATGGTATCAGAGCCCAGGGTCTCGAGTTCGAGACCTGGCTTTCGTAATTTATCCTAAAAATTGGTGCTGCCCTCCGTTGCCCTCCTCGGAGTCCACGTATATGCCTCTTGAGCTATACCTCTGAGTCTCCTTGTGTTGACCTCTTCCCTTCTTCCGGTCACACGTGAGGAGGGGTGTTGAGATGTATAAGTGGATTGCCTAGCCCTTTCCACCATTTTGGACTTTTGGTTGCGTTGGCTAGTGCATGAAGCTTGACAAACCTTATTTATGTGTACAGCTCTCTAGTTGTACTATTAATTATTATGTGCTTATGTTGGCTGGATTGTGATGAACATGAGATGTTCTGTTGTTTCCGTAAAGAAAAAAACGTGATGTTTTTTCGAATCCTGCGCTGGATATGTTTGCACAAACTAGTGAAGTGCCGGCTAACAAAACATATTATGCGCAAATAGGCAACCCTCAGTAACGATCATGGGTTCAACTGTCCAGGATCCAGTGCCTTGACATAAGCCAGGCACAGATGAACAGTACGGTGACTTGTAGATTTGGATGTTGGATCGAAAATAGATAGCTAAGATCTAAGTACTGTAGCATGTAGCATATGTACTGTTCATGGTCTCATTCCGGGTTCAAGTGCTACCCCATGTAGCACCACTTTTTTTTGGGTTAGCCCAGACAACCTTCCCAATAAAAAAAGTACCACCTTCCCTGCATGGGCCAATTGTTTGTACTTTTGGGCTACCGCCGGCCATGTACATGGTGATTGCTGTCAGCCTGCTTACTTCGCTGATAACAATCCAAAACATTTAATGGGACTCCGACTCATGCCATTGGGGACCTTCCTAATTTAAACACGGAGATCCTATGATTGGCCCTCAAGAAACCGATATTCTACATATAAAGTTATTTTTATTTCGTATCAATTATGATTATGATTCTTTTTAAATGCGCATAGCCAGTATGCGCATCTACATGGGCTCTATATTTTGATATATTCATATAGTCGATTTCAAAATTTTCATAAATTATATAAAGTTCCAAGATTTATTCTATCAGTTTGCAACATCTTAGAGTGTAGTTGTAGTTTAAAAAAAAAAGACAAACCTCTTCATCAGATTGTTGTTAACAAGTGCAGTGTTGTGAACCCAAAATATATTACATACTCGCTCGTAGATCAAATTTGAACTAATTAAGTTGAACTAAAACCCGGATCAACAGTTAGTATGGATTAGATGCATGGAGTACGAAAAACAAATGAATAGGCAATATTTATGTTTCTCCTTAAGTTGAGAATGCTAGAGCAGAACCCATTTGCTAGTAGCGTCCCTCAACATTTGAAGGTAAAAACAACCAGAAGGGATCGAAAAAAAAGCAAGTATCCTACATATCTCGGGTTAAAACATATCGAGAAATCACATATTTCTTGTACATAGAGGCTGACATCGGGGACCCATCGGCCAACAGTGGAAAAAAAATCCAAGTAAGGAAACAATTATCGTACAGAGAAGCTGACATGTGGGACGCATTTTGCAGCAGCGTCCTCAACTTTAACAAAGGCGGCAGGGGATCGAAAGAAAAAAGCAAAGTTGCCAGAAATCAGCGGTCAAAAATAAATCCAAGAAATGAAATGTTTATTGTTCATAGAGGCTGACATGTGGGACCCACGAGCCAGCAGCATGCTGATACGTCTCCAACGTATCCATAATTTCTGATGTTCCATGCTTGTTTTATGACAATACCTACATGTTTTGCTCACACTTCATAATGTTTTTATGCGTTTTCCGGAACTAACCTATTAACAAGATGCCACAGTGCCAGTTCCTGTTTTCTGTTGTTTTTGGTTCCAGAAAGGTTGTTCGGGCAATATTCTCGGAATTTGACGAAACGAAGACCCAATACCTTATTTTTCCCGGAAGCATCCAGAACACCGAAGGAGAGTCGGAGAGGGGCCAGAGGGCCACCAGACCATAAGGCGGCGCGGCCCCAGGCCTGGTCGCGCCAGCCTATGGTGAGGGGGCCCCAGGTGCCCTCCTGCGTCGCCTCTTCGCCTATAAAACCCCTTTTGACCTAAAAACACAATACCAATTGACGAAACTCCAGAAAGACTCCAGGGGCGCCGCCGCCATCGCGAAACTCCAATTCGGGGGACAGAATCTCTGTTCCGGCACGCCGCCAGGACGGGGAAGTGCCCCCGGAAGCCATCTCCATCAACGCCACCGCCTCCATCATGCTCCGTGAGTAGTTCCCCCATGGACTACGGGTTCTAGCTGTAGCTAGTTGGTATTCTCTCCCCCATGTACTTCAATACAATGATCTCATGAGCTGCCTTACATGATTGAGATTCATCTGATGTAATCGGTGTTGTGTTTGTTGGGATCCGATGGATTGTTACATTATGATTAGTCTATCTATAAAGTTTGTGAAGTTATTGTTGCTGCAATCCTTGTTGTGTTTAATGCTTGTCACTAGGGCCCGAGTGGCATGATCTTAGATTTAAGCTCTATACTTATTGCTTAGATTGTATCTACAAGTTGTTTGCACATGTCTATGTCCAGAACCCGAGGCCCCAGAGTGACAACAACTGGGACAACCGGAGGGGAAGACTTAGATATGAGGATCACATGTTTTCACCAAGTGTTAATGCTTTGCTCCGGTGCTCTATTAAAAGGAGTACCTTAATTTCCAGTAGATTCCCTAGAGGCCCGGCTGCCACCGGCTGGTAGGACATAAGATGTTGTACAAGTTTCTCATTGCGAGCACGTATGACTATATATGGAAAACATGCCTACATGATTAATAATCTTGATGTTCTGTCTTAATGCTATTTCAATCCTATCAATTGCCCAACTGTAATTTGTTCACCCAACACTTGTTATTGGAGAGTTACCACTAGTGTAGATAGCTGGGAACCCCGGTCCATCTCTCATCATCATATACTCATCCTATATGTCATTGGAAGTAGTATCAACTATTTTCTGGTGCCATTGCTCTCATATTACTCCTACTGCTGCTGTGTTACTGTTACTACTGCTCTCATATTACTGCTGCTTTCACATCATCCCTATTACTAGTGTTTTTCCAGGTGCAGCTGAATTGACAACTCAGTTGTTAAGGCTTATAAGTATTCTTTACCTCCCCTTGTGTCGAACCAATAAATTTGGGTTTTACTTCCATCGAAGACTGTTGCGATCCCCTATACTTGTGGGTTATCAAGACTATTTTCTGGCGCCGTTGCCGGGGAGGCATAGCTCTACTCATAAGTTCACCTGGGGAGTACACTCTACCTCTCTCTCTGCTTTTATTTTATTTTGTCTTGCTAGTTTACTTTTTTCTAGTTTATTTGTGCTTAGTTTATTTCTGTCTAGTTTTATTTTGTTTAGTTTACTTTTGTCTAGTTTATTTTTGTCTTGTTTTATTTTCCCTATATACCCGAAAATCCATAAAATTTTGAAAAACCTAAAAATTAAAAACTGCTATTATGGGAGAACCTACAACCTATTTGGAGCTTATAGAATTATATAATAATTATAGAGAATCAAGAAAGGCAAAAGTTATGAGTGCTGTGATAGAAAAATTAAATACAATTGCTAAAATCTTGCTTAAACGCCATGATATAAAATGTTGCTCTAAACAGGATACTAAACATCTTAAATTTCAATGTGGCTTTAGTGAGGAAATTTTAATTAAGAACTATAATTGGAATAGCTATATTCATTTTGGGTTCGAAGAGGTAGAACAATTTGTCTTATTTATGGGAGCCTCTGAGATAGAATCATTCATGTCTAAAAATTATGAAACTTGTGCTGTTTGTAAGGACCTTAAAGATTATGTCTCTTCTATCCTTAATTTTTGCATAGGAAGCTACAATGATAATCCTTATATCATTGATTATAAAGAGAGACTCATTAATACACAAGAATGCACTCACAATTTGCAGGAACCTGTGGAGGAGGAAATTGATGAACCTGAAAGCTCATTGGATGAAAAAGAAGAGGAGAGTGATGAACAAAAGGAGGAAGAATGGATTAGCTACCCATGCCAACCTTCTAATGAGAGTAACTCTTTATCTCTTACACTATTTGATTGTCCTCCATGCTTACCGAAAGAGGATGAATGTTATGTTCCTGTGGATTCTCTTGAAATATTCCCTATGAGTAAAACTTGTGAGAATAATTATGCTACTGTCATTCATGATAATCCATGCTACTTTGATAAATCTTATGATAATGCTTTGTTTGTGCCTGATGTCGAAATGCATGGTACTAAAGAGTTTTGCTTGGCAAATGTTTATGATAAATCTCTAGATGATGGTCCTATGTTACTTGATAATATTAATTGTATTACTAATGAAAATGGGATTGGAGAGTTCTTGACTTTATCTATGAGTCCCATATCTTTTGAGATTGATCAATCATCTTGTTATATTATTGATAAAAGTGGGTTTGAAAGTTTTAATCCTATTATTTCTAAGCTTGATAAAAATTATGTGTTTGTGAATCATGAAAAGCATGCTTTATGTGATAGTTATATTGTTGAGTTTATCCATGAAGCTACTGAAAATTATTATGAGAGAGGAAAATATGGTTGTAGAAATTTGCATGGTACTAAAACACCTCTCTATATGCTGAAAATTTTGAAGTTACTCTTGTTTTATCTTCTTATGCTTGTTACTTTGTTCTTCATGAATTTATTTGTGTACAAGATTCCTATGCATAGGAAGTGGGTGAGACTTAAATTTGTTTCATACTTGATTTTTTATGCTCTCTTTTGCTTCAACTCTCATCCTTATGTGAGCATCATTAAAATTGCTGAGCCCATCTTAATGGCTATAAAGAAAGCACTTCTTGGGAGATAACCCATGTGTTTATTTTGCTACTGTTTTGTTGTGTCTTGGAAGTTGTTACTACTGTAGCAACCTCTCCTTATCTTTATTTTATTGCATTGTTGTGCCAAGTAAAGTCTCTAATAGAAGGTTGATACTAGATTTGGATTTCTGCGCAGAAACAGATTTGTATCTGTCACGAATCTGGGCAGATTTCTCTGTAGGAAACTCAGAAAAATCTGCCAATTTACGTGCGTGATCCTCAGATATGTACGCAACTTTCATTAGTTTTGATTTTTCTGATTTGAGCAACGGAAGTACCCCGTAAAAATTTGTGTTTACTGGCTGTTCTGTTTTGGCAGATTCTGTCTCTGTTTTTTGCATTGTCTTTTGTGGACTTTAAGTGAGGCTTTCTAGACGTGGAGTTCTTGCAATATGTCACTACAGGGCTAAAGTGTATTAAAGTTTTTTGAGTACTAACCCCTCTAATGAAGTTTATGAGAAGTTTGGTGTGAAAGAAGTTTTCAAGGGTCAAGAGAGGATGATGATATATGATCAAGAAGAGTGAAAAGTCTAAGCTTGGGGATGCCCCCGTGGTTCATCCCTGCATATTTCAAGAAGACTCAAGCGTCTAAGCTTGGGGATGTCCAAGGCATCCCCTTCTTCATCAACTTATCAGGTTTCTTCTATTGAAACTATATTTTTTCGGTCACATCATATGTGCTTTACTTGGAGCGTCTTTATTTTTGTTTGTTTTTGAATAAATTCGGATCCTAGCAATCCTTGTGTGGGAGAGAGACACGCTCCGCTTTTTCATATGAACAATGGTGTTCTTAGTTTTATTTTAATGTTCATGGCGGAGTTGAAAACCGCTGTACTTATTGTTATTTGGTTGGAAACAGAAAATGCTTCATATTGTCTTGGATAATTTGATACTTGGCAATTGTTTTGAGCTCTCAAGTAGATCATGTTTCTCTTGCATCATGTAGTTTAAACCTATTATTGGAGAACTACCGTAGAACTTGTTGAAATTGGTTTGCATGATTGGTCTCTCTAAGGTCTAGATATTTTCTGGTAAAAGTGTTTGAGCAACAAGGAAGACAGTGTGGAGTTTTATAATGCTTGCAATTTGTTCTTATGTAAGTTTTGCTGTACCAGTTTATACTTGTGTTTGCTTCAAACAAACTTGCTAGCCCAAAGCCTTGTACTGAGAGGAAATCCTTCTCGTGCATCCAAAACCTTGAGCCAAAACCTATGCCATGTGTGTCCACCATATCTACCTACTATGTGGTATTTCCTGCCATTCCAAGCAAATACTTCATGTGCTACCTTTAACAATTCAAAAGCTATTATCTCTTATTTGTGTCAATGTTTTATAGCTCTTGAGGAAGTATGTGGTGTTTTATCTTTCGATCTTGTCATTTACTTTTGACAGACTTTCACAATGGACTAGTGGCTTCATCCGCTTATCCAATAATTTTGCAAAAAGAGCTGGCAATGGGGTTCCCAGCCCCAATTAATTAACTTTCATTAATAATTCTCTTCACATGTTTTGCCCTGATCTATCAGTAAGCAACTTAATTTTTCAAATAGACACTCCTCCATGGTATGTGAAATGTTGGAAGGCACCCGAGGATTCGGTTAGCCATGGCTTGTGTAAGCAAAAGGTTGGGGGGAGTGTCATCTAATAAATAAAACTAAAATACATGTGTAAACAAAAGAGAAGAGGGATGATCTACCTTGCTGGTAGAGATAACGTCCTTCATGGGAGCCGCTCTTGAAAGTCTGGTTGATGGGGTAGTTAGAGTGCCCACTACCATTCGTTGACAACAACAAACACCTCTCAAAACTTTACTTTTATGCTCTCTATATGATTTCAAAACTTGAAAAGCTCTAGCACATGATTTTATCCTCGCTTCCCTCTGCGAAGGGCCATTCTTTTACTTTTATGTTGAGTCGGTTTACCTACTTCCTTCCATCTTAGAAGCAAACACTTGTGTCAACTGTGCATTGATTCTTACATACTTGCTTATTTGCATTCATCATATTACTTTGTGTTGACAATTATCCATGAGATATTGATACGTCCAAAACGTATCTACTTTCCCGAACACTTTTGCTATTGTTTTGCCTCTAATTTGTGTATTTTGGATACAACTAACACGGACTAACGCTGTTTTCAGCAGAATTGCTCTGGTGTCTCGTTTTTGTGCGTAAATCCAACTTTCGAGAAAATCCTCGGAATTTATGCGAAAGGCCCTATTTTCCCGAATACCGACGAATCCGGAAGGGCAAGCCGGTGGGGGCCCAACGCCCCCAGACACTAGGCCGGCGCGGCCCAGGAGGGGGGCGCGCCGCCTTGTTGTGTGGGCGCCTCGGCGGCCCCCCGACGCTCTCCTTCGGACTATATACGTCTTTCGACCTAAAAACGCCAGGGGTACGCCATATTTCCAGAGACCATCCAGTACGCCGCCGCCATCGCGAAACTCCGCCTCGGGACCAGAAACTCCGTTCTGGCACTCCGCCGGGACGGGGAATTGGAGGGGATCTTCACCGCCATCACCACCGACGTCTCTCCATCGACCAGCCATGTTTCCCCCATCCATGTGTGAGTAATTCCCCCGCTGTAGGCTGAAGGGGATGGTAGGGATTGGATGAGATTGATCATGTAATAGTCACAAGATTGTTAGGGCATGGTGCCTAGTATCCGTAGATGTTACTTTTATGATATTGTTGCAACTTGTTATGCTTAATGCTTGTCACTAGGGCCCGAGTGCCATGATCTCAGATCTGAACATGTTATTGTTTCATCATGATATTCATTGTTTATGGTCTTACCTGCAAGTTGTATACACACGTTGTTGTCCGGAACCAATGGCCCCGAAGTGACAGAAATCGGGACAACCGGAGGGGATGGTAGTGATGTGAGGATCACATGTGTTCACGGAGTGTTAATGCTTTGCTCCGGTACTCTATTAAAAGGAGTACCTTAATTTCAAGTAGTTTCCCTAGAGGCCCGGCTGCCACCGGCTGGTAGGACAAAAGATGTTGTGCAAGTTTCTCATTGCGAGCACGTACGACTATATATGGAACACATGCCTATTGATTGATTAGTACTTGGATACCGCTTTATTATTACCTCCAAATGCCCTACCATGATTGTTATATGAATTCTCTCATCCATGCAACGCCCGTTCATCCGTCCCTATGCCTACGAGTATTTTAATCCTGTTGTTTACTATAATCACTATCGCTATTTTTATTTCACTCGCCGTCGTTATTTCACTATTCCTACTGCTATAAAACTGTTGCTACTGATAAACTCTTGCGAGCAAGTCTGTTTCCAAGTGCAGCTGAATTGACAACTCCGTTGTTAAGGCTTACAAGTATTCTTTGTCTCCCCTTGTGTCGAATCAATAAATTGGGTAATACTTCCCTCGAAGATCAGTTGCGATCCCCTATACTTGTGGGTCATCAAGAATATTTTCCGGCGCCGTTGCTCGGGAGCATAGCTTTATTTGCAAGTTCACTTGGATTGATATTGTTCGCTGCAAATTCTCCATCATGGGTAAACCTCGCGATACTAAAGTCGCCATATTACCATCCACTACAAGAAAAGGTACAACTCGAGTACCTCCGCTGCTCTTGATTCACCATCCGTGATAAGTCAACTTGTTTGACCACCACAAACTTCACGTGTTGGTACTTCGCTCGAATCTGAAAATTCCTCCGATAATTTTGATGATGCTTCTACCGTGCTTGATAATGCTGGCTCATTAGGTCCTTTTCTAGATGCTACAATTGCTAGGTCTAGACAAATTGAAATTACCGAAACTCCTAATGAAAATATCGTTACACTCGTTAATTCACCTGAGATTGATGATCTTGATGAAGATTATGTGGAACTTGATGATGATTTTATTGATAAATGCAATGCTACTACTAGTACAAGTAACCTTAAAAAGCTTATTGCACAACATGTCTGTTAGATATAAACCGTCTCCTGATCCTAAATTTGCCACATCTCCTATAAACATTAAGGATAAAGATTATGACTTTTCTCTTGATTTATCTCATATATCTATTGTTGAGAAAACACCCTTTTGTGGTACTGAAAAAGAGAGTGATGTAGAACATATGAATGAGCTTTCTACTTTAAGTAGCTTGTTTTCTGATGATGTTAAGATGCGTACTTATTTTGTTGCTAAGATTTTCCCATTCTCATTAAAGGATGATGCTAAGATTTGGTATAATAATTTGCCTCCTGATTCTATTAATAGTCCAAGTTGTTTGCTTGATGTTTTCTTTCGAAAATACTTTCCCGCTAGTGCTCAACATATGGCTTTGCAGAGAATTTATAGTTTTGATCAAGAAGATGGAGAGAAATTGCCTAAAGCTTGGGCAAGATTTTGCTCTCTTATTAGAGGTCGGCCTGGACATGATTTGGAAAAGCATGATTTACTTGATATATTTTATAGTGGACTAACCATTGAGTCTAGGGCATACCTGGATAGTTGTGCTGATTGTGTTTTCAGGAAAAGAACTCCGGACGAAGCTGAAGAATTATTGGCTAAGATAAGCAAAAATCATGATGATTGGTCTACACCTAAACCAACCCCTACACCAATACTGAAGAAGAGGGGTATGATTGAATTAAATGATGAAGATATGAGGGAAGCCAAGAAATCTCTTATGGAGAAGGGTATTAAATCTGAAGATGTGAAGAATTTACCTCCAATAGAAGACCTATGTAAGATAATTCCCCCTTCATCTACAATCGAGGTACATTCTCTTCAACGCTTTGATAGAGGTGATATTCCTTATTCAAAACCTCCTGATCAATGTTTAGATGAATTTGATAATTATATTGTTAAGCAAAATAATTTTAATATGAGAGTAGAGAATCATCTAATGGAAAATTCTCAAGCTATTGGTAAATTGCATGATATTGTGGAGAGAACCTCCAATGATGTCAAGATGCTTGTTAAACATTTTGATATGATTCAAACTCAAATTGATCAACTTACTAAAGTGCAAAATGACTTGTTAAAAAATAATCATGAAGATAAACAAGTTTATGAAGTAACAACTAGAGGCGGTGTTTCTACCCAGGATCCTCTATATCCTGAAGGGCACCCCAAAAGAATTGAACAAGATTCTCAACAAACTAAAGAAATTAGTAGTCCTGCTAAGAAAAAGAAGAAGAAACATAAAACTGCTGTAGAATCCTCTGAACCTGTTAATGATCCTAATAGTATTTCTATTTCTGATGCTGAAACTGAAAGTGGTAATGAACATGATGAAGATAATGATAAGAATGATGCTCCTGATAAAGAAGAAATTGAAAAAGAACCCGAAAAGCATGATAAAAATAAAAAGTACACTAAAGAAGATTTTATTACAAAGAAACATGGTAATGAAAGAGAACCTTGGGTTCAAAAGCCAATGCCTTTTCCTGCTAAGAAACTAAAATCAAAGGAAGAGGAACATTATAATAAATTTTGTGATTGGATGAAACCTTTATTTTTGCAAATCCCTTTGACGGATGCTATTAAATTGCCTCCTTATTCAAAGTATATGAAAGATATTGTTTCTAACAAAAGGAAAATTCCTAATGAGGAGATTTCCACTATGCTCGCTAATTACTCCTTCAATGGTAAGGTTCCAAAGAAGCTTGGAGACCCAGGTACACCGACTATTCCTTGTTCTATCAAGAATAATTATGTTAGAACTGCTCTATGTGATTTGGGAGCAGGTGTTAGTGTAATGCCTTTTTCTCTTTACAAGAGACTTGATTTAGATAAGTTGATACCAACCGATATATCTTTGCAAATGGCCGATAAATCTACTCGCTATTCCTGTTGGTGTATGTGAAAATGTTCCTGTTCAAGTTACTCAACGATTCCTTGATATTAACTGATTTTGTTATGTTGGAAATGCCCGAAGATGATAATATGTCCATTATTCTTGGAAGACCCTTTCTAAATACTGCAGGGCTGTTATTGATTGCAATAAAGGCAAGGTTACTTTCAATGTTGATGATAAGGAACATACTCGTCTATTTTCCCAAGAGGATTGATAAAGTATATGGAGTTAATACAATTTTTAATGTGAAAACTATCAAGGTGGGATCCATTGATTGTCCTATATATGAGCCTAAAGAAGAATATCAAACTCTTGTGATTGGATCCATATCAATTCAATATAAGGTAACATGATTGATTTGAGGTTTATTTCTTCTTATGTCATATAAATTTATTTGGTAGCAAGACTTGATCAACCTTGTTAACAAGTATCTTTTAATGCATAAGAGAACTAAACAACATTTCTTTCTTTCTTTCTCCCTCAATTTGTTTTACTTGCTGTAGCACTTTTTGTTTTTGCAATATGCTTTAGTTGTTTAAGATTTTGGAAATCATTTTCCTGCGTAGTAATAATTACTTTAACACCCAGAAATGTGCATTTTTCGAAGTTCTAAAAAATTTACAAAAATTATACTGGTAGTCTTATTTTTCGAAGAGGCACCTGGGAGCACCTGGGGATGACCAGTGGGGCACCCTAGGGTGGCACCCCACAGGCCGGCGCAGCCAGCAAGGGGGGCGCGCCACCCTGGTGTGTGGGCCCCTCCTTGCCCCACTTCATAATCTCTTTCACTCATTCTCTTCTCTCTCCCGAAAAAACTCGTACTCACTTTCTCTCACTTGCGTTTCTGCTCAAGAACTCGCGATTTCTCGATCTCTTTGCCCAGCCCAGATTTCTGTCTGAAATTTGGCACATTTGCTCCCTGGTATGTGACTCCTTTGATTATCCAATTAGAATTTTGTTTGGTTGAATATATCTTGAATATTTTGCTGCTGTAGCTAACATGTTTAGGGAGCTTGCATGCTTGTTCTAAGTGGCAGAAACTAGTTTTGATGCATGTTTAGTACTCTAGCAAGTTCCTATAGTAGTTCCCCTCAATTATATGCCTTGAAATCAAATTTTATAATGATTGTTGAAAAATTTCAGAAAATGGAAGGGAGTAGGCACCAACTAAATCAACAAGAATTGGAGGTGCAACAAGTCATGAGAGTGCACCGCGAAGAGGGAGTGTACCCCTCTTATTACCCATGTACTGATTTTATGCGGAATGCAGGAATCCTGCAAGATGTTCAAACACTGATTTCCAATGCAGGGTTGGAAGGTTTCCATCGTTGGTGAACCTTACCAATACGCTAAACTAACAGTGTCGGTTGTGCAGGATTTCGAATTTCATCGGTCTCAAACTAACCCCATGGTCCGATACAAGATTTATAACAAAACTATCAACTTGCCTTTTAGTGATTTTTGTGCAGCAATTAGAGTGCCGCAGTGGGGATCCTGCAAGAAGGTCAGGGGAACGCCGCGGGAGCTCTCGAATCTTTATACAATGATTTGTCATGGGAGAAGCTTCTCCGATGATGGTGGTAAGATCGGTAGCATTCAACTCCCAGCTATCCGCTACTTTGCTTATTTCGTTACAAAGTGTGTTCTTGCTAGAAAGAATGCAAGTAAGTTGTCTGTCCAAGATATGGCTTTCTTAGCTGCCGCTTTGCAACAGGATAGGACTTATAATTTGGGTTCTTTAATAGCTTGTAGACTTGCTACTAACCGTGAGAAGGGAGGAATTTGTGGAGGTCTTATCGCCTCTCGCTTATTAGCTATGCATGGTGTAGAACCTCACCACCTAGATATTCCGCTCTCCATGGAGAAACTTGATGTTGTTTCCATGATTAAACATGAGTTTATTTTTCAGATCCATCTAACTTGAACAACCTGTATTATAGGATAACATTTTATAAGAAAAAATGGAGAATAACTAAGAAAATTGAAAAACTAGTACGACTGCCTGCACCTGTTCTGCTTAACCTTGATTCCAGGAAAGGGTGGTCGGTCACAGAAAATGTGCTAAATGCATACATAGAAAGGGAAGACCATCATGCAAGGGACGGCGCGGAGGAGGCCGAGGAGCACCTCGACTCTTCATCCGATGCAGCGAGCTCCTCATATCAACATTATGGTCATGTGGAACCTCCACGATATTCTTCTGCGCAGGGGCCTTATTATCACTCCATGTATGATCCACCGGTGTGGAACCCCGACCATCGTTGGGAATGAACTCCACTTAGGCCAAAAGCCTAAGCTTGGGGGGAGGTATACCGGCATCACTCATTCTTTGCATATTATGGTTGCTGGATACTTGTACATACCTGTTTAGTTTCTTAGAGTGGTTTTCTAATGAGAGGGAGATGACATTTGGGGAAGTGCTGTCCAAAAACAGATTCTGGGCTGTCACCAAAAAAATTCGTACACACAGCCAGAACGTTATTTTGAGTTGCAAATTTTTGAGCATGTGCCCCAGGTTGTTATCTAACTTTCATTAGTTGAACACTTTTTGAGCTGAGCAATGGAAGATTTTTGTTAATTTCGATTTCTGTACTGCTGTCAGGTTTTGGCAGATTTCTGTCATCCTGCTTTTCTGTGTTTCTATTAGTTTGCACTCTCTTGCTTTCGCTTTGTTTCTTTCCTAAAACACAAAAAGACCAAAAATATTTCTGTTGTTTCTCTTCACCATTTATTTATTTGGTTCTTTGCTCTTATTTTACTTTATTTGCTATCGTTAGTTTGCTATGAGAAAACCCAAAAAGATTTTGGTTTGTTTTCTTGTTTCCTTTTGTTCTTGTTTCTAACCCGAAAACACCAAAAATATTTGTTGTTCTTCTTTGGTTTTGTAAAGTTCATTATGGAGTTCAGAGGTCTCCGGTGGTTGGAGCTTGGTTTCATTTCATATTATTATTCAAGCTGCACAAGTGAAAGGCAATAATGACGATCTACGGCAATTTGACTGTGGTGAGAGGCTGGTATGAACTCTATTTGTTTTCATTTTTGTACATATACTCATCCATGTGAGCATGCTTAGTTGGTTCATATGAGGTATATGTCATTTAATGAAAGTCTAGTAGTTTATGATCTCTCGTAATTAGTTCCAATTTATTAATAATGAGTAGCATGTCATGGATATCTGCTTGCATTGTTTTATTCATAGATCGGTATGACATTGTGGTATCTTCCTCTGAATAATTCACTTGAATCGACTTGGCACATGCTCACGCATGCATATGACTAAACAAAAGTCAATTAAGCCTCGATGATTTACCTTGCTTCAGAGTTCTTGTATCACTTTTAATGCTCCGTTAATTTTATTTTGTCGCAAGCATGATTATGACAGTTATTGCTCTCTTGATTGTCGCTTCCCAGTCTATTGCTAGTCTCCACTTGTACTGAGCGGGAACGCTGCTCGTGCTTCCAAACACCTGAAAACCAAGTTATTCCAAAGTGTCCACCATAAATACCTATGCATGGCATTTCAAACCATTCTAAGTAAATTCTCGTGTGCTACCTTTAAACCTTCAAACTACTTCTCAATTTGTGTTAATGTTTTATAGCTCATGAGGAAATATGTGGTGTTTTATCTTTCAACCTTGTCATTTACTCCGGACAGACTTTCATCAATGGACTAGTGGCACATCCGCTTATCCAATAATTTTGCAAAAAGAGCTGCCAACGGGGTTCCCAGCCCCAATTAATCAACCTTCATTAATAATTCTCTTCACGAGTTTTGCTCTGATTCATCAGTAAGCAACTTAACCTGCAAATAGACACTTCCCCATGGTATGTGAATGTTGGAAGGCACCCGAGGATTCGGTTAGCCATGGCTTGTCTAAGCAAAGGTTGGGGGGAGTGTCATCCATAATGAAACTAAAATACATGTGTAAACAAAAGAGAAGAGGGATGATCTACCTTGCTGGTAGAGATAACTTCCTTCATGGGAGCCGCTCTTGAGAGTCTGGTTGGCGAGGTGGTTAGAGTACCCACTATCATTCGTTGACAACAACAAACACCTCTCAAAATAATTTTACTTCTGTTTTTGAAAAAGAAAAGCTCTAGCACATGTTAATCCTTGCTTCCCTCTGCGAAGGGTCAATCTTTTACTTTTATGTTGAGTCACCATCCTTTCTTTGAGCACCTTATTGAGAGCATAACTGTCATTCTTAGTATAATATGCTTGTCCCAAAATATGATCAGCTGTGGTATAACTTTGATGCTTTTATCTTTGACAAATTTACTTCTAGTCTTTCTATGAACTTCAGAGGTGCCTGGGCATTTATGTTTTGCTATAAATACAGGAAAGCGAGATACTACTTTATCATATCTTTTTATGAACATTGCAATCCTGCTTATTGAAGTGTTTCATGATGCTTGTTATTAGTTTGTTGGTATCTCTTTTATGATTGACATAGTTACTAGATGACTTTATTTGCATGTACCTTATTATGAATTGCTTAAGCACTTGCCATATCATGAGAATATTTACATCATATGAACAAATGTGTTCGTGAAAGTTCTTTTATCGCACTCGCTTGTTAATCGAATTGCTTGAGGACAAGCAATAAGCTAAGCTTGGGGGAGTTGATACGTCCAAAACGTATCTACTTTCCCGAACACTTTTGCTATTGTTTTGCCTCTAATTTGTGTATTTTGGATACAACTAACACGGACTAACGCTGTTTTCAGCGAGAATTGCTCTGGTGTCTCGTTTTTGTGCAGAAATCCAACTTTCAGGAAAATCCTCGGAATTTATGCGAAAGGCCCTATTTTCCCAGAATACTGACGGATCCAGAAGGGCAAGCCAGGTGGGGGCCCGAGGCCCCCAGACACTAGGCCGGCGCGGCCCAGGAGGGGGGCGCGCCGCCTTGTTGTGTGGGCGCCTCGGCGGCCCCCCGACGCTCTCCTTCGGACTATATACGTCTTTCGAACTAAAAACGCCAGGGGGTACGTCGATATTTACAGAGACCATCCAGTACGCCGCCGCCATCGCGAAACTCCGCCTCGGGACCAGAAACTCCGTTCTGGCACTCCGCCGGGATGGGGAATTGGAGGGGATCTTCACCGCCATCACCACCGACGTCTCTCCATCGACCAACCATGTTTCCCCCATCCATGTGTGAGTAATTCCCCCGCTGTAGGCTGAAGGGGATGGTAGGGATTGGATGAGATTGATCATGTAATAGTCACAAGATTGTTAGGGCATGGTGCCTAGTATCCGTAGATGTTACTTTTATGATATTGTTGCAACTTGTTATGCTTAATGCTTGTCACTAGGGCCCGAGTGCCATGATCTCAGATCTGAACATGTTATTGTTTCATCATGATATTCATTGTTTATGGTCTTACCTGCAAGTTGTATACACACGTTGCTGTCCGGAACCAATGGCCCCGAAGTGAAAGAAATCGGGACAACCGGAGGGGATGGTAGTGATGTGAGGATCACATGTGTTCACGGAGTGTTAATGCTTTGCTCCGGTACTCTATTAAAAGGAGTACCTTAATTTCCAGTAGTTTCCCTAGAGGCCCGGCTGCCACCGGCCGGTAGGACAAAAGATGTTGTGCAAGTTTCTCATTGCGAGCACGTACGACTATATATGGAACACATGCCTATTGATTGATTAGTACTTGGATACCGCTTTATTATTACCTGCAAATGCCCTACCATGATTGTTATATGAATTCTCTCATCCATGCAACGCCCGTTCATCCGTCCCTATGCCTACAGTATTTTAATCCTGTTGTTTACTATAATCACTACTGCTGTCTTTATTTCACCGCCGTCGTTATTTCACTATTCCTACTGCTATAAAACTATTTTTACTGATAAACTCTTGCGAGCAAGTCTGTTTCCAGGTGCAGCTGAATTGACAACTCCGCTGTTAAGGCTTACAAGTATTCTTTGTCTCCCGTTGTGTCGAATCAATAAATTGGGTAATACTTCCCTCGAAGACTGTTGCGATCCCCTATACTTGTGGGTCATCAGATATGCATGTTGAAAGTTGAAAGCAACTGCTGAAACTTATATCTTCCTTTGTGTTGCTTCGATGCCTTTACTTTGAATTTATTGCTTTATGAGTTAACTCTTATGCAAGACTTTAGATGCTTGTCTTGAAAGTACTATTCATGAAAAGTTTTGCTATATGTTATCTATTTGTTAGCAACTATAGATCATTTCCTTGAGTCACTTCGTTCATCTCATATGATTTGCAATAGTATGATTAAGATTATGTTGGTAGCATGTCACTTCAGAAATTATTCTTTTTTATCGTTTACCTACTCGAGGACGAGTAGGAACTAAGCTTGGGGATGCTGATACGTCTCCAACGTATCCATAATTTCTGATGTTCCATGCTTGTTTTATGACAATACCTACATGTTTTGCTCACACTTTATAATGTTTTTATGCGTTTTCCGGAACTAACCTATTAACAAGATGCCACAGTGCCGTTCCTCGTTTTCTCGTTGTTTTTGGTTCCGGAAAGGTTGTTCGGGCAATATTCTCGGAATTCGACGAAACGAAGACCCAATACCTTATTTTTCCCGGAAGCATCCAGAACACCGAAGGAGAGTCGGAGAGGGGCCAGAGGGCCACCAGACCATAAGGCGGCGCGGCCCCAGGCCTGGCCGCGCCAGCCTATGGTGAGGGGGCCCCAGGTGCCCTCCTGCGTCGCCTCTTCGCCTATAAAACCCCTTTCGACCTAAAAACGCAATACCAATTGACGAAACTCCAGAAAGACTCCAGGGGCGCCGCCGCCATCGCGAAACTCCAATTCGGGGGACAGAATCTCTGTTCCGGCACGCCGCCGGGACGGGGAAGTGCCCCCGGAAGCCATCTCCATCAACGCCACCGCCTCCATCATGCTCCGTGAGTAGTTCCCCCATGGACTACGGGTTCTAGCTGTAGCTAGTTGGTATTCTCTCCCCCATGTACTTCAATACAATGATCTCATGAGCTGCCTTATGATACGTCTCAAACGTATCTATAATTTCTTATGTTCCATGCCACATTATTGATGATATCTACATGTTTTATACACATTTTATGTCATATTTATGTGTTTTCCGGAACTAACCTATTGACGAGATGCCGAAGTGCCAGTTCCTGTTTTCTGCTGTTTTTGGTTTCAGAAATCCTAGTAAGGAAATATTCTCGGAATTGGACGAAATCAACGCCCAGCATCTTAGAGTCCCCGGGAGCTTCCAGAACACCCGAGAGCCGCCAGAGGAGGGCCACGTGGGGCCCACACAAGGTGGCGGCGCGGCCAAGGAGCCAGGCACGCCGCCCTAGTGTCTGGCCCCACCAGACCCCCTACGAGGCTCCCCTTTCGCCTATAAAGCCTCCCTGACCTAAAACCCCGAGAAAAAAAAGCCACGGTACGAGAAAAGTTCCAGAGCCGCCGCCATCGCGAAGCCAAGATCTGGGGGACATGAGTCTCTGTTCCGGCACGCCGCCGGGACGGGGAAGTGCCCCCGGAAGGCTTCTTCATCGACACCACCGCCATCTCCATCAACGCTGCTGTCTCCCATGAGGAGGGAGTAGTTCTCCATCGAGGCTCGGGGCTGTACCGGTAGCTATGTGGTTCATCTCTCTCCTATGTACTTCAATACAATAATCTCATGAGCTGCCTTACATGATTGAGATTCATATGATGATGCTTGTAATCTAGATGTCATTATGCTAGTCAAGTGGGTTTTACTTATGTGATCTCCGGAGACTCCTTGTCCCACGTGTGTAAAGGTGACAGTGTGTGCACCGTGTGGGTCTCTTAGGCTATATTTCACGGAATACTTATTCACCGTTATGAATGGCATAGTGAAGTGCTTATTTATATCCCTTTATGATTGCAATGTGTTTTGTATCACTATTTATCTATGTGCTACTCATGTGATGTTATTAAAGTAGTCTATTCCTCCTGCATGGTGTAATGGTGACAGTGTGTGCATCGTGTAGTTCTTGTCGTAGGCTATGATCATAATCTCTTGTAGGTTATGGAGTTGATTATCGCTATGATAGTATTGGTGTGATTTATGCCTCCTTCATAGTGTGATGGTGACAGTGTGCATGCTATGTTAGTACTTGGTCTATTTTGCAAAGATCTATTATGCTCTAAGGTTACTTAAATATGAATATCGAATGTTGTGGCGCTTGTTAACTCCGGCATTGGGGATTCGTGTAATCCTACACAATTAGTGGTGTTCATTATCAAACAAGAGTATATGTAGCACAAAGGAAAGAGAACTTATTTATTATGTGATCAATGTTGAGAGTGTCCACTAGTGAAAGTATGATCCCTAGGCCTTGTTTCCACCACAAAGAATTGCTTCCTACGCCAGCAAGCTATTTTCTGGCGCCGCTTGTTTACTGTTTTACTGTATCTTTACTTTCTGCAATATTACCACCATCTATACCACCTGTGTTTTACTATCTCTTCGCCGAACTAGTGCACCTATACATCTGACAAGTGTATTTGGTGTGTTGGGGACACAAGAGACTTCTTGCTTTGTGGTTGCAGGGTTGCTTGAGAGGGATATCTTTGACCTCTTCCTCCCTGAGTTCGATAAACCTTGGGTGATCCACTTAAGGGAAAACTTGCTGCTGTTCTACAAACCTCTGCTCTTGGAGGCCCAACACTGTCTACAAGAATAGAAGCACCCGTAGACATCACCTTACATGATTGAGATTCATCTGATGTAATCGGTGTTGTGTTTGTTGGGATCCGATGGATTGTTACATTATGATTAGTCTATCTATAAAGTTTGTGAAGTTATTGTTGCTGCAATCCTTGTTGTGTTTAATGCTTGTCACTAGGGCCCGAGTGGCATGATCTTAGATTTAAGCTCTATACTTATTGCTTAGATTGTATCTACAAGTTGTTTGCACATGTCTATGTCCGGAACCCGAGGCCCCAGAGTGACAACAACTGGGACAACCGGAGGGGAAGGCTTAGATATGAGGATCACATGTTTTCACCAAGTGTTAATGCTTTGCTCCGGTGCTCTATTAAAAGGAGTACCTTAATTTCCAGTAGATTCCCTAGAGGCCCGGCTGCCACCTACTTGGTAGGACAAAAGATGTTGTACAAGTTTCTCATTGCGAGCACGTATGACTATATATGGAAAACATGCCTACATGATTAATAATCTTGATGTTCTCTGTCTTAATGCTATTTCAATCCTATCAATTGCCCAACTGTAATTTGTTCACCCAACACTTGTTATTGGAGAGTTACCACTAGTGTAGATAGCTGGGAACCCTGGTCCATCTCTCATCATCATATACTCGTCCTATATGTCATTGGAAGTAGTATCAACTATTTTCTGGTGCCATTGCTCTCACATTACTCCTACTGCTGCTGTGTTACTGTTACTACTGCTCTCATATTACTGCTGCTTTCACATCACCCCTGTTACTAGTGCTTTTCCACGTGCAGCTGAATTGACAACTCAGTTGTTAAGGCTTATAAGTATTCTTTACCTCCCCTTGTGTCGAATCAATAAATTTGGGTTTTACTTCCCACGAAGACTGTTGCGATCCCCTATACTTGTGGGTTATCACATCCTCAACGTTTCAAAGGCGGCAGGGGATCGGAAAAAAGGCAAGTGACCATATATCAGGTGCCAAAAATAATCCAAGGAAAGAAACTTTTATTGTACATAGAGAATGACATATGGGTCCCATTTTCCAGGAGCGGTCTCACCGTTTCCAAGGCGGCACGGGATCGAAAAAAAAAGAAAGGAAAGGTTTATCGTGCAGAGAGGCTGAGATGTGGGACCCATGGGCCAGCATCGTCCTCTTAGTTTCAAAGGCGGCAGGGGATAAAAAAAGGCAAGTAGCCAGTAATTAGGGTAAAAAATAAATCAAAAAAGGAAACTTTTACTATTCATAGAGGCTGACATGTGGGACCCATGAGCCAGCAGCGTCTCAACGTTTCAGAGGCGGCGTGAGATCGAAAGAAAAAGGCAAATACCAAGAAATTATGGGTCAATAATAAATCAAACAAAGTAAAGGTTTATTGTTCATAGAGGCTGACATGTGAGACCCCTGAGCCAGCAGCGTCCTCAACGTGTTAAAGGAGGCAGGAGATCGAAAGACAAAGGATAAAAATCAGTTGGTAAAAAATCCAAGAAAAGAAACATTTACCGTTCTGAGAGGCTGACATGCGGGACCCATGAGGCAGCAGCATCCTCAACGATTCCAAGGCGGCAGGGGATCAAAAGGGGTCAAAAATAAATCCATCATAGGAAACTTTTATTGTTCATAGAGGATGTGGGACCGACCTGCCAGTAGCGTCCTCATCGTTTCAAAGGGGGCAGGGGATCAAAAGAAAACGGCAAATAGCCAGAAATTAGGGGTAAAAAATAAATCCAATGAAGGACACTTTTATTGTTCATAGAGGATGACATGCGGGACCCATGAGCCAGCAGCTTCCTCAATGTTACAAAGGCGGCATGAGATCGAAAGGAAAAGGAAAGTGACCAAATATCAGGAATTTTTTTTTATTATGCATAGAGGATGACATGCGGGTCCCATTTTGCAGCAGCGGTCTGAACGTTTCAAATTCGGCATCAGATCAAAAGAAAAAGACAAGTGCCAAATATCAGAAGCCAAAAATAATCCAAGAAAAGAAACTTTTATTGTACATAGAGGATGACATGCGGGTCCCATTTTGCAGTAGCGCTCTCAACGTTTCCAAGGCGGCACAGGACCAAAAGAAAAAGGAAGTAGCCAGAAATAAGGGTGTCAAAAAAATCCAAGAAAAGGAATATTTTAATTGGGCTGCTTCTGTCCATCTGGGACTTCAAACTATCCCGCTGGATGCCTTTTGATTCGTACAATTTCAGCCCATTCCAAAACAGGAAAGTCCTATGCTTCGCAAAAACAAAAGAACAAGGAGATTCAACATATAAGTTTTTTTATGTAAAAATAAAGATTTAATTTATCCCTTTGCAATAGCTCAGAGCGAAATACACTGTTTATTGTCTGCAAAATAATCAAGATATTACATGTTTCTTATACGGGGAGGCTGACATTAGGGACCCATGAGCCAGCAGCGTCGTCAACGTTTTAAAGGCAGCAGGGGATGGAAAGAAAAAATAAACCAAAAATTTGTTGGTAAAAAATCCAAGAAAAGAAACATTTTCGTTCTGAGAGGATGACATGCGGGACCCATGAGGCAGCAGCATCCTCAGCGTTTATTGTTAGAGGCTGACATGTGGGACCCGTGAGCCAGTAGCGTCATCAACGTTTTAAAGGCGGCAGGAGATCGAAAGAAAAAATAAGCCAAAAATCATTTGGTATACAAAATCCAAGAAAAGAAACATTTACCATTATGAGAGGATGACATGCGGGACCCATGAGGCAGCAGCATCCTCAACGATTCCAAGGCGGCAGTGGATCAAAAAAAAGGAAATATCCAGAAATTAATTAGGGGTTCAAAATAAATCCATCAAAGGAAACTTTTATGGTTCATAGAGGATGACATGTGGGACCGACCTGCCAACAGCGTCCTCATCGTTTAAAAAGGGGCTGGAGATCAAAAGAAAAAGCCATATAGCCAGAAATTAGGGGTCAAAAATAACTCCAAGAAAGGAAACTTTTATTGTTCGTAGAGGATGATATGCGGGACCCATGAGCCAGCAGCTTACTCAACATTTCAAAGGCGGCATGAGATCGAAAGAAAAAGGAAAGTGACAAAATATTAGGAGACAAAGATAATCCAAGAACAGAAACTTTATTGTACATAGAGGATGACATGCGGGTCCCATTTTGCAGCAGTGGTCCCAACGTTTCAAATGCGGCTTGAGATCAAAAGAAAAAGAAAGTAGCAGAAATTAGGGGGTCAAAAAAATCCAAGAAAATAAAGTTGGTGGACATAGAGGATGACATGCGGGTCCCATGAGCCAGCAGATTAGCCAATGTTTCCAAGGAGGAAGGGGATCAAAAGAAAAAGGAAATAGCCAAAAATCAGAGGGTGAAAAAAATCCAAGAAAAGAAACTTTTATAGTACATAGAGGATGACATGCGGGTCCCATGAGCCAGCAGGTTCCTCAATGTTTTCAAAGGCGGCCTGAGATCAAAAGAAAAAGGCAAGTGACCAAAAATCATAGGGTGAAACATAATCCAAGAAAAGAAACTTTTATTGTACATAGAGGATGACATGCGGGTCCCATTTTGCAGCAGCGGTCCCAACGTTTCAAATGCGGCTTGAGATCAAAAGAAAAAGAAAGTAGCCAGAAATTAGGGGGTAAAAAAACTCCAAGAAAGGAAAGCTTTATCGTTCATACAGGCTGACATGTGGGACCTATGAGCCAGCTGAGTCCTCAACGTTTCAAAGGCGGCAGGGGATCAAAAGAAAAAGGAAATAGCCAAAAATCGGAGGGTGAAAAAAAACCAAGAAAATGAACTTTTATAGTACATAGAGGATGACATGCGGGTCCCATGAGCCAGCAGGTTCCTCAACGTTTCAAACGTGGCATGAGATCGAAAGAAAAAAAGGCAAGTGACCAAATATCAGGATCCAAAAATAATTCAAGAAAAGAAACTTGATTATACATAGAGGATGACATGCGGGTCCCATTTAGCAGCAGCGGTACCACCGTTTGAGAGGCGGCAGGGGATCAAAAGAAAAAGGCAAGTGACCAAATATGAGGTGCCAAAAAAATCCAAGAAAAGAAAGTTTTATGGTACATAGAGGACGACATGCGGGTCCCATGAGCCTGCAGGTTCCTCAACGTTTCAAACGTGGCATGAGATCGAAAGAAAAAGGCAAGTGACCAAATATAAGGAGCCAAAAATAATTCAAGAAAAGAAACTTGATTGTACATAGAGGATGACATGCGGGTCCCATTTAGCAGCAGCGGTATCACCGTTTGAGAGGCGGCAGGGGATCGAAAGAAAAAGGCAAGTGACCAAATATGAGGTGCCAAAAAAATCCAAGAAAATAAAGTTTTATAGTACATAGAGGATGACATGTGGGTCCCATGAGTCTGTAGGTTCCTCAACGTTTCAAACGTGGCATGAGATCGCAAGAAAAAGGCAAGTGACCAAATATCAGGAGCCAAAAATAATTCAAGAAAAGAAACTTGATTGTACATAGAGGATGATATGCGGGTCTGATACGTCCAAAAAGTATCTACTTTCCCGAACACTTTTGCTATTGTTTTGCCTCTAATTTGTGTATTTTGGATACAACTAACACGGACTAACGCTGTTTTCAGCAGAATTGCTCTGGTGTCTCGTTTTTGTGCGAGAAATCCAACTTTCGGGAAAAACCTCGGAATTTATACGGAAGGCCCTATTTTCCCGGAAGATTGGCGGAGCCGAAGGGAAAGCCGGGTGGGGCACGAGGGCCCCACACACTAGGCCGGCGCGGCCCGGGGGGCCCGCGCGGCCCTAGTGTGTGGCCCCTCGGCTGGCCCCCGACGCCCTCCTTCGGACTACTTATCGGCCTCGACCTAAAAACGCACGGAGAGAAGTCGAAGTCGCCGTAAACCCTCCGAGAGCCGCCACATCGCGAAACTCCGTCTCGGGAGCCGAAGTCTCCGTTCGGCACTCCGCCGGGACGGGGAATTGGAGGAGATCTTCACCGCCATCACCACCAACGCCTCTCCATCGACCAGCCATGTTTCCCCCATCCATGTGTGAGTAATTCCCCCGCTGTAGGCTGAAGGGGATGGTAGGGATTGGATGAGATTGGTCATGTAATAGTCATAAGATTGTTAGGGCATAGTGCCTAGTATCCGTAGATGTCACTTTTATGATATTGTTGCAACTTGTTATGCTTAATGCTTGTCACTAGGGCCCGAGTGCCATGATCTTAGATCTGAACATGTTATTGATTTATGATCTTACCTGCAAGTTGTATACACATGTCGCTGTCCGGAACCAATGGCCCCGAAGTGACAGAAATCGGGACAACCGGAGGGAATGGTAGTGATGTGAGGATCACATGTGTTCACGGAGTGTTAATGCTTTGCTCCGGTACTCTATTAAAAGGAGTACCTTAATTTCCGAGTAGTTTCCCTAGAGGCCCGGCTGCCACCGGCTGGTAGGACAAAAGATGTTGTGCAAGTTTCTCATTGCGAGCACGTACGACTAAATATGGAACACATGCCTATTGATTGATTAGTACTTGGATACCGTTTTATTATTATCTGCAAATGCCCCTGCTTTTGATTGTTATATGAGTTTCTCTCATCCATGCAACGCCCGTTAATCCGTCCCTGTGCCTACAGTATTTTAATCCCGCTGTTTACTATAATCACTACTGCTGTCTTTATTTCACCGCTGCTGTTATTTTACTATTCCTACTGCTATAAAACTGTTGCTACTGATAAACTCTTGCGAGCAAGGGTGCAGCTGAATTGACAACTCCGCTGTTAAGGCTTACAAGTATTCTTTGTCTCCCCTTGTGTCGAATCAATAAATTGGGTAATACTTCCCTCGAAGACTATTGCGATCCCCTATACTTGTGGGTCATCAAGACTATTTTCTGGCGCCGTTGCCGGGGAGCATAGCTTTATTTGGAAGTTCACTTGGATTGATATTGTTCGCTGCAAATTCTCCATCATGGGTAAACCTCGCGATACTAAGATCGCCATATTACCATCCACTACAAGAAAAGGTACAACTCTTAGTACCTCTGCTGCTCTTGATTCCCCATCTGTGATAAGCAAACTTGTTTCACCACCACAAGCTTCAAATGCTGGTACTTCTGCTGAATCTGAAAATTCCTCTTATAATTGTGATGATGCTTCTGCTGTGCTTGATAATGATGGTTCGTTAGGATCTTTTCTAGATGCTACCATTGCTAGGTCTAGGCAAATTGAAAATACTGAAACTCCTAATGAAAATGCTGCTACACTCGTTAATTCACCCGAGTCCGTCGAATATTCTAGTGATGATCTTGATGAAGATTATGTGGAACTTGATGATGATTTTATTGAAAAATGCAATGCTACTACCGATGCAAGAAAAATTAAAAAGTTGCTTGCGTAACATGCTCGTTAGATATAAACTGTCTCCGATCCTAAATTTGCCACATCTCCTATAAACATTAAGGATAAAGATTATGATTTTTCTCTTGATCTATCTCATATAGCTATTGTTGAGAAAACACCCTTTTGTGGTACTGAAAAAGAAAGTGCTGTTGAACACATGATTGAGTTATCTACTCTGAGTAGCTTGTTTTCTGATGATGTCAAGATGCGTACCTATTTTGTCGCTAATTTTTTTCATTTCTCATTAAAGGATGATGCTAAAACTTGGTATAATAATTTGCCTCCTGGTTCTATTAGAAGTCCAATTGACTTGCGTGATGTTTTCTTTCGAAAATACTTTCCTGCTAGCGCTCAATATATTGCTTTGCAGAGAATTTATAATTTTGACCAGGAAGATGGAGAGAAATTTCCTGAGGCTTGGGCGAGATTTTGCTCTCTTATTAGAGCTCAGCCGATCATGATTTGGAAAAGCATGATTTACTTGATATATTTTATAGTGGACTAACCATTGAGTCTAGGGCATACCTGGATAGTTGTGCTGGTTGTGTTTTCAGAAAAGAACTCCGTACGACGCTCGAAGAATTATTGGCTAAAATAGGCCGGAATCATGATGATTGGTCTACACCCGAACCAACCCCGACACCGATATTGAAGAAGAGGGGTATGATTAAATTAAATGATGAAGATATGAGGGAAGCCAAGAAGTCTCTTAAAGAGAAGGGTATTAAACCTCGAAGATGTGAAGAATTTACCTCCTATAGAAGATTTATGTGAGATAACTCCCCTTCATCCATGATTGAGGTACACTCTCTTCAACGCTTTACTAGGGAAGATATTCCGTATTCAAAACCTCCTGCTCAATGCTTAGATGAGTTTGATAATTATATTGTTAAGCAAGAAAACTTTAATATGAGAGTAGAGAATCATTTAATGGAAAATTCTCGAGCTATTAGTGAATTGCATGATATTGTGGAGAGAACCTCCAATGATGTTAAGATACTTGTTAAACATTTTCATATGGTTCAAACTCAAATTGATCAACTCACTAAAGTGCAAAATGACTTGTTGGGAAATAATGCTAAAGAAAAACATGCTTATGAAGTAACAACTAGAGGTGGTGTTTCTACCCAGGATCCTCTATATCCTGAAGGGTATCCTAAAAGAGTTGAACAAGATTCTCAACTAACTAAAACTAGTGCTCCATCTAAGAAAAAGAAAAAGAAACATAAGAATGTTGTAGAATCCTCTGAACTCCGTTAATGATCCTAATAGTATTTCTATTTCGATGCTGAAACCGAAAGTGGTAATGAACATGAGGAAGATAATGATAAGAATGATACTCCTGATAAAGAAGAAATTGAAAGAGAACCTGAAAAGCATGCTAAAAATAAAAAGTATACTAAAGAAGATTTTATTGCTGAGAAACATGGTAATGAAAGAGAACCTTGGGTTCAAAAGCAAATGCCTTTTCCTGCTAAGAAACTAAAATCAAAGGAAGAGGAACATTATAATAAATTTTGTGATTGGATGAAACCTTTATTTTTGCAAATCCCTTTGATCGATGCTATTAAATTGCCTCCTTATTCAAAGTACATGAAAGATATTGTCTCTAACAAAAGGAAAATTCCCAATGAGGAGATTTCCACTATGCTCGCTAATTACTCCTTCAATGGTAAGGTTCCAAAGAAGCTTGGAGACCTGGGTATACCGACTATTCCTTGTTCCATCAAGAATAATTATGTTAGAACTGCTCTATGTGATTTGGGAGCAGGTGTTAGTGTAATGCCTTTTTCTCTTTATAAGAGACTTGATTTAGATAAGTTAATACCAACTGATATATCTTTGCAAATGGCTGATAAATCTACTGCTATTCCTGTTGGTGTATGTGAAAATGTTCATGTTCAAGTTACTCAATAGTGCTTGATATTAACTGATTTTGTTGTGTTGGAAATGCCTGAAGATGATAATATGTCCATTATTCTTGGAAGACCCTTTCTTAATACTGCAGGGGCTGTTATTGATTGCAATAAAGGCATGGTTACTTTCAATGTTGATGATAAGGAACATACTCTGTCTATTTTCCCAAGAGGATTGATAAAGTATATGGAGTTAATACAATTTTTAATGTGAAAACTATCAAAGTGGGATCCATCGATTGTCCTATATATGAGCCTAAAGAAGAATATCAAACTCTTGTGATTGGATCCATATCAATTCAATATAAGGTAACATGATTGATTTGAGGTTTATTTCGTCTTATGTCATATAAAATTTATTTGGTAGCAAGACTTGATCAACCTTGTTAACAAGTATATTTTAATGCATAAGAGAGCTAAACAACGAGTTCTTTCTTTCTTTCTCCCTCCATTTGTTTTACTTGCTGTAGCACTTTTTGTTTTGCAATATGCTTTAGTTGTTTAAGATTTTGGAAATCATTTTCCTGCGCAGTAATAATTAATTTAACACCCAGAAATGTGCATTTTTCAAAGTTTTCAAAAATTCACAAAAATTATACCGTTGGTCTTATTTTTCGAAGAGGCATCTGGGAGTACCAGAGGATGACCTGTGGGGCACCCCAGGGGGCCACCCCACCAGCCAGCGCGGCCAAGGAGGGGGGCGCGCCACCCTGTGGTGTGGGCCCCTCCTTGACCCACTACTTCATCTCTTCCTCCCACTATCTTCTCTCTCCCGAAAAAACTCGCACCCGGTTTCTCTCACTCGCGTTTCTGCTCAAGAACTCGCGATTTCTCGATCTCTTTGCTCAGCCCAGATTTCTGTCTGAAATTTGGCACATTTGCTCTCCGGTATGTGACTCCTTTGATTGTCCAATTAGAATTTTGTTTGGTTGAGTATATCTTGAATATTTTGCTGCTGTAGATAACATGTTTAGTGAGCTTGCATGCTTGTTCTAAGTGGTAGAAATTAGTTTTGATGCATGTGTAGTACTCTAGCAAGTTCCTATAGTAGTTCCCCTCAATTATATACCTTGAAATCAAATTTTATAATGGTTGTTGAAAATTTCAGAAGAGGAAAATGAAGAAATTCAAGTTTGGAGAGTTATTCAAGAGAGGAACAACCAGCACCGGGAGGCCCTCGAGGGCATCCACTCAGATTAGGCGATCATACAATGAGGATATCATCGCGCCTAGCTTCGCGCCCGAAGAGGACAATGGGGCTCCTAATGCTTCATCCTTCCCATGTTATGATTTTCTGACAAATGCGGGGATATTGGATGATTTCTTCACCCTTGTCAACAGGGCGGGCTTAGCCGCCTACGTGGGAGATGAAAGGGAGCAATACTACATGCTCACCAAAATTTTCGTTGAGAGCTTCAAGTTCCACAACACGCAATATACGCCGACAGTTGCATTCAAGATCTATGGTAATCCTGTTACTATGGAATTGGAAGAATTTTGTCGTGCGTTGGATATTGCCCCTGTAGGTACAGACAAAGAGGATTGATGACAACCCCCGGGACCTGTTGGAGCTCTATCGAGGGATCACCGATGATGATTGCCGCACCATTCAGCGCGGCAAGATAAGAAACATCCAACTCCCCGCCATTAAATATTTTGCATATTACATCGCTACTAGCATTCTTGGTAGAGAAAATACTAGCAATATTTCTAGCTACCATCTTGCTTTCTTGAATGCTGCACTTACTGGACAGACACCTTATCATCTTGGTTCTCTTATTGCTCGCCGCCTGTCTAGCAGGGGGCCTATTTTTGGAGGAACCATTGCACTGCGCATTTTAACACATTTAAGACTCCCTCTTGATTCTAATGATGTGCCATTAACCCCTAGGAGACTTGATATTGCTGCTATGAAGAGTCATCATTTTGTTACTACTGATTCCACTACAGATAATATGGTCTATAGAATGTTGTTTGCTGACGGGGATGAGAAGGAAATCCCTCTTCCCCAGCCAGGTTTGTTCAATTTTGACAGGCAATCATGGTCGCTCACTAAGGAGGAGGTGGAGGAACATATGAAGATACAAGACTTCCACCAGCAGCATGACTCCGAGGACGCCGAGCCCTCCTACGACTACACCGTCACATACCCTGATGCTTCCTCCAGCACATACCTGGAACCGGGTCGTTCTTCGTCGTACTACGGAGACACCACTTCATGGGGACCGTGGGAATGAACTCCACTTAGGCCAAAAGCTTAAGCTTGGGGGGAGGTATACCGGCATCACTCATTCTTTGCATATTATGGTTGCTGGATACTTGTACATACTTGTTTAGTCTCTTATAGTGGTTTTCTAATGAGAGGGAGATGATATTTGGGGAAGTGCTGTCCAAAAACAGATTCTGGGCTGTTACCAAAAAATTCGTACGCACAGCCAGAACGTTATTTTGAGTTGCAAAAATTTGAGCATGTGCCCCAGGTTGTTATCTAACTTTCATTAGTTGAACACTTTTTGAGCTGAGCAATGAAATATTTTTTTTAATTTCGATTTCTGTACTGCTGTCAGGTTTTGGCAGATTTCTGTCATCCTGCTTTTCTGTGTTTCTGTTAGTTTGCATTCTTTTGTTTTCGCTTTGTTTCTTTCCTAAAACACAAAAAGACCAAAACTATTTCTGTTGTTTCTCTTCACCATTTATTTATTTGGTTATTTGCTCTTATTTTACTCTATTTGCTATCGTTAGTTTGCTATGAGAAAACCCAAAAAGATTTTGCTTTGTTTTCTTGTTTCCTTTTGTTCTTGTTTCCAATTCGAAAACACCAAAAGTATTTGCTGTTCTTCTTTGGTTTGTAAAGTTCATCATGAGTTCAATGGTCTTCGGTGGCTGGAGCGTGGTTTTCATTTCATATTATCCAAGCTACACAAGTGAAAGGCAATAATGACGATCTACAACAATTGGATTGTGGTGAGAGGCTGGTATGAACTCTATTTGTTTTCATTTTTGTACATATACTCATCCATATGAGCATGCTTAGTTGGTTCATGTGAGGTATATGTTATTTGAGAAAGTCTAGTGGTTCATGATCTCTCATGTTTAGCTCCAATTTATTAATATGAGTAGCATGTCATGGATGTTTGCTTGCATTGTTTTATTCATAAGTAAGTATGGCATTGTGGTATCCTCCTCTGAATAATTCACTTGAATCAACTTGGCACATGCTCACGCATGCATATGACTAAAACAAAGTCAATTAAGCCTCGCTGATCTACTTTGCTTCAGAGTTCTTGTATCACTTTTATGCCTCCATTAATTTATTTTGCCGCAAGCATGATTATGACAGTTACTGCTCTCTTGATTTGTCGCTCCCTAGTCCTTTGCTAGCCTTCACTTGTACTGAGCGGGAACGCCGCTCGTGCTTCCAAACACCTGAAAACCAAGTTGTTCCAAGAGTGTCCACCATAAATACCTATGCATGGCATTTCAAACCATTCCAAGTAAATTCTCATGCGCTACCTTTAAAACTTTCAAAATGCTCCTCAATTTGTGTTAATGTTTCATAGCTCATGAGGAAGTATGTGGTGTTTAGCTTTCAACCTTGTCATTTACTTTTGACGGACTCTCATATGGACTAGTGGCACATCCGCTTATCCAATAATTTTGCAAAAGAGCTGGCAATGGGATTCCCGATCCCAAATTAATTAACTTAAATAGACACTCCTCCATGGTTTGTGATTGTTGGACGGCACCCGAAGGATTCAGTTAGCCATGGCTTGTGTAAGCAAAGGTTGGGGGAGTGTCATCATCATAATAAAACTTAAATAAAAAGGCACTCCTTCATGGTATGTGATTGTTGGCGAGCACCCGAGGATTCGGTTAGCCATGGTTTGTGTAAGAAAGGTTGGAAGGAGTGCCACATAAAAATAATTCATGGGAGCCGCTCTTGGGAGTCTGGTTGATGAGGTAGTTAGTGTACCCATTACCATTCGTTGACAACAACAAGCACCTCTCAAAATAATTTTACTCCTGTTTTAAAAATGAAAAGCTCTAGCGCATGTTAATCCCCGCTCCCTCTGCGAAGGGTCAATCTTTTACTTTTATGTTGTGTCTCCATTCTTTCTTTGAGCACTATCTTGAGAGCACAACTGTCATTCTTAGTATAATATGTTTGTCTCAAAATATGATTGATTGTGGCATAACTTTGATGCTTTTATCTTTGACAATCACTACTTCTAGTCTTTCTATGAACTCCAGAGGTGCCTGGGCATTTATGTTTTGCCGATCAAATACGGTCAAGCGAGATACCACTTTATCATACTCTCTTATGAACATTGCAATCCTGCTTATATACATGATTCATGATGCTTATTATTAATTGTTGGTACCTCTCCATGATTGACATAGTTGTTGGATGATCTTATTTCCATGTGTCTCATTATGAATCGCTTGAGTATTAGCCATAGCATGAGAATATATACATCATATGAGCAAATGTGTTCGTGAAAGTTCTTTTATCACTCGAGTTGTTAACTGAATTGCTTGAGGACAAGCAATAAGCTAAGCTTGGGGGAGTTGATACGTCCAAAACGTATCTACTTTCCCGAACACTTTTGCTATTGTTTTGCCTATAATTTGTGTATTTTGGATACAACTAACACGGACTAACGCTGTTTTCAGCATAATTGCTCTGGTGTCTCGTTTTTGTGCAGAATCCAACTTTCAGGAAAAACCTCGGAATTTATACAGAAGGCCCTATTTTCCCAGAAGTTTGGCGGAGCCAGAAGGGCAAGCCAGGTGGGGGCACGAGGGCCCCACACACTAGGCCGGCGCGGCCCAGGGGGGGCCGCGCGGCCCTAGTGTGTGGCCCCCTCGGCTGGCCCCCGACGCCCTCCTTCGGACTACTTATCGGCCTCGACCTAAAAACGCACGGAGAGAAGTCGAAGTCGCCAGAAACCCTCCAGAGAGCCGCCACATCGCGAAACTCCGTCTCGGGAGCCAGAAGTCTCCGTTCTGGCACTCCGCCGGGACGGGGAATTGGAGGAGATCTTCACCGCCATCACCACCAACGCCTCTCCATCGACCAGCCATGTTTCCCCCATCCATGTGTGAGTAATTCCCCCGCCGTAGGCTGAAGGGGATGGTAGGGATTGGATGAGATTGGTCATGTAATAGTCATAAGATTGTTAGGGCATAGTGCCTAGTATCCGTAGATGTCACTTTTATGATATTGTTGCAACTTGTTATGCTTAATGCTTGTCACTAGGGCCCGAGTGCCATGATCTCAGATCTGAACATGTTATTGATTTATGATCTTATCTGCAAGTTGTATACACATGTCGCTGTCCGGAACCAATGGCCCCGAAGTGACAGAAATCGGGACAACCGGAGGGAATGGTAGTGATGTGAGGATCACATGTGTTCACGGAGTGTTAATGCTTTGCTCCGGTACTCTATTAAAAGGAGTACCTTAATTTCCGGTAGTTTCCCTAGAGGCCCGGCTGCCACCGGCTGGTAGGACAAAAGATGTTGTGCAAGTTTCTCATTGCGAGCACGTACGACTAAATATGGAACACATGCCTATTGATTGATTAGTACTTGGATACCGTTTTATTATTATCTGCAAATGCCCCTGCTTTTGATTGTTATATGAGTTTCTCTCATCCATGCAACGCCCGTTAATCCGTCCTTGTGCCTACAGTATTTTAATCCTGCTGTTTACTATAATCACTACTACTGTCTTTATTTCACCGCTGCTGTTATTTTACTATTCCTACTGCCATAAAACTGTTGCTACTGATAAACTCTTGCGAGCAAGTCTGTTTCTAGGTGCAGCTGAATTGAGAACTCCGCTGTTAAGGCTTACAAGTATTCTTTGTCTCCCCTTGTGTCGAATCAATAAATTGGGTAATACTTCCCTCGAAGACTGTTGCGATCCCCTATACTTGTGGGTCATCAGGGTCCCATTTAGCAGCAGCGTTATCACCGTTTGAGAGGCTGCACGGGATCGAAAGAAAAAGGCAAGTGACCAAATATCATGAGCCAAAAATAATCCAAGAAAAGAAATTTTATTGTACATAGAGGATGACACGCGGGTCCCATTTTGCAGCAGCGGTCTCAACGTTTCCAAGGCGGCACAGGACCAAAAGAAAAATGAAGTATCCGGAAATCAGGGGGTGAAAAAAATCCAAGAAAATAAAGATTTCAATTGGGCTGCATCTGGACATCTGGGCCTTCGAACTATCCTGCTGGGCCTTTTGACTCGTACAATTTCAGCCCACTCGAAAACAGGAAAGTTCGGATTTTTCTAAAAAAGGAAAGTCCTATGCTTCGCAAAAACAAAAAACAAGGAGATTCAACATATAAGTTTGTTTATGTAAAAATAAAGATTTAATTTATCCGTTTGCAATAGCTCAGAGCGCAATACACTGTTTATTATCTGCAGAATAATCAAGATATCACATGTTTCTTGTACGGGGAGGCTGACATCGGGGACCCATGAGCCAGCAGCGTCATCAACGTTTTAAAGGCGGCATGGGATGGAAAGAAAAAATAAACCAAAAATCTGTTGGTAAAAAATCCAAGGAAAGAAACATTTTCGTTCTGAGAGGATGACATGCGGGACCCATGAGGCAGCAACATCCTCAGTGTTTATTGTTCATAGAGGCAGACATGTGGGACCCGTGAGCCAGCAGCGTCCTCAACGTTTTAAAGGCGACAGGAGATCGAAAGAAAAAATAAGCCAAAAATCATTTGGTAAACAAAATCCAAGAAAAAAACATTTATCATTCTGAGAGGATGACATGCGGGACCCATGAGGCAGCAGCATCCTCAACGATTCCAAGGCGGCAGGGGATCAAAAGAAATAAATGGAAATATCCAGAAATTAATTAGGGGTTCAAAATAAATCCATCAAAGGAAACTTTTATTGTTCATAGAGGATGACAAGTGGGACCGACCTGCCAACATCGTCCTCATCGTTTCAAAGGGGGCAGGAGATCAAAAGAAAAAGACAAATAGCCAGAAATTAGGGGTCAAAAATAACTCCAAGAAAGGAAACTTTTATTGTTCGTAGAGGATGACATGCGGGACCCATGAGCCAGCAGCTTACTCAACGTTTCAAAGGCGGCATGAGATCGAAAGAAAAAGGCAAGTGACAAAATATCGGGAGCCAAAGATAATCCAAGAAAAGAAACTTTATTGTACATAGAGGATGACATGCGGGTCCCATTTAGCAGCAGCGGTCTCAACGTTTCAAATGCGGCTTGAGATCAAAAGAAAAAGAAAGTTGATTGTACATAGAGGATGACATGCGGGTCTGATGACGCGTAAAGCACACGTCCGTTGGGAACCCCAAGAGGAAGGTGTGATGCGTATAGCAGCAAGTTTTCCCTCAGTAAGAAACCAAGGTTTATCGAACCAGTAGGAGATGAAGGCCACCTGAAGGTTGTTGGTGAAGGAGTGTAGTGCGGCGCAACACCAGGGATTCCGGCGCCAACGTGGAACCTGCACAACACAATCAAAATACTTTGCCCCAACTTAACAATGAGGTTGTCAATCTCACCGGCTTGCTGTAAACAAAGGAATAAACGTATGGTGTGGAGAATGATGTTTGCTTGCAGAAAACAACAGAGAACAATGATTGCAGTAGATTGTATTTCAGATGTAAAGAATGGACCGGGGTCCACAGTTCACTAGTGGTGTCACTCCAATAAGATAAATAGCATGTTGGGTGAACAAATTACAGTTGGGCAATTGACAAATAGAGATGCATATACATATCATGATGACTACTATGAGATTTACTTAGGGCATTACGACAAAGAACATAGACCGCCATCCAACATGCATCTATGCCTAAAAAGTCCACCTTCGGGTTAGCATCCGCACCCCTTCCAGTATTAAGTTGCAAACAACAGACAATTGCATTAAGTACTGTGCGTAATGTAATCAACACAAATATCCTTCGACAAAGCATTGATGTTTTATCCCTAGTGGCAACAACACATCCACAACCTTAGGGGTTGTTGTCACTCCCCCAGATTCAATGGAGACATGAACCCACTATCTAGCATAAATACCCCTCTTGGAGTCACAAGTATCAACTTGGCCAGAGCCTCTACTAGCAACGGAGAGCATGCAAGAACATAAATAAAACATATATGATAGATCAATAATCAACTTGACATAGTATTCAATATTCATCGGATCCTAACAAACACAACATGTAGCATTACAAATAGATGATCCTGATCATGATAGGCAGCTCACAAGATCTAAAAATGATAGCACAAGAGGAGAAGACAACCATCTAGCTACTGTTATGGACCCGTAGTCCAAGGATAAACTACTCACGCATCAGTCCGGAGGTGGGCATAGTGATGTAGAGCCCTCTGGTGATGATTCCCCTCTCCGGCAGGGTGCCGGAGGCGATCTTCAGAACCCTCCGAGATGGGGTTGACGGCGGCGGCGTCTCAGTAACTTTTCTCGTATCGTGGCTCTTGGTACGAGGGTTTTCGCGACGGAGGGAATAAATAGGCGAAGGGGCAGAGTCGGGGGGCGCCCGAGGGGCCCACCCCATAGGCCGGCGCGGCCAGAGGTGGGGCCGCGCCGCCCTAGGGTGTGGCCGCCTCGCGTCCCCTCTTCGGCTCCTCTTCGGTGTTCTGGAAGGCTCCGTGGAAAATAAGACCGTGGGCTTTTGTTTCGTCCAATTCCGAGAATATTTCCTGTGTAGGATTTATGAAACCAAAAACAGCAGAAAACAGGAACTGGCGCTTCGGCATCTTGTTAAAATGATGTAAAGTGTATATAAAACATGTGAGTATTGTCATAATACTAGCATGGAACATAAGAAATTATAGATACGTTTGAGACGTATCAGGGTCCCATGAGTCAGCAGCTTACTCAAGGTTTCCAAGGAGACAGGGGATCAAAAGAAAAAGGAAATAGCCAAAAATCAGAGGGTGAAAAAAAATCCAAGAAAATAAACTTTTATAGCACATAGAGGATGACATGCGGGTCCCATGAGCCAGCAGGTTCCTCAATGTTTCAAACGTGGCATGAGATCGAAAGAAAAAGGCAAGTGACCAAGTATCGAGAGCCAAAAATAATTCAAGAAAAGAAACTTGATTGTACATAGAGGATGACATGCGGGTCCCATTTAGCGACAGCGGTATCACCGTTTGAGAGGCGGCAGGGGATCGAAAGAAAAAGGCAAGTGACCAAATATGAGGTGCCAAAAAAATCCAAGAAAAGAAAGTTTTATAGTGCATAGAGGATGACATGCGGGTCCTATTTAGCAGTAGCGTTATCACCGTTTGAGAGGCGGCAGGGGATCGAAAGAAAAAAGGCAAGTGACCAAATATGAGGTGCCAAAAAAAACTCCAAGAAAAGAATGAACCGGGGTCCACAGTTCACTAGTGGTGTCTCTCCAATAAGATAAATAGCATGTTGGGTGAACAAATTACAGTTGGGCAATTGACAAATAGAGATGCATATACATATCATGATGACTACTATGAGATTTACTTAGGGCATTACGACAAAGAACATAGGCCGCCATCCAGCATGCATCTATGCCTAAAAAGTCCACCTTCGGGTTAGCATCCGCACCCCTTCCAGTATTAAGTTACAAACAACAGACAATTGCATTAAGTACTGTGCGTAATGTAATCAACACAAATATCCTTAGACAAAGCATTGATGTTTTATCCCTAGTGGCAACAACACATTCACAACCTTAGGGGTTGTTGTCACTCCCCCAGATTCAATGGAGACATGAACCCACTATCTAGCATAAATACTCCCTCTTGGAGTCACAAGTATCAACTTGGCCAGAGCCTCTACTAGCAACGGAGAGCATGCAAGAACATAAATAACACATATATGATAGATCAATAATCAACTTGACATAGTATTCAATATTCATCGGATCCCAACAAACACAACATGTAACATTACAAATAGATGATCTTGATCATGATAGGCAGCTCACAAGATCTAAACATGATAGCACAAGAGGAGAAGAAAACCATCTAGCTACTGCTATGGACCCGTAGTCCAAGGATGAACTACTCACGCATCAGTCCGAAGGCGGGCATAGTGATGTAGAGCCCTCCGGTGATGATTCCCCTCTCCGGCAGGGTGTCGGAGGCGATCTTCAGAACCCCCCGAGATGGGGTTGACGGCGGCAGCGTTTCAGTAACTTTTCTCGTAACGTGGCTCTCGGTACTAGGGTTTTCGTGACGAAGGGAATAAATAGGCAAAGGGGCAGAGTCGGGGGCGCCCGAGGGGCCCACCCCATAGGCCGGCGCGGCCAGAGGTGGGGCCGCGCCGCCCTAGGGTGTGGCCGCCTCGCGTCCCCTCTTCGGCTCCTCTTCGGTGTTCTGGAAGGCTCCGTGGAAAATAAGACCGTGGGCTTTTGTTTCGTCCAATTCCGAGAATATTTCCTGTGTAGGATTTTTGAAACCAAAAACAGCAGAAAACAGGAACTGGCGCTTCGGCATCTTGTTAATAGGTTAGTACAGGAAAATGCATCAAAATGATGTAAAGTGTATATAAAACATGTGAGTATTGTCATAAAACTAGCATGGAACATAAGAAATTATAGATACGTTTGAGACGTATCAAGCATCCCCAAGCTTAGTTCCTATTCGCCCTCGAGTAGGTAAACAATAACAAGGATAATTTCTGAAGTGACATGCTACTATCATAATCTTGATCAATACTATTGTAAAGCATATGAGATGAATGAAGTGACTCAAAGCAATGATTTGCTAACAAAACGATAATGACTAAACAACTGAATCATATCGCAAAGACTTTTTATGAATAGTACTTTCAAGACAAGTATCAATAAGTCTTGCATAAGAGTTAACTCATAAAGCAATAGATTCTTAATAAGAAGTTTTGAAGCAACACAAAGGAAGATTTAAGTTTCAGCAGTTGCTTTCAACTTGTAACATGTATATCTCATGGATAATTGTCAACACAAAGCAATATAATAAGTGCAATAAGTAAACATGTAAGAATCAGTGCACACAGTTGACACAAGTGTTTGCTTCTAAGATAGACAGAAGTAGGTAAACTGACTCAACATAAAGTAAAAGAAAGGCCCTTCGCAGAGGGAAGCAGGGATTACTCATGTGCTAGAGCTTTTTATTTTGAAAACATGGAAACAATTTTGTCAACGGTAGTAATAATTCATATGTGTTATGTATAAAACCTCCTATAAGTTGCAAGCCTCATGCATCGAACACCAATAGTGCCCGCACCTTGTCCTAATTAGCTCGGGTTTCCATGGATTATCATTGCATTACATATGTTTCAACCAAGTGTCACAAAGGGGTACCTCTATGCCGCCTGTACAAAGGTCCAAGGAGATAAATCGCATTTGATTTCTCGATTTTGATAGATCTCAACTTGAGGACATCCATACCGGGACAACATAGAAAACAGATAATGGACTCCTCTTTTTAATGCTTAAAGCATTCAACAACAAATAATATTCTCATAAGAGATTTGGAGGATTAATGTCCAACTGAAACTTCCACCATGATACATGGCTTTGGTTGGCGGCCCAATGTTCTTCTCTAACAATATGCATACTCAAACCATTTAATCATGAGAAATCTCCCTTACTTCAGACAAGACGAACATGCATAGCAACTCACATGATATTCAACAAAGGTGTGACAGGTTGATGGCGTCCCCAGAAACATGGTTACCGCTCAACAAGCAACTTATAAGAACTAAGATACATAGCAACATATTCATTACCACAATAGTTTTTTAGGCTACTTTCCCATGAGCTATGTATTGCAAAGACAAGGAATGAAATTTTAAAGGTAGCACGCAAGCAATTTACTTTGGAATGGCGAGAAAAATACCACATGTAGGTAGTTATGGTGGACACAAATGGCATAGGTTTTGGCTCAAGGTTTTTGGATGCACGAGAAGCATTTCCTCTCAGTACAAGGCTTTGGCTAGCAAGGTTGTTTGAAGCAAACACAAGTATGAACCGGTAGAGCAAAAACTTACACAAGAACATATTGCAATCATTATAAGACTCTACACTGTCTTTCTTGTTGTTCAAACACTTTACCAGAAAACATCTAGACCTTAGAGAGACCAATCATGCAAACCAAATTTCAACAAGCTCTACGGTAGTTCTCCACTAATAGATTTAAACTACATGATGCAAGAGCTTAAACATGATCTACTTGAGAGCTCAAAAAAATTGCCAAGTATCAAATTATTCAAGACAATATACAAATTACCACATGAAGCATTTTATGTTTCCAACCAAATAGCAATAAATGAAGCGACTTTCAACTTTCGCCATGAACATTAAAGTAAAACTAAGAACACCAGTGTTCAAATGAAAAAGCGGAGCGTGTCTCTCTACAACACAAGGATTGCTGGGATCCGAATTTATTCAAACATAAACAAAAATAAAAACAAACAGACGCTCCAAGTAAAGCACATAAGATGTGACGGAATAAAAATATAGTTTCACTAGAGGTGACCTGATAAGTTTATTGATGAAGAAGGCGATGCCTTGGGCATCCCCAAGCTTAGACGCTTGAGTCTTCTTGAAATATGCAGGGATGAACCACGGGGGCATCCCCAAGCTTAGACTTTTCACTCTTCTTGATCATATTATATCATCCTCCTCTCTTGATCCTTGAAAACTTCCTCCACACCAAACTCAAAGCAGTCTCATTAGAGGGTTAGTGCATAATAAAAAATTCACATGTTCAGCGAGGACACAATCCTTACCAACACTTTTGGACATTACCCAAGGCTACTGAAAGTTAATGGAGCAAAGAAATCCACTCAACACAGTAAAAGAGGCAATGCGAAATAAAAGGCAGAATCTGTCAAAACAGAACAGTCCGTAAAGACAAAAAATTTCGAGGCACTTACTTTGCTCAGATCAGAAAACTCAAAACTAATGAAAGTTGCGTACATATCTGAGGATCACGCATGAATTGTTTCAAGATTTTACGAGTTTCCTACAGAGAGAACAACGCAAATTCGTGACAGTAAAAAAAAACTGTTTCTGCGCAGAAATCCAAATCTAGCATCAACTTTCTATTAGTGACTTTACTTGGCACAACAATGCAAGAAAATAAAGATACAAAGGTACTGCTACAGTAGTAACAAGCACCTTGACTCAAATATAAAACAAAAATTGCAGAAATAAAATAATGGGTTGTCTCCCATAAGCGCTTTTCTTTAACGCCTTTCAGCTAGGCGCAGAAAGTGCAAATCAAGTAATATCAAGAGAAGAAGCATCAACATTATAATTTTTTCTAATAATAGAATAAAAAGGCATATTCATTCTCTTTATAGGGAAATGTTCCATACCTTTCTTAAGAGGGAATTGATACTTAATATTTCCTTCTTTCATATCAATAATAGCACCAACAGTTCGAAGAAAGGGTCTTCCCAAAATAATAGGACAAGATGCATTGCATTCAATATCCAAGACAACAAAATCAATGGGGACAAGGTTATTCTTAACCGTAATGTGAACATTGTCAATTCTCCCCAAGGGTCTCTTTATAGAATTATCAGCAAGATTAACATCCAAATAACAATTTTCCAAAGGTGGCAAGTCAAGCATATCATAAAGTTTCTTAGGCATAACAGAAAGGGATTTCTATTTTCGTGCCCTCGGGTCCTTAGTTGTGCTCAGTTTTCCCCAGCTCCTTAGTTTTTCCTCAGTTTTACCCAAACGTTTGTCTGAAACCATCACACGTGATGTAACGGCCGGTTGCCCGACGGTTGACCGTTATCTTCGACTAGTGGGGCCACGTAGAGCCCGCAAAGACACGTCGGACCATCCATCTTTGTTTGACCGTAAGCATCGCTGTATCCCCGACCAAAACGCGAACGAGTGGGGCTTCGGTATATCAAATGACAAGTGGGGCCATGACGCCGATACAAGGGGCAATACACGGGTAGGATTAGATTTTTAAACGGAGCTCTACAGCGATGGCACGGAGGAGGTGGCATGCGGGGTGCCGAGATGAGATCGACGTCCACAAAGAACCGCATGAGGCGAGACCGGACGCATTAGATAGATATGAACTAGACGCGTTTAACCATGCAAAGAAGAGAAGAAATGGTCGACGACATCGACGACCACCTCAAAACTTTGACTCGACCGTGTCGGACACGAACGCGAGCAATGTAGAGAAAACTAGTGTCTCTCCTTTCGGCGTGTATAGGTGGGTGCTAGGAGAGTGTGGTGGCGAAGGGAAAGACCTCGCGGCGGTCCGTGGCGTCCGAGCATAGCGGGGCGGCGTGGCCGTGCCCACAGCGGCGTGCATGCATGTTCGGCATTGGCATCAGCATGTACGTTCGGCATTGGCCTTGGCGGTATCTCTGGTGTGTCAGTGATCGAATGAGGGGACGGGATTGAGGGTGCATCCCGACGTTGACCTAGCAGTGGCGGCGAGCATAGCCGTTCTGACCATGCCGATATCGGCATCGGCATCGTTTGGAGGCTGTGGTGCTCGAATCAAGTTGGGATTTGTTTCTTGTAGGCCAAAATGAATTTGAAACAAGTTTCATGTTGAAGGTTAGGTAACGAAAGTTTGTAACTATCCCAAAATTATACTAGCGCCATGGTGAGGTTCTTTTTGATAGAGCTATACGGTTGGGCAAACTTTTTTGACACTTTTTAGATAGGGTTCCTTGTTGTTACACGTATGGCATCATGTATGGAAAATTTGGGGTCATTTGGAGATGTTCGAAAAAATCACTTTGCTTAAGCGCATGCCGTTTCGTCTCGCTGAAACCAGCTTTTCTAACAAGGTGATTTTTTCTACCTTCTCTAAGTAACCTCAAATTTCATACAGCTGATCTTCTATACATAGATAGATAGATTGTTTCGTTTTTACATTTTTTGAACTTTTTATTTCCCTTTATAATACCCAATTGATTTTCAGGTCAAAACCTCAAAAAACAGCATCATGTATGGCATCATTTTCACCCTAAATTTCAAATTTTCTGAAACTTTCCCTTTTAGATACCTTGTTGTTATAGGTATGCCATCATGTATGCCAAACTTGGTTAGGTCTCACTGAAACCAGCTTTTGTAACAAATTAGGTTTTTTCTGCCTTCTCTAAATGACCTCAAAAATCATACGTGATAGGTTTATCATTCTATACAAAGATAGATGGTTTATCATTTTTTGCGTGAAAAGTAATGGCTACAACAAATTGTTGATGGTTTATCATTTTTTTGCGTGAAAAGTAATGGCAACAACAAATCGGTGATGCATGGTTTATCATATTTTTTGCGTGAAAAGTAATGGCAACAACAAATTGTTGATGGTTTATCATTTTTTGCGTGAAAAGTAATGTCTACAACAAATTGTTGATGGTTTATCATTTTTTGCGTGAAAAGTAATGGCAACAACAAATCGGTGATGGTTTATCTTTTTTTTTGCGTCAAAAGTAATGGCTACAACAAATTGTTGATGGTTTATCATTTTTTGGCGTGAAAAGTAATGGCTACAACAAATTGTTGATGGTTTATCATTTTTTTGCGTGAAAAGTAATGGCAACAACAAATCGCTGATGGTTTATCATTTTTTTTGCGTGAAAAGTAATGGTAACAACAAATCGGTGATGGTTTATCATTTTTTGCGTGAAAAATAACGCCTAAAAGAGTTTATAATTTTTAGCGCGTGAAAAATAATACGAGAAAACCGCCCTTCGAGCATACTTAGAGGGTGGAAGCTAATTAACCGCCAACAGAGAGAGAGAGGGGTTATCCTCGCCCGTTCCCTATATCATACGATCAACGGTCGGCGGGCACGATCCGCGTGACATGGGCTAGACCAATCAGGGCGATGATGCACGTCTGCGAGAATTTGTGAAGAGAGAGGGCAAAGCCGAGTACTATCAAGAAACCAAGGGCACCTGAGTAGTAAATAGACTAAGGGATTCAAATATGAGATTTAAAAAATGGAAAATGCGTGTTTTGTACAATGAAACCCATCTTGGCCTACCTCAAACTATTTGCAATACCAATATACATCGGTGTGAGAATTGTGGCCTCATTTAGACAAAGTATGATTTGGGGGAAGTCTGTTTTGGGAAGGGCTTATTGTGGAAAACCATGCACCTTCATAGCTACTAGGTGATTTGAGAAGTGGCAATTTGTGGTAAAACTTGATTTATCTATGATTTATCTATGATTTAAGAAGTGGCAATTTGTGGTAAAGACTCCATGAGTAAGTGCCACTCTTTTTAGGATTTTTTGCACATTAAATGACTCATTTAACTAGTTAATCCCATTTGTTGACTCTCTGTTGACCAGCCACTTGAGGGTAAAACTGAGTATATTGCACTAGCCGCATTAGCACTCGAGGGGAAAATTGAGCACACAAAAAATGCTAGTATAAGACTCGAGGGTATACCTGAGTATATCTAAATTTCCAGGGTTAGACTCGAGGACACGTGCAATTGTTGACGCGTAGACGCGGGTCGCGGTGGAGAAGTCGAGACGTGCAATCGTGGACGCGTGTCGCGTTGCGAAGTCCAAGACGTGCAGACGTGCACCTGTGCACGCGTAGGACGCGGGTCGCATTAACCACCCCTCGCCTTTATAGACGCCTCCTCGCACTCTCTCTGTCACTCTCACTCGCTCACGCATCACCAACTCTCTCACGTCCCATCATCTTCTCCAAAGCAAAAAACCCTCTCCCTCTCCCTCTTCCTCTTCCTCCGCCGGAGAGATGGACAAGGAGAATCCCAATCCCATCGTCGAGGTTGGCTCGAAGCGCGACGCCTCCATCTTCGGTGCCATCCCCTCTACGGACGACGACGTCGCCGCCGCCGCCGTCGCCGGTGCATCGGAGGCTGCTGCCGCCGGTGGCAGTCAGATCCCGGCGGGATGGGACCCCTACGACCCCGTGCCGTACGTCCCGCCCCGAACCCCTACGACACCTCCCTGGAGGACCCATGGAACGAGGTAACTACGGTTTGCTTCCTTTTTTGTTCCCCATTCCTTTTTGAACCCTATTTTTGCTGGTGTAGATGGATCCGTAGATGGATGAGTATTGGGCTAATATTTGCGCCGATTTTATTCCATTTTGTTTTGATCACTTCTTGATTTCGTTTAAGATTTGGGGTTCGGCTGTTCGGTTAATTTATGCAAGTAATATTGGATCTCAATCAGTTAATTTATGCAAGTAATCATGGGATCTCAATCAGTTATTTTATGCACTGATCAAAAGATATCAACCGTTTAATTTTGCAAATAATCTCGAATGTGTTCAAGTTTAGATCTAGTTCAGATCTAGAATCTGTTTCTTTGCCTATGATGAATGGGCTGTGTACAAATCTGTTGTGCATGAGCTTTAGTTCGCTAACACCTTCCCTGTAGATATATAATCATGTCCACTCTAACTGAGGCTGACTCTGTTTTTCTTAACTTTGTTATCATGTACGTTAGTCATCGTTGCAACTCATTCACTAGTTTCTGTTTGATATGGATCGGATGTACGGCAGCGACGTCGGCGGCGACGAAGAGGAGGAGGACGTCAAGACTCGCCGAGTGCTGCGGAGGCCTGCAGGTCGGCCGATACATCTCCTACTTCGCCAAGGAGGTGTACGAGTGCCCCTTCCGCACCGGGAGACTCGGCGCCACGGACTTCAACTGCCTCATCACGCATGCTGAGAACATCGGCAACACCTTCCCCAAAGTCGGCACGACGGTGAACGTCCACTCCTTCCGCGCCAAGCACGGGGCGCTCGGCATGCACCTCCGCAGCTTGCGGCGGGTGGGGATCTCCGCCGGGCGCATGCCTCCGCTCAAGCCCAAGGCTCCCAAGGGGAGCAAGAGCAACAAGTGGAGGCAGAGCCGGATGGGGTAGGCGGAGTCCCGGACGTGTCTTTGCTGCTGCTGCTGCCTCCTAGTTTGTTGTTGGGATCCCTTTGTTGTTAGCTAGGGATCCCTTGTTGTTATGTTAGTATGATGGTGCTCTGTGAAGAACTCTGTTACTATGTTGGCTGCTGTGTATGCAGCCTATTATCTATCCATATTATCTAGGGATTATCTATCCCTAGTCTACTATATTTTGTTGGCCGTACTTAGTTTTCTTGATTTACTACGATCGTGAATTTATCGTACATTATCCCGGAGATTTGCTTCTAGATTTAACTACATACATATGGACCGGAGGGAGTACTAGATTTGCTGCCATATTGGGCAAACAACGAGGGCCAAAAGGCACAAATAATAGAAGAAAGTCAGAAATGCAAGCTTCTCTAGATTTTATACTAATTTGGTGAAAAGGACAGAGAGAAAGAGGGAAAAAGGTGCACTTAATAATGCCAATTTGGGGCCGAGAGAGACAGAACCCAGCTCCTGCTCACGTGCAACCAAACGCTTCTCGTCCTGTCCCACGCGGTCCCTTTCTACCAGCCCCACGCGACGCGGGCCCAAACGACGCGGCCCCACAAGACGCGGCCCCACAAGACGCGGCCCCAGACGTGACAGAACGGTCAACTAAACGGGAATCCTGCCGTCTGAGCTGCTTCTGCGGGTTTCAAACAAGGGCTTGGGGAAAACTGAGGAAAAACTAAGGAGCTGGGGAAAACTGAGTACAACTAAGGACCTGAGGGCACGAAAATAGAAATCCCTAACAGAAATACTTGCACCAAGATCACATAAAGCATTACAATCAAAATTATTGACTTTCATCTTAATGATGGGCTCCCAACCATCTTCCAACTTCCTAGGAATAGAAGCTTCAAGTTTTAATTTCTCTTCCCTAGCTTTAATGAGAGCATTTGTAATATGTTTTGTAAAGGCTAAATTTATAGCACTAGCATTAGGACTTCTAGCAAGTTTTTGTAAGAACTTAATAACTTCAGAAATATGACAACTATCAAAATCTAAACCATTATGATCTACAACATTCTGAATTTTTTTAGCACTTTTATCACAAATAGTTTCAGCAGTTTCAGGCAATTTTGCACGCTTTGCAGTAGAATTAAAGACATTGCCAACACCAATTATTTTACCATTGATAGTAGGAGGTTTAGCAACATGTGAAGCATCAACATTACTAGTCGTGGTAATAGTCCAAACTTTAGCTACATTATTCTCTTTAGCAAGTTTTTCTTCTCTTTCTTCTCTTTCCCACTGATGCGCGTAGATGTACACGTCCGTTGGGAACCCCAAGAGGAAGGTGTGATGCGCACAGCAGCAAGTTTTCCCTCAGAAAGAAACCAAGGTTATCGAACCAGTAGGAGCCAAGAAGCACGTGAAGGTTGTTGGTGGAGGAATGTAGTGCGGCGCAACACCGGTGAAACCGGCGCCAACGTGGAACACGCACAACACAATCAAAGTACTTTGCCCC
>NC_061510.1:43588812-43674049 GCF_022539505.1 Lolium rigidum | reverse complement strand
TCAACTCAAAATAACGTTCTAGCTGTGCGTACGAATGTTTTTGGTAACAGCCCAGAATCTGTTTTTGGACAGCACTTCCCCAAATATCATCTCCCTCTCATTAGAAAACCACTCTAAGAAACTAAACAAGTATGTACAAGTATCCAGCAACCATAATATGCAAAGAATGAGTGATTCTGGTATACCTCCCCCCAAGCTTAGGCTTTTGGCCTAAGTGGAGTTCATTCCCACGGTCCCCATGAAGTGGTGTCTCCGTAGTACGACGAAGAACGACCCGGTTCCAGGTATGTGCTGGAGGAAGCATCAGGGTATGTGACGGTGTAGTCGTAGGAGGGGCTCGGTGTCCTCGGAGTCATGTTGCTGGTGGAAGTCTTGTATCTTCATATGTTCCTCCACCTCCTCCTTAGTGCGCGACCATGATTGCCTGTCAAAATTGAACAAACCTGGCTGGGGAAGAGGGATTTCCTTCTCATCCCCGTCAGCAAACAACATTCTATAGACCATATTATCTACAGTGGAATCAGTGGTAACAAAATGATGGCTCTTCATAGCAGCAATATCAAGTCTCCTAGGGGTTAATGGCACATCATTAGGATCAAGAGGGAGTATTAAATATGTTAAAATGCGTAGTGCAATAGTTCCTCCAAAAATAGGCCCCCTGCTAGACAGGCGGCGAGCAATAAGAGAACCAAGATGATAAGGTGTCTGTCCAGTAAGTGCAGCATTCAAGAACGCAAGATGATAGCTAGAGATATTGCTAGTATTTTCCCTACCAAGAATGCTAGTAGCGATGTAATATGCAAAATATTTAATGGCGGGGAGTTGGATGTTTCTTATCTTGCCGCACTGAATGGTGCGGCAATCATCATCGGTGATTCCTCGATAGAGCTCCAACAGGTCCCGGGGTTGTCATCAATCCTCCTTGTTGTACCTACAGGGGCAATATCCAACGCACGACAAAATTCTTCCAATTCCATAGTAACAGGATTACCATAGATCTTGAATGCAACTGTCGGCGTATATTGCGTGTTGTGGAACTTGAAGCTCTCAACGAAAATTTTGGTGAGCATGTAGTATTGCTCCCTTTCATCTCCCACGTAGGCGGCTAAGCCCGCCCTGTTGACAAGAGTGAAGAAATCATCCAGTATCCCTGCATTTGTCAGAAAATCATAACATGGGAAGGATGAAGCATTAGGAGCCCCATTGTCCTCTTCGGGCACGAAGCTAGGCGCGATGATATCCTCATTGTAGGATCGCCTAATCTTAGTGGACGCCCTCGAGGGCCTCCCGGTGCTGGTTGTTCCTCTCTTGAATAATTCTCCAAAACTGAATTTCTTCATCTTCCTCTTCTGAAATTTTCAACAACCATTATAAAATTTGATTTCAAGGTATATAATTGAGGGGAACTACTATAGGAACTTGCTAGAATACTAAACATGCATCAAAACTAATTTCTACCACTTAGAACAAGCATGCAAGCTCTCTAAACATGTTATCTACAGCAGCAAAATATTCAAGATATACTCAACCAAACAAAATTCTAATTGGACAATCAAAGGAGTCACATACCAAGGAGCAAATGTGCCAAATTTCGTACGTAAATCCGGGTTGAGCAAAGAGATCGAGAAATCGCGAGTTCTTGAGCAGAAACGCGAGTGAGAGAAAGTGAGTACGAGTTTTTTCGGGAGAGAGAAGAGAATGAGAGAAAGAGATGCTGAAGTGGGGCAAAGGGGGACCCACACACCAGGGTGGCTGATGGCGTGTAACTCACACGTTCGTTGGGAACCCCAAGAGGAAGGTATGATGCGCACAGCAGCAAGTTTTCCCTCAGAAAGAAACCAAGGTTTAACCGAACCAGGAGGAGCCAAGAAGCACGTTGAAGGTTGATGGTGGTGAAATGTGATGCGGCGCAACACCAGGGATTCCGGCGCCAACGTGGAACCTGCACAACACAACCAAAGTACTTTGCCCCAACGAAACATGAGGTTGTCAATCTCACTGGCTTGCTGTAACAAAGGATTAACCGTATTGTGTGGAAGATGATTGTTTGCGAAGAAAACAGTAAAACAAGTATTGCAGTAGATTGTATGCGATGTAAAGAATAGGACCGGGGTCCACGGTTCACTAGAGGTGTCTCTCCCATAAGATAAAAGCATGTTGGGTGAACAAATTACGATCGGGCAATTGACAAATAGAAAAGGGGCATAACAATGCATATACATGATATGATAAATATACTGAGATTTAATTGGGCATTACGACAAAGTACATAGACCGCCATCCAACTGCATCTATGCCTAAAAAGTCCACCTTCAGGTTATCATCCGAACCCCTTTCAGTATTAAGTTGCAAAGCAACAGACAATTGCATTAAGTATGATGCGTAATGTAATCGACAACTACATCCTTAGACATAGAATCAATGTTTTATCCCTAGTGGCAACAGCACAACACAACCTTAGAACTTTCTGTCACTGTCCCAGGTGTCAATGCAGGCATGAACCCACTATCGAGCATAAATACTCCCTCTTGGAGTTAAGAGCAAAAACTTGGCCAGAGCCTCTACTAATAACGGAGAGCATGCAAGATCATAAACAACACATAAGTAATAGATTGATAATCATCATAACATAGTATTCTCTATCCATCGGATCCCGACAAACACAACATATAGTATTACAGATAGATGATCTTGATCATGTTAGGCAGCTCACAAGATCCAACAATGAAGCACAATTAGGAGAAGACGACCACTAGCTACTGCTATGGACCCATAGTCCAGGGGTGAACTACTCACTCATCACTCCGGAGGCGATCATGGCGATGAAGAGTCCTCCGGGAGATGATTCCCCTCTCCGGCAGGGTGCCGGAGGCGATCTCCTGAATCCCCCGAGATGGGATTCGCGGCGGCGGCGTCTCTGGAAGGTTTTCCGTATCGTGGCTCTCGGTACTGGGGGTTTCGCGACGGAGGCTTTAAGTAGGCGAAAGGGCAAGGTTAGAGGGGGTCTGGGGCCACCAGACACTAGGGCGGCGCGGCCAGGGCCTAGGCCGCGCCGCCACCATGTGTGGGCCACACGTGGCCTCCCTCTGGCGACTCTCGGGTGTTCTGGATGCTTCCGGGCAAAATAGGAACCTGGGCGTTGATTTCGTCCAATTCCGAGAATATTTCGTTACTAGGATTTCTGAAACCAAAAACAGCAGAAAACGAAGCAATCGGCTCTTCGGCATCTTGTTAATAGGTTAGTTCCAGAAAATGCGTAAATACGATCGTTACCCTCCAAAACCCCCGACGGGTTTCGGTTAAGCAACACGAAGAGCCGGGAAGCTCCCGTGGCCGCTTAGTGGATCCCCGGCACCTCGCGTCGTCCCGCAAATCTTCCGGCGCGCGTCCCGGCGGTTGCTAGGGCGTGCCACCCGACCTATACCTGGTCGGGGAAGGTGTTAGTGCTTCAATTGTTCCTGCATGGTAGACACGTGCACATTAAATACGAGCCTTATCGGCTCTCGGGTTTCTCGTGGATCGGCTCAAAGAGCCGATCGCCCCATGGTCCTTGATGGATTAGCAATGGCATGGGGATCCTGCTTGATCAGGACAAAGCTAACACGATCCACGACAATTTAGGGTTTTCACCGCATAATCGGAACGTCCTATGTGCGATCGGGCCTAGCAGCTACGAGAGACGATGCAAACTACCCCTACGAGAGGCCTAAAAACCAACATGTGTTGATCCTCGGAACATCCCTCGCAGGGACGGTAAACAACGCCTAACGCACCACCGGATCGTCCAACCCCAGCATAAGGCCTAACTATGCAGATATTGAACTAATCCTTGCAGATGCAAGGAGCAACTATAACGGATCGGATCTACTAAGCATGATTAAGCAAGATGCTGCCCTTACATCTAGATCGACGTAAGGGCAGCAAGGTGTCTAGGGACGGCATTGCCACGCAGATATGCACGTGAAAGCACCAATGCAAGCCCCTAAACACCTAAGGATAAATAGTACCGCTCGCCATCAACAAGGCTTCAGCACGAGCAAGTACAAGGATAACGAATAAACTTACGCTGCCTAGATCGCAAGATGCGATCTAGGCAAGCATGGTGCTTACCCGGGAGAAACCCTCGTATGAAAGGGGTGGCGATGCGCCGAGATTGGTTTGTGTTGGTTGAACGATGATTGTCCTCCTTTTCCGATAACCCTAGATACATATTTATAGTCCAAGGGACTTTCTAATTGGGGCGTGCACCTAACCGTGCACGGGCCAGACTCTATCTCTTTAAACTAGATTACAACGCGATCTAATATGTTACAGATACATGGGCAATTAAGCCCGAACTCTCAGCGCAAGGCCGCTTCAAAGATGCTTCATGTGTACGTCTTTCAAGCCCATCTTCACTTACGGCCCACCTCCTGATTTGGCCAAAATCGGGTGGTAACACATGCCCCCCTGGTTTTGATAATAATAATTGCAAAACCATCTGCTTTCCTCGAAGGGTCATGTCGTGGCAGAGCAGAACCGTCGCAGTATTCTTCATCATGACCCTTGCCTTCCCAACTTCTCTGAACGATTGGACAGCTTTGGCATCACATCTTTGAGAACCGTCACGGCATTAAATCTCCACTGTATCCCCTTTATTTATCTGTGCAAAACGGGTCGCCACTTCATCCTCTTGCTCTGTTCTGCCCATCAACACCAAAAACCCTCTTCCATTGCCGCAATGTCTTCATCTTCCTCTACCTCCTCCGATCCCCCCGTCCGAACTCCGCCGAAGAATGAGGGCGACCCTCAACCCGGGGCGACCTCCTCCAACAAGAAAGAAGAACCAGCGAAGAAGGAAGAGGCCCCGTCCTCCGCCAGGCACCCGTCGACAAAGCGCTCCCGCATGTGGGCGGACAGCGAAGACGATGATGATGACGAGGAAGGAGGAGAAGAGGAGGAAGATGATTCCTCCTCTTCTGCTGGATATCCGCCGACGAAGCGCTTTCGCAGCTGGGCGGACGGCGAAGATGATGATGACGACGAGGAAGAAGAGGCTTCAGCTGAGGACCTGGGCAGCAGCGACGAAGAAGCCTCCGGAAGCAGTGCTGATGGTGGCTCCGGCGCTGACGACGAGGCCAGCGACGACTAGCTCTGTAGGATTAGCCATTCCCGAGCAGTCGGCTCTTCCTTTGCTCTTTCTTCCTTGAGCAATCGGCTCTTCCCTGTAAAGATCCTTTCTTATTAATGAAGAAAATTTCTCTACATAACCTTTGCCTTCTTGTTAACTTGGCCGATTCGCCCAATGAAGTTACTGCTCAAAAAAGCCGATGGCACAGCGTCGGCCTGCCTCCCAAACACCATTCCAGGCGAAATGTGCCTGAATTTTACCTTTGTCTTTATTATTTATATTTGTCTTTACCGGCCGATTTCTAGTCGGCCCCCATTTTTTCGTTTTTTTTTACTGGCCGATTTTTGTATCGGCCTCCATACTTTACTGTCCATCATCCCACATACTTGGGAAATATTTCTTTAGATGCTGGCCGTTGACGGCTACCGGGAATTTTACGCCATCCAACATCTCGAGCATGTACGCATTCCCCTTCAGAACTTGGACAACTTTATACGGGCCATGCCAATTCGGAGACCACTTCCCATACTCTTTATCCCTTGTCCCTAATGGTAACACAGCTTCCCATACCAAATCACCAACTTGGAATTCTTTTGGCTTCACCTTCTTATTATATGCCCAAGCTACCTTGGCTTTGTTCTCCTTGATCTTCTCGAGTGACCATAGCCTAAGCTCCGTCGCATCCTCAATGCTGTCGCTTATCAGGGCTGCATATTCTTCAGCAGTTAGATCATTCTGAAACGTGACCCGCCTTGATCCTGCCTTGACTTCCCAGGGTAACACAGCTTCCTGTCCGTAGACCAACTGGTATGGAGTAGTTTTGATTGCCCCATGACACGACATACGGTAGGCCCACAACGCCTCTGACAACACCTCATGCCATCGTTTGGGGTGCTCGTCAATTTTTCTCTTCATCAGCTTGATCAAGCTTTTGTTGGATGCTTCGGCCTGTCCATTTGCTTGAGCATAGTATGGAGATGACCGGATCAGTTTGATTCCCATGTCGTCGCAGAACTTTTTCATTTCTTTCGAAACAAAGACCGAACCTCCATCGGTCGTAATAGTTTGGGGAATCCCGAACCTATGAATGACATGTTCCAATACGAACTTGATAACGTCTTCCGACGCCACTTTCTTCATAGGGACCGCTTCCACCCATTTCGTGAAATAATCTGTGATGGCCGTAACCCATCTATGGCCCTTGCTCGATGAAGGATGAATTTCTCCGATCATATCCATACCCCACCCTCGGAATGGCCAAGGCTTAATGATGGGATTCATTGCTGACGCAGGCACCATCTGAATGCTCCCAAACTTCTGACATGCTTGGCAACCCTTGTAATACTGGAAGCAATCTTCAAGCATGGTGGGCCAATAAAATCCGGAGCGCCTAATCAGCCATTTCATCTTATGGGCCGACTGGTGGGTTCCACAAGCACCCTCGTGCACCTCGTGCAAGAGCCGATTGGACTCGGCTGACCCTAAACACTTGAGGAGTAATCCTTCCAGCGTTCTATAAAACATGTCATCGCCAATCAGTACGTACTTCATGGCTCTGTATCTTGTACGCTTAGGTGCCCCCCGAGCCGGATCTTTCAAATAATTGAAGATATCGGCTCTCCAATCGTCCGGTTCCAGGTATTGCACCTGAAAATCGGCTTCTCCCGCCGTGTCCTTATATCCTGACGCTGTTTGTGCGAGGTCGTTGGCTTCAGTATTTTGCAACCTTGGGATCCAATTTAAGCTTATATACCTGAACTGTGCCATTAGCTCTCGGCATTGTATCCAAAATGGGAAGAGTGACTCGCTTTCGCACTTGTATTCTTCTGTGAGCTGAGAGATCACCAATTTGGAATCTCCAAAGATCTCGATCGCTTCAGCTCCAGCTTCCAGGAGCAACTTCATTCCCTTGCAGATTGCTTCATACTCGGCCACATTGTTGGTGCAGGGGTCGGTTAACTTGATAGAGAAGGAGTATGTTGCCCCCCGAGGCGACACGAGTAGCATGCCAATGCCGCAACCATACTCACAAACCGACCCGTCGAAGAACATAGCCCACGCGCGCACCGATAGTGCCGCTACGTCCGTATTTATCCGTTCGGCAATCAAATCTGCTAGCGCTTGACCTTTGACTGCCTTTGCCGGTTGATACCGGATCTCAAACTCCGATAGCGCAAACATCCATTTGCCGAGTCGGCCTTTCAATACAGGAGCCGACAACATATGTTTGATGACGTCCGATTTGCATATAACGATGATATCGGCTGACACCAGGATGTGTCGGATCTTAGTGCAGGTAAAGAACAGGCAGAGGCACAACTTTTCAATTTCAGGATACCTTGTTTCTGCATCCAACATCCTCCTACTGAGGTAAAAAACCACTTTTTCCAGGCCCTCATAAACCTGCACCATCACTGACGCGATGGAGGTATCAGCCACTGACAAGTAAATGTAGAAGGGCATGTCCTGCCGCGGCGGCACTAACACTGGAGGCTTGGTCAAATATTCCTTGATATCGTTGAAAGCCTGCTGTTGTTCTGCCCCCCAGCGGAACTCTTCATCGGGCTTGATTTTGACCAAGCCCATGAACGGCTCAATTCGCCCAGACAGGTTGGAGATGAATCTTCTGACGAAATTAATTTTGCCGATGAGACATTGGAGCTCCTTCTTTGTGGTGGGCGGCTTCATTTTTCGAACCGCCTCCTGACTTTTTAGGCCGATCTCAATCCCACGTTCGTGGACCAAGAATCCTAGGAACTGACCGGCCGTTACACCGAAGGCGCACTTCTTCGGATTCATTCTCAGTCCGAACTTCCGAGTTCGGTCCAGGACTCGCCGCAAATCCTCTAAGTGTCCATCCGTCGCAACAGACTTTACCACCACGTCGTCGATGTAAATCTCCACCAATTGGCCGATTAAGTCATGGAAGATGTAGTTCATGGCCCTTTGATATGTCGCGCCGGCGTTCTTCAATCCAAACGTCATGACCACATATTCAAACAAGCCCACTGAGCCTGGCACTCTGAACGCGGTCTTGTGTATATCCTCCGGAGCCATGAAAATTTGGTTGTAGCCGGCATTGCCATCCATGAAACTCAATATTTTATGGCCGGCCGCTGCATTGATCAGTGTTTCTGCTACCGGCATCGGATACTCGTCCTTCGGAGTGGCGCTGTTAAGGTTCCGGAAATCTATGGCTACGCGCCATCGGCCGTCCTTTTTCTGCACATGCACCACATTGGAAATCCATTCAGCGTACCTGCATGGTCTGATGAATCCGGCGTCCAGCATCCTCTTGATTTCTTCCTTGACTTCCTCCAAAACTTCGGCCTTCATCTGTCGCGCTCGCTGCTGGTACGGCCGAAATCCTTTCTTCAGAGGAAGCCGGTGCTCAATAATGCTCCTGTCTAACCCAGGCATCTCTGTATAATCCCAAGCAAAACAATCTGGGTACTCTTTTAACAGGGCTATCATCAGGCCCCTCAGATGTGGGTCTAGTTTCTTACTGATAAATGTTGGCCGGGGCTTGTCCCCAGGACCAATATCAACCTCTTCTAGTTCGTCCGCTGATGTAAACCCATAACCCAGCTTTCCATCGTTGGCCAGATCGATGTTGCATACCGGCAAAGCGTATGCTGAGGACAGTGCTGGCCGATTGCTGAAATCGGCCTCCTTTTCCATTGTGATGCTTACTGAGGGTTCACAACTCCTCGGCCTCTTATTGTGGTGATGTAGCTCGACGGAAGCATGCTCACCACGTCTGGGGTCATGAATCTCTGACGAGATCCTGAACACTGAGTTTGTACCAGCCGATGCATCGGCATCAGCCGATGCCTGTGCATCGGCTTTCGCCTGTTTTGGGCGCCATACTTTCTTTGGCGGGCGCGCCTACGTCTCTACTGTTTGCTGGATTTTCACGGCCAGATCGGGCCGTGCTCTTCTCAACGAGTACCGGTACTGTGCCTCGGCTTCTTCCAGGTTTCGCAGCCGCTGCACTCTACGCTTCTGAGAATGGCTGAGTCCATCAGGGCACCACCTTGGACGGTGATACCTATCTTCTTCTCCATCGGACTCCTCGAAGTCCTCTTCTTGAGATGACTCAGCTTGTTTACTCTGATGTGGGAGAGGTCCTAGACGCTTGAACACTGAAACTTCGTTCGTCCTTCTCCTTTGCTGTGTGCATTCTGGGCAGTTCTCGATTGTTGGCAATCGGCTCATTCCCGAGTCCCAGCAATGTTTGAAGAAGGGACAGTCCCAGTGCTTGTCTACGTTGTCTTGCTCCTTTGACCTCTCGCTGGCGCGACGTTCGTACCCATCGTTGTTGCCGCTGTTCTGACGATACCTTCTGTTCTCTGCATCAGACCGACGGTGTTTCTCATCGTCGTCGTTGTAGCGGCGACGTCGGTCGTACTGCTGTTCATATTTGCTGAGGAGATGCACGAATAACGGGCGTTGATACCGTATGCTTCTCACCTCCTCCTCGGTCAGGTACCGTCTATCGTCGTCTTGGGGCCGGTCGTGTGGAACGGCCTCCTCTTTGTCCTTGCCACGAGAGTGGCTGCTCTCTGCTTTGTCCGCGCCATGGCGAATCACAAACCCTGCCATATTGACATTGAAAGAGAACTCTGGTACTCTTATGGAGTGGCTGAGATCTACCGTATTGACGCCATGCGACAGACACGTGTTTCCTCTGAGCTTGATGTTGTGAGGACGGGTTGTCTCAGAGGAGCCGATGAGTCCGGCTTCACAGATGGCCCTCGCCTCATCGTATTTCTCCCTGTGCTCCGCGGGGAGATCCTTGTATGCGATCTGCTCCTCTGCCATCTCGGATGTCGGTGTTGACGTGGATGTTGCAGAAGATGTCCCACCGGGCGTGCCAGAATGTGTTACCCTCCAAAACCCCCCGACGGGTTTCGGTTAAGCAACACGAAGAGCCGGGAAGCTCCCAGGGCCGCTTAGTGGATCCCTGGCACCTCGCGTCGTCCCGCAAATCTTCCGGCGCGCGTCCCGGCGGTTGCTAGGGCGTGCCACCTGACCTATACCTGGTCAGGAAGGTGTTAGTGCTTCAATTGTTCCTGCATGGTAGACACGTGCACATTAAATACGAGCCTTATCGGCTCTCAGGTTTCCCTGTGGATTGGCTCAAAGAGCCGATCGCCCCATGGTCCTTGATGGATTAGCAATGGCATGGGGATCCTGCTTGATCAGGACAAAGCTAACACGATCCACGACAGTTTAGGGTTTTCACCGCATAATCGGAACGTCCTATGTGCGATCGGGCCTAGCAGCTACGAGAGACGATGCAAACTACCCCTACGAGAGGCCTAAAAACCAACATGTGTTGATCCTCGGAACATCCCTCGCAGGGACGGTAAACAACGCCTAACGCACCACCGGATCGTCCGACCCCAGCATAAGGCCTAACTATGCAGATATTAAACTAATCCTTGCAGATGCAAGGAGCAACTATAACGGATCGGATCTACTAAGCATGATTAAGCAAGATGCTGCCCTTACATCTAGATCGACGTAAGGGCAGCAAGGTGTCTAGGGACGGCATTGCCACGCAGATATGCACGTGAAAGCACCAATGCAAGCCCCTAAACACCTAAGGATAAATAGTACTGCTCGCCATCAACAAGACTTCAGCACGAGCAGTACAAGGATAACGAATAAACTTACGCTGCCTAGATCGCAAGGCAGCATGGTGCTTACCCGGGAGAAACCCTCGTATGAAAGGGGTGGCGATGCGCCGAGATTGGTTTGTGTTGGTTGAACGATGATTGTCCTCCTTTTCCGATAACCCTAGATACATATTTATAGTCCAAGGGACTTTCTAATTGGGGCGTGCACCTAACCGTGCACGGGCCAGACTCTATCTCTTTAAACTAGATTACAACGCGATCTAATATGTTACAGATACATGGGCAATTAAGCCGGAACTCTCAGCGCAAGGCCGCTTCAAAGATGCTTCATGTGTACGTCTTTCAAGCCCATCTTCACTTACGGCCCACCTCCTGATTTGGCCAAAATCGGGTGGTAACAACGACATATAATGTGCATAAAACATGTAGATATCATCAATAATGTAGCATGGAACATAAGAAATTATCGATACGTTGGAGACATATCAGCATCCCCAAGCTTAGTTCTGCTCGTCCCGAGCAGGTAAAACGATAACAAGGATAATTTCTGAAGTGACATGCCATCATAATCTTGATCATACTATTTGTAAACATATGTAATGAATGCAGCGATCAAAACAATGGTAATGACATGAGTAAACAAATGAATCATAAAGCAAAGACTTTTCATGAATAGTACTTCAAGACAAGCATCAATAAGTCTTGCATAAGAGTTAACTCATAAAGCAATAAATCAAAGTAAAGGTATTGAAGCAACACAAAGGAAGATTAAGTTTCAGCGGTTGCTTTCAACTTATAACATGTATATCTCATGGATAGTGTCAATGTAAAGTAATATAACAAGTGCAATATGCAAGTATGTAGGAATCAATGCACAGTTCACACAAGTTTTTGCTTCTTGAGGTGGAGAGAGATAGGTGAACTGACTCAACAATAAAAGTAAAAGAAAGGTCCTTCAAAGAGGAAAGCATCGATTGCTATATTTGTGCTAGAGCTTTTATTTTGAAAACATGAAACAATTTTGTCAACGGTAGTAATAAAGCATATGAGTTATGTAAATTATATCTTACAAGTTGCAAGCCTCATGCATCGTGTACTAATAGTGCCCGCACCTTGTCCTACTTAGCTTGGACTACCGGATCATCGCAATGCACATGTTTCAACCAAGTGTCACAAAGGGGTACCTCCATGCCGCCTGTACAAAGGTCTAAGGAGAAAGCTCGCATTTTGGATTTCTCGCTTTTGATTATTCTCAACTTAGACATCCATACCGGGACAACATGGACAACAGATAATGGACTCCTCTTTTATGCATAAGCATGTAGCAACAATTATTATTCTCATATGAGATTGAGGATATATGTCCAAACTGAAACTTCCACCATGATTCATGGCTTTAGTTAGCGGCCCAATGTTCTTCTCTAACAATATGCATGCTCCAACCATCAAGATGGTAGATCCCTCTTACTTTAGACAAGACGGACATGCATAGCAACTCACATGATATTCAACAAAGAATAGTTGATGGCGTCCCCAGAAGCATGGTTATCGCACAACAAGCAACTTAATAAGAGATAAAGTGCATAAGTACATATTCAATACTACGATAGTTTTTAAGGCTATTTTGTCCCATGAGCTATATATTGCAAAGGCGAATGATGGAATTTTAAAGGTAGCGCACTCAAGCAATTTACTTTGGAATGGCGGAGAAATACCATGTAGTAGGTAGGTATGGTGGACACAAATGGCATAGTGGTTGGCTCAAAGATTTTGGATGCATGAGAAGTATTCCCTCTCGATACAAGGTTTAGGCTAGCAAGGTTATTTGAAGCAAACTCAAGGATGAACCGGTGCAGCAAAACTCACATAAAAGACATATTGTAAACATTATAAGACTCTACACCGTCTTCCTTGTTGTTCAAAACTCAATACTAGAAATTATCTAGACCTTAGAGAGACCAAATATGCAAACCAAATTTTAGCATGCTCTATGTATTTTTTCATTAATGGGTGCAAAGTATATGATGCAAGAGCTTAAACATGAGCACAACAATTGCCAAGTATCACATTATCCAAGATATTTTAGTATTGCTACATGTAGCATTTTCCAATTCCAACCATATAACAATTTAACGAAGAAGAAACTTCGCCTTGAACATTATGAGTAAAACCTAAGGACATGTTTGTCCATATGCAACAGCGGAGCGTGTCTCTCTCCCACAAAGTGAATGCTAGGATCCATTTTATTCAAACAAAAACAAAAACAAAACAAACCGACGCTCCAAGTAAAGAACATAAGATGTGATTGAATAAAAATATAGTTTCAGGGGAGGAACCTGATGATGTTGTCGATGAAGAAGGGGATGCCTTGGGCATCCCCAAGCTTAGACGCTTGAGTCTTCTTAAAATATGCAGGGATGAACCACGGGGGCATCCCCAAGCTTAGAGCTTTCACTCCTCTTGATCATAGTATATCATACTCCTCTCTTGACCCTTGAAAATTTCCTTCACACCAAACTTCAAGCAAACTCATTAGAGGGTTAGTGCACAATTAAAAATTCACATATTCAGAGGTGACACAATCATTCTTAACACTTCTGGACATTGCACAAAGCTACTGGACATTAATGGATCAAAGGAATTCATCCAATATAGCAAATACGGCAATGCGAAATAAAAGGCAGAATCTGTCAAAAACAGAACAGTCCGTAAAGACGAACCTGAAAGGGGCACTATACTTGATCAAATGGAAAAACTCAAAACTAATGAAAGTTGCGTACATATCTGAGGATCACGCTCGTAATTTTGCAGATTTTTTCGAATTTTCTACAGAGGCTTATGCCAGAATTCGTGACAGACAGCAATGCTGTTTCTGCGCAGCGATCCCAAATATAACATCAACTTTAGCATAGAAACTTTACTTGGCACAAAAACATGATAAGGAGAGGTTGCTACAGTAGTAAACAACTTCCAAGACTCAACAATACAGTAAATAAAATGAAACATGAGTTATCTCCCGAGAAGTTCTTTCTTTATAGCCATTAAGATGGGCTCAGTAATAAGAGTTGAAGCAAAAGAGAGCATCAAGAAGCAAATTCAAAACACATTTAAGCCTAACCCACTTCCTATGAAAAGGAATCTTGTACACAAATAGATTTATGAAAAACAAAGTGACAAGCATAGAAAAGCAACACAAGTGCAATTTCAAGACTCTCAACATAAAGAGGGGAAACTTAATATTATTAAGATGCATATAACCATGTTTCCCTCTCTCATAATAACTTTCAGTAGCATCATGAACAAACTCAACAATATAACTATCACATACAACATTCTTGTCATGAGCTACATGCATAAAATTATTACTCTCCACATAAGCATAATCAATTTTATTAGTTGTAGTGGGAGCAAATTCAATAAAATAGCTATCATTATTATTCTCATCACCATAATCATCATACATAGGAGGCATATTGTAATCATAATTAATTTTTTCCTCAATAGTAGGTGGACTGAAAATATCATATTCATCATTGCAAGCATCATATATAGGAGGTAAAGTATCATCAAAGTAAATTTTCTCCTCCATGCTTGGGGACTAAAAATATCACAACCAGCTTCCCCAAGCTTAAATTCTTCCATAGCTTTAGCAATAATGGTGTTCAAAGAGTTCATGCTAATAACCTTGCTACAACTATTTTGCAAACAAAGTTCCATGGGTTTTTTAATTTTCTCTTCAAACACATCATGTCCTAATCTATACCTAATAATAAAAGCAAAAGGGTTTCTCCATCGGTCGTTCGTCCAACTTTAAACTACCCCTGAAATTAATCAAAATTACCCACCACTGCCACCCATAAGAAAAAAGAAAAATCGTTTGATTCGTTCGTTGTTTGGGTCGTCACGCTGCGAAAGCGCAAATGGTGTTCAACCTGGTTTACCGTCTACGGCCCGACGTGAGATTGAAGAAACCGATCCCCAGTCAAACCAGGCAACCAACTTGAGACGAGATAAAAGGAACGGAGCGTCTCTCTAGAAACGCACAAACTCCGTCTCTCATTCCTACGGTGAATGGAAACTGTGTGGATGTGTCTCACGGAGCGCAGGGTGCCTGGCGACTCCGGAGGCGATCGGTTGGGCGCCCGGAGCGGGGAGAGGGCTCCTCCTCCGCGTGCGTCGCACGGGCGCAAGAAGCACCACGCCGGCCGCCGGGGGGCGCCGTGGCGTGCGGCGGGCAATCCTTTCCTGATCTTGGACGAGATCGGGGAGGACGAACCCATGGAGCCGGTTTCGAGGGAGGTCGCTGCTGGGGAAGCTGGGTCCGGCGAGCGGCGGGCGTCCTCGTGCCTTGGTGATTTCCTTGCTCCGGCGCTCGGGGGGGCCGCTGGGGAGGGCTCTGCTCCGGCGAGCCTGGTGGCGGAGGCGCCGGAGCTGCGTTCGGCGGGGCGGCGGGATCTGCCGTTGCGGCTGGATTCGGAGGTTGACTTCCCTTCGCTGCTGCGGTCTGGCGGCGGAGGGGGGCGGCGGGCTTCTCAGGCTCTGGAGGAGCGGTCGGGTTCTCCGTCGGCGGTCCTCGTCGGTGAGATCCAGGTTTCTCTCCGGCCGGCGGCGGCGCCGCCTCGGTCGCAGGCGCTCGAGCTCCTAGGGTTTCCGGGGGAGGAGCACGGTGACTCGGGCGTCGGGGCTGGTTGGGCCGGCCCACCGTCTCAGGGGCCTGGTGGTGTTGGGCCTCCTCTTGCGGGGCCTGTTTGGGCTGGTTCGGCCTCTTCGGCCTGGGTGCGGGAGGAACCGTCGGATGCGGGACACGTGGTCCAGGGGCAATCTTCTTCGGCCCAGATGGAAGCTGGCGACTCTTTCGGGGGGGAGGACGCTTTTACCCCTCCCCAAAGGGTACTTAAGTGGCGCTGGCTGCCAGTTGGAACCCTAGATTGGGAGCTAGGGTTTCCAGCCGCCACAAGAGACATACATCGCCATCGCCGTCGCGCCAAGCGGCTCGTTGCTGTGAGTGCGAGCGGTTCCTCGGCTCCTGTCCTCAAACTTCTGAGGATGGACAGGGAAAGGAGGGGAAAGCGGTCCTTCGACCAGTTCAGCGGGGAAGATGGACGGCGGAGAGAGCAGGATCTGCGCCAGAGACTGGAACGTGAGCGGGAAGAACAGCGCCGCCAACAATCCCAGAGGGACAACGAGGCGCTTCGGCGGCGTGAGGATGAAGGAAGATGGAGGGAGCGCAGGGGGCGGGAGTCGCGGAGACCTCCTCCACCTCCTCCGCTGGTTCCGCGGGGGCGGGATCCGGGGCGGGTGGGCCCAAGACCGCCTGGCGCCACGCAAGGGGAGCGTGCTGTCCAGGGCCGTGCGTCTGCGGATGGAGGGGCCCCATCGAGCAGCGACGCGGCGCACATTGTCTGCTACCACTGCGGGAAGCCGGGGCACGTCCAAGCGGAATGCAAGGATGACCCTTTCTGTGTCAAATGCAACAAGGTAGGACATCTGTCAGCGATGTGTGCGTCCCTGTCTAAGGCCTCTGACCCCTTCTGGGCGGGTTTTGGTGTGGAGGGCAGAGGTTTCACTTGCTGTGAGGTTCCAGATGAAGAACTGCTTCCGCCGGCGCCCAACGCGGCCATGGTGATTCTTGAAGATGGTGACCTCTCTGCAGAGCAACTGGAGGACGAACTCAAGGACCTCGTGGAGGAGGATTGGGAGTGGCGTGTGCGGAAGATCAATCAGTCGGACTTCGCCATGTTTTTCCCTTCCAAAGAGAGCCTGCGCATGGCCATCAGGGGCGGGGGCCTCACGCTGCCAACTTCCAAGCTGCACATCATCGTCACCTCGAACGCCGGGGACCCTGCGGCGGTTGAGCAGTTGGAGGAATGTTGGGTCAAGCTCTTCGACGTGCCACCACCCTTCCGTCAGGCGGTCCGTATTCTGCTGGCTTCCAGGGAACTGGGACGTCCCATTGCTGTTGATGAGAGTTCGTTGGATTCGCCCCTGGACCCTGTTAGGGTGTTGCTCGGGTGCAGGGTCCCGGTGCAGCTCCCGCCGTTCGTTATCCTCTTCGTCAACTCTCAGGGTTTCAAGGTGCGCGTCGTCCGAGAAGGTGGGGAGCGGGAGGAACTCTCGGACCCTCCTCCACCTCCACAGAGGAAGTCGTCGGATGACAGAGAGGAAGAGCTGGAGGAATCTGAGGGGGAAGGCTGGAATGGCCGCAGGGGCAAGCACAAGAAGGATTCGAGCCCGGCCAAGGGCAAGGGGGGCTCCACGTCGGTGCCTCAGCGCAAGTCTGTACCAGCCTACGCAGCTCAAGAGAATCCGGGTGACAATGGACCAAGGCTCCCAAACACAGCGTTCTCGCAGTATGGCTCCAATCTGACCGAGAGAGGTGATATCTTCCCGGTGCTTGCGGAGATTCTGCAGCCGGCCAAGGGTCTGCCGGAGCCCTCAGGGGGAAAGGTCTCATCTGGTGGGGACCAGCTGTCCCCTTCGCTCGTCTCTTTCCAAGAGTCTCCGCTGGAGGGAGCTGATTCGGTGAAGAGCCGCCCGTCTCTCTGGAAGGCGCAACAGCTCTCGGAAGGGGACCGCGTCGAGGCCGGCATTTCCACTCCGGTGACGTGGGAGTCGGACCCACAGGCCATGCGCTCCAAGGAGCGTAGAAGCAAGGCAAATGCGGACCGCCCCTCACTTGCGCTCAAGTTGGTCGCTCAACAACTTAACTTCTCTGAGGGAGCCGAGTCTGGCCCGGCGAAGGAAGGCGGGGGCTCTCGGCATATCGAAGAAAAGGAGCTGGAAGGCGAACTCTTCGCGGACGGTACGGTGGTGCCGGAACTGGCGGCGCCGATCAGCAGGGCGCCAAGGAGCAAGGCGTCGCCGGTGGCGGCGGCAAGGACCAGCGCCAGGGGAGCGGGATCGTCGTCGACTCCAATCTTAGAGAAAGCCATCCAGCGGGCCGCGGAGAAGACTCCAGGTACGTCCAAATCAGTCGAGAACTTCGCGATTTTGCAAGATATTTCCGATGCCTCTCTTCTTTCGGTCGCTCGCGATAGTTGCATTGTCTTTCCTTCGGCTGCGGGAAACCCTGCTCCGCTTCTTTCTATGATCCGGGCCAGGGAACTTGCACAAGCGGAACTTGCGCTTGCAAGAGACAGAGCGGCAGCTGAGGCGCGGAGGAAGAAAGAAGAGGAGGATCGTGTCGCGCGGAGTAATACTCCGCCTCAACCCAGCTCCACGTCCTCTCCCCCAGTAGGGTCTGGGGGAAGCCGTGCTAAGGGGCTAAGACTGACCAAGAAGAAGAAAATCCAGAAAAAAGCGCCAGCTCTTACAAGAAGAGTCCTAACCCGCCAAGCACGGGGTCGCACGGTGGTTTCCCAATGAGGGTTCTATTCTGGAACATTCGCGGGTTCGGTGTTAGGGGACGCCGGACTTTGCTTAAGGACTATCTCCGAACGCATAGGATTGACATTGTGTGCTTACAAGAGACCATCAGACAGGAGTTCTCGGATCAAGAGCTCTCCAGTCTTGAGATTGGGGACAAGTTTGTGTGGTGCTGGTTGCCGGCCAATGGACATTCTGGGGGAATGCTCCTGGGCCTTCGTGACAGTACCTTTGAGGTGGGAGCCATCGACAGGGGTCGTTATTTTATCTGCACGGACATCATTTGCCGAGTGGATCGGTTGCGCTGCAGAGTCATGGGCATCTATGGGCCGGCTGACCATTCGCGCTCGGCGGAATTCTTGCAGGAGATCACTAACAAAGTAAGCTCCTCGGAGGTGCCCCTCATCATGGGAGGGGACTTCAACTTGATCAGAGCGGCACACGACAAGAACAACTCCAGAATCAACTGGGCTAGGATGGACTTGTTTAATGAACACATTGCAACTTGGGGAGTTCGTGAAATCCCGCGCACCGGGGCGCGTTACACTTGGACCAATAAACAGCTCAACCCCGTTAGGTGTGTGTTGGATCGGGTTTTCCTCTCCCCGGAACTTGAGCTTCACTTCCCGCTGTGTGCGGTTACAGCGGAAACTAGTCTCGGCTCTGATCACACCCCGCTCATTTTTGATTCTGGGGAGGGAATCCCGCTCAAGAGCAACAGATTCTTCTTCGAATCCAGCTGGTTAGAAACGCATGGTTTCCAGGAGACTCTGCAAGCAGTGTGGCTGGCGCTCTCCAACAGGGTGGGAGGGCGCGATATTGTCGACTGGTGGAGTTTCATGAGTTCGGGTCTGAGACAGCATCTCAGGGGCTGGAATGCTAATAGAGGAAAAGAGGAGAGGGACTGCAAACAGGGCTTGCTCGTACAAATCAAAAACCTCGACGACAAAGCTGACGCGGTTGGAATTGACGAAGAGGAATGGGCGCTACGCTATCATTTAGAGGATCAGTTGCTCCAGATTTTTCGTAGTGAAGAGGAGTACTGGAGACAAAGGGGCCGGGTCCGCTGGGTGCTGCAGGGTGACGCCAACACCAAGTACTTCCACGCTTTGGCTAATGGGCGCCGTAGGAAGTGCTGTATCTCGTCCCTTGTCTCGGATCAAGGGGTGATCACGGACAAAAGACTCATTCAGCAACACATATACGAGTTCTATAGACTCCTCCTCGGTTCAGAGGAGGAGAGGCTTTGCGGGCTGCGCGCTAACGCCTGGGGGGCGGAGGCTAGAGTTTCGCAGGAGGAGAATGAGAACCTAATGCGTACCTTCTCAGAGAAGGAGTTGGAATTGATTGTCATGGAGATGAAATCGGACACGGCCCCAGGCCCGGACGGGTTCCCGGTGTTTTTCTTCAAGAAATTCTGGGGCTTGGTGAAGATGGGTGTGCTTCACATTCTCAATGATTTCATCTTGGGGAGGATAGACATTGCGGGACTCAACTTTGGGATTCTCTCGCTTATCCCTAAAGTCCCTGGGGCGGACAAAATCACTCAATTCAGACCGATTGCCCTCATCAATGTGATTTTCAAGATTATTTCCAAAGCCTTGGCATCGAAGCTTGACCCCATTGCACACCGCATTATCAGCCCGAACCAAACAGCGTTTATCAAAGGTAGATTTATCCTCGACGGGGTGCTGGCCTTACATGAGATTGTTCATGAGCTGAAAGTTAGGAGGCAAGGGTGCCTTCTGCTGAAGCTCGATTTTGAGAAGGCGTATGATCGAGTTAACTGGACCTTCCTTCTTGAGGTGCTTAGAGCGAAGGGTTTTGACGCGGGAGTGGTCCATCGTATCTCGCAGCTTGTCATGGGAGGACAAACCGCGATCTCTATCAATGGAGAAGTTGGTCCGTTCTTTCGGAATAAAAGAGGAGTGCGTCAAGGGGACCCCCTCTCTCCTCTGCTTTTTAATTTCTTGGTGGAGGCCCTCTCCAAGATCCTCTCGTCTGCGGCTGCGGCGGGACACATCGCGGGAGTGGTCCCTCACTTGATTCCGGGCGGGATTACACACCTCCAGTACGCTGACGACACCCTTATTATGATCCAAGATGACGACACCCAGATTGCCAATTTGAAGTTCCTCCTCATGTGCTTTGAGGACATGTCTGGGCTGAAGATCAACTACCACAAGTCTGAGGTGGTGGTCATGGGGACTACCGCGGCCAGGAAACAACAAGTAGCTGACAGTCTCAACTGCAAACTCGGTTCCTTCCCTTTTGTGTACTTGGGTTTGCCTATCTCCGATAGGAAACTCACGATGGAGCAATGGCTGTTCTTAGTGCGTAAGCTGGCGGGCCGGATCGAGCCCTGGTGGGGAAAGTTCATGTCGTCAGGGGGACGTTTGATTCTTTCCAACTCATGCCTCGCCAACCTGCCCCAATTCGCGATGGGTTTGTTCCTCCTACAAGACGGTATTCACGCTAAGTTCGACTCTCACCGCGCCAGGTTCTACTGGGAGGGCACGGGGCCTAAGAGGCGCTACCACTTGGTCAACTGGCCGGCTGTGTGCAGACCCAAGGAGTGCGGAGGGCTGGGGCTCCTTAACTCCAAAAAAATGAATTGGGCGCTGATGCTTAAGTGGGTTTGGAAGCTTTTTCAACCTGAAAACCCGATTTGGGCCCAGATCATCCGAGCGAAATACGCCGCTGCCAATAACATCTTTGAGGGAACGGGACAAGGGGGTTCCCAATTCTGGCGTAGCATTCACAAGATCAAGCACCTTTTCAAGCTCGGAGCAAAGTACAGTATCCGCGACGGGAGGCGGACGATGTTCTGGATGGACAAATGGTCAGGCGATACCGCGCTTAAAGATAGATTCCCCAACCTGTTCAGCATCGCCAACGCTCAGATGTGCTCGGTGGCTCAGGTTTGTGGGGCGAGGGGCTCTATCTCCTTCCGGAGATCTCTCGACCCTCAGGGGGTGCTAGATTGGCAGCAGTTGAGAGGCATCATCGAGCAAACCAACCTTACCCAGGGACAAGATGGGGTGTCTTGGTCCCTAGAACCCTCTGGGTGCTTCTCGGTTCGATCCATGTACCTGAAATTGGCCCAAGGGGCGTCTGTTGCTCATTTCCGAGATGTGTGGTCGGCCAGGATCCCACTTAAAAACAAGATCTTTGCTTGGCAGCTTGTGCTCGGCAAGCTTCCCACAGCCATCAACATTGCTTCCAGACAGGGGCCTGGCAATGGATGTTGCAAGCTGTGCGGTAGACCGGAAGATGAGTCGCATATTTTCTTCACGTGCTCTCCAGCGGTGTTTGCCTGGAGCGTTACCCGCCAACTGCTGGTCTGCAGCTGGTGCCCCGCTAACTTTGCCCAGTTTTTCGCTATCGTCTCTAGTCTGTCGGGTAGATTTAGACGATGTGTGTGGATGCTGTTCATTGCTCAATCCTGGGCTCTTTGGCTTTTTAGAAACAAGATGACCATTGAGTCAAAGTTCATGAAACACCCAGCTAACATTATTTTCAAAACTATGTTGTTTCTTCAGATGTGGCTGCCGCTAGCGAGGCCCCTGGATCGTCCCTGGCTCGAGCACGCGGTGGCAGAACTAAAGCGGCTGCACGACGCCACTAGTCCAAGAAGACCCGACCCTGACGCATGATGCTGCTCCAGTAGCCTTTTTGTTCTCCCGCCTGTGTGGCGTTTGGTGGTACTTTTATCTTGGCCGAAGCTGTAGTGCCGCAGCATGTATCTCTGAATCCTGTTAAACCTGAGGGCTTTATTAATTTAAAGTCGGGCAGTCCATGCCTTTTATCTAAAAAAAAACTCCGTCTCTATCCTTTTCCTCAGCAGACAAAGCCGTAGCCGCGGATGTCTCAGTCATCGTCGGCGCAGTACCTACAGCCACCGCCGACCTCCCCACCTCCCAGGGCCTGAACACGTTATCGCCGATGTGATGATTGTCTCTGTCGAAGAAATCTAGGAGCTGCTCTGAGCCAAGCAAATCGACACCGTATTCTGGATTCCGCCTGCCTTCCTTTGCATCGTCTACGTTTCCTCCAAGCAGGTGTTAGCTGTCACATCTTCCGCGCTTGCAATGATCGACCAAGGGGTGAAGAAGACAATATGGTTCGATTTGCTGGCTACTCCGGCAGCAACGGCGTGGAGGACATGTAGTCCGGTGGCCAGCAGTGGGCAGGCAACGGTTTTTCCAAACAGCATCCACGGGAGGAGAGAAGATGTGCTGGTGTGCTCGATTCATGAGACTAGGGATTTGGGCTGCTGCATGCTCAGATTTTTAGGAGATGGAGAGAGATTGTGACAGTGGATTTAGAGAAGATTATACTGCTCACTGTTTGTTTGAGAGGGACAGCACGAGCGGACAGATTGCGAGCTATGAAAAAACACACATTGTGAATCGGTTATGATCTCAAATTTATCGAAAGTGGGGCACAATAATTTGATGAATCACTTGGATGCTCTCAAGAAGAAAATCCTTTCACGCTATGGTGTTTGAATATGATACAATTGGGACAATTTTCAAGCATCTTCACGTTAACTCTGTACTGATTTTGTTATTTTTATCCATATCATGTTATGCTTCTAACAATATATAGAATATTGCTTTCCATGAATATAATGCTTTGCAAGGTTTCGGATATTGGTTTCTAAAACGATAGCAAGGGATTCGATTCTGTCAACAACGATTGCACTATGATAGACACAGATGCCGTTGTACATCAAGCAAAGCATTATACGTACTACTGGAGGAGAGTCCAATTCCCTGAGCAAGTTTTGGCACTTCAAAAGTGGCTGCATGTACAATATTTTTCTTAAAACTATATATTCCTCTTTCTCATGTTTTTCACTACTAATTTCACGGTAAAAGACAAGTCAACGAAGAATTTGCTGCAACTTGAATTTGACTGCCCCCTGTGGATTTAAATACTCCACCCGGTTCAAAATAATTGTTCAAAAATAGATGTATCTATATCTTACTATTAAATTAGGATAGTTGACCGTCTGGTGTCATACCTGGGCCAGTTTTATATGGGCCAAACCCAAAAAAAACGACCCAACACGCGCCAAGGTTGTTGGGACCATATTTTCCTAGGTGCAGTAAACATGTGTGACTCGACCTCCTCCTACTTTTCTTCGTTCGTCACGATAGAAAAATACTCCTAGCTACTTCCTGTTTGACCGGATATACGTGAAAAAAAAACGCTCGTGGCTCATCATATCTCTTCCCGTGTATGGCCGGACCGCGCCAGCCAGACAGTCCAAGAATAGATATCTGCCATCGCTTGACATCGCGGATGTTGGCGCATGCAGAACCCGGTTGTTTCGTTCCAGAGTCCGAAAATTGCACGAGTTCCGCTGCCTCCGGATGCTAATCGATCTGTGCACCATGTCGTGCTCGGTTTGGTTTCCATGGCATCAATAAAATCTATCGTGACCGTGATAACGATGAGATGTATTCCACCGCGGGTGGAAGCGAAGTCGATGAGTCGATGAGAGCCGGCAACTTTGATTCACGCGAGAGGTGCTCCACCGACGGCGCCGGCCCATGCGCACGCGCCTTCTGGTATTGGTGCCCGTGGTCTTCCCCATGCGCCTAAGTATTACAGCCGCCAGCCGTTGCCGCTGGTCTTGCGCTCCCGGGATATGGCCAGTGGCGAAGCATCGGGACCTCCCGTGGCTAGATATTTGATTTGTACCTTCAGTCACAAGGAGCCCGCACGAAACGCTCATCCGCGGTGATGATTTCCGGGAAGCCCGTGCCGCTGGAACAGCGCACGAGGAAAAAAGACGTAACAGGCGCGCAAAGCATAGCTCAAGGAAGGGATTCAAGGAACTGCAAACTATCTTAGCTATGTTTGTGACACTAATTGCAAACCAAGTGACATTCTATTTGCGCCAAACAACAGGCCATCTTCTCATTTTCTCGAGCATAGCCGTGCAGGGATCGATAAGACACCATGGCAACTATAATCGGTACAGACCCGGCGACTATGATACCTGAAGACATCTATCTGTCGTGGCCAACGGCCATCATCCGGCTACTAGCGCCTCTCTATTAAATCCTCTAAATTAAGCAAGCCTATCTTTTAGTGGTATTGTAGTACTTCAGCGTTAAATTCCATTTGCACTTCCGCATCTATTCATCAATACTTGTGGAAGTTTGAATTTGAGTAAAGGACTGCGAAAATGTTTGGCAACGGCTGAGGTGCACATATCGCCGGCAATGGGGAATATTTTTGTCAGTGAAAAAATGAGACGAAGGTTTGTTGTTTGCCATCAGACGTTGTCCACCGAGAAGTTACGTACGCAGATGCAATTGGTTTATGGTTTGTTGGATCACTTGTGTCGAGTAAGGGCAGGCATACTACCCTATTCATGATACAAAGGCAATGTCAGCCAAAAGTCCAAGTCATTTAGAGTCGATCGAAGTTAACGTGCGCCGTAGCAACGCACGGGTTTTGTGCTAGTTCAAGATAATTTCATAAAGATCTCTAATTTTTTTGTTGTTTTCCATTATGCCTAACTAGTGAAAATAAAAACAAGTACAGGACTAGACATGATAACAAAATAAATTAAATGCAAGTAACTAATTTTTTTGTGTTTTTGATATAAAGAAGCAAACAAGACAGAAAATAAAATAAAGTAAAGCAAGACAAAAACAAAGTAAAGAGATTGGAAGTGGAGACTCCCCTTGCAGCGTGTCTTGATCTCCCCGGCAACGGCGCCAGAAAAAGAGCTTGATGGCGTGTAACTCACACGTTCGTTGGGAACCCCAAGAGGAAGGTATGATGCACACAGCAGCAAGTTTTCCCTCAGAAAGAAACCAAGGTTTAATCGAACCAGGAGGAGCCAAGAAGCACGTTGAAGGTTGATGATGGCGAAATGTGATGCGGCGCAACACCAGGGATTCCGGCGCCAACGTGGAACCTGCACAACACAACCAAAGTACTTTGCCCCAACGAAACAGTGAGGTTGTCAATCTCACCGGCTTGCTGTAACAAAGGATTAACCGTATTGTGTGGAAGATGATTGTTTGCGAAGAAAACGAGTAAAACAAGTATTGCGATAGATTGTATGCGATGTAAAGAATAGGACCGGGGTCCACAGTTCACTAGAGGTGTCTCTCCCATAAGATAAAAGCATGTTGGGTGAACAAATTACAGTCGGGCAATTGACAAATAGAAAAGGGGCATAACAATGCATATACATGATATGATAAATATAGTGAGATTTAATTGGGCATTACGACAAAGTATATAGACCTCCATCCAACTGCATCTATGCCTAAAAAGTCCACCTTCAGGTTATCATCCGAACCCCTTTCAGTATTAAGTTGCAAAGCAACGAGACAATTGCATTAAGTATGGTGCGTAATGTAATCGACAACTACATCCTTAGACATAGAATCAATGTTTTATCCCTAGTGGCAACAGCACAACACAACCTTAGAACTTTCATCGTCATTGTCCCGGTGTCAATGCGGGCATGAACCCACTATCGAGCATAAATACTCCCTCTTGGAGTTAAGAGCAAAAACTTGGCCGAGCCTCTACTAATAACGGAGAGCATGCAAGATCATAAACAACACATAAGTAATAGATTGATAATCATCATAACATAGTATTCTCTATCCATCGGATCCCGACAAACACAACATATAGTATTACGGATAGATGATCTTGATCATGTTAGGCAGCTCACAAGATCCAACAATGAAGCACAATTAGGAGAAGACGACCATCTAGCTACTGCTATGGACCCATAGTCCAGGGGTGAACTACTCACTCATCACTCCGGAGGCGATCATGGCGATGAAGAGTCCTCCGGGAGATGATTCCCTCTCCGGCAGGGTGCCGGAGGCGATCTCCTGAATCCCCCGAGATGGGATTCGCGGCGGCAGCGTCTCTGGAAGGTTTTCCGTATCGTGGCTCTCGGTACTGGGGGTTTCGCGATGGAGGCTTTAAGTAGGCGAAAGGGCAAGGTTAGAGGGGGTCTGGGGCCACCAGACACTAGGGCGGCGCGGCCAGGGCCTGGGCCGCGCCGCCACCATGTGTGGGCCCCACGTGACCTCCCTCTGGCGACTCTCGGGTGTTCTGGATGCTTCCGGGCAAAATAGGAACCTGGGCGTTGATTTCGTCCAATTCCGAGAATATTTCGTTACTAGGATTTACGAAACCAAAAACAGCAGAAAACGACAATCGGCTCTTCGGCATCTTGTTAATAGGTTAGTTCCGGAAAATGCGTAAATACGACATATAATGTGCATAAAACATGTAGATATCATCAATAATGTAGCATGGAACATAAGAAATTATCGATACGTTGGAGACGTATCGGTGGCGCGCCCCCTTGCTGGCCGCGCCGGCACCGTGGGGTGCCACCACGGGGTGCCCCACGGTCAGCCCAGGTGCTCCCAGGTGCCTCTTCGAAAAATAGGACTACCAGTATAATTTTTGTAAATTTTTGAGAACTTCGAAAAATGCACATTTCTGGGTGTTAAGTTAATTATTACTGCGCAGGAAAATGATTTCCAAAATCTTAAACAACTAAAGAATATTGCAAAACAAAAAGTGCTACAGCAAGTAAAACAAATGGAGGGAGAAAGAAAGAAAGAAATGTTGTTTAGCTCTCTTATGCATTAACATATACTTGTTAACAAGGTTGATCAAGTCTTGCTACCAAATAAATTTTATATGACATAAGAAGAAATAAACCTCAAATCAATCATGTTACCTTATATTGAATTGATATGGATCCAATCACAAGAGTTTGATATTCTTCTTTAGGCTCATATACAGGACAATCAATGGATCCCACTTTGATAGTTTTCACATTAAAAATTGTATTAACTCCATATACTTTATCAATCCTCTTTGGAAAATAGACGGTATGTTCCTTGTCATCAACATTGAAAGTAACCTTGCCTTTATTGCAATCAATAACAGCCCCTGCAGTATTAAGAAAGGGTCTTCCAAGAATAATAGACATATTATCATCTTCGAGGCATTTCCAACACAACAAAATCAGTTAATATCAAGCAATGTTGAGTAACTTGAACAGGGAACATTTTCACATACACCAACAGGAATAGCAGTAGATTTATCAGCCATTTGCAAAGATATATCGGTCGGTATTAACTTATCTAAATCAAGTCTCTTATAAAGAGAAAAAGGCATTACACTAACACCTGCTCCCAAATCACATAGAGCAGTTCTAACATAATTATTCTTGATGGAACAAGGAATAGTCGGTATACCTAGGTCTCCAAGCTTCTTTGGAACCTTACCGCTGAAGGAGTAATTAGCGAGCATAGTGGAAATCTCCTCATTGGGAATTTTCCTTTTGTTAGAAACAATATCTTTCATATACTTTGAATAAGGAAGCAATTTAATAGCATCAGTCAAAGGGATTTGCAAAAATAAAGGTTTCATCCAATCACAAAATTTATTATAATGTTCCTCCTCCTTTGATTTTAGTTTCTTAGCAGGAAAAGGCATTTGCTTTTGAACCCAAGGTTCTCTTTCATTACCATGTTTCTTTGTAATAAAATATTCTTTAGTGTACTTTTTATTTTTATCATGCTTTCCAGGTTCTCTTTCAATTTCTTCTTTTACAGGAGTATCATTCTTATCATTATCTTCCTCATGTTCATTACCACTTTCAGTTTCAGCATCAGAAATAGAAATACTATTAGGATCATTAACAGGTTCAGAGGATTCTACAACATTCTTATGTTTGTTTTTCTTTTTCTTAGATGGAGCACTAGTTTTAGTTAGTTGAGAATCTTGTTCAACTCTTTTGGGATGCCCTTCAGGATATAGAGGATCCTGGGTAGAAACACCACCTCTAGTTGTTACTTCATAAGCATGTTTTTCTTTAGAATTATTTCCCAACAAGTCATTTTGCACTTTAGTGAGTTGATCAATTTGAGTTTGAACCATATGAAAATGTTTAACAAGTATCTTAACATCATTGGAGGTTCTCTCCACAATATCATGCAATTCACTAATAGCTCGAGAATTTTCCATTAAATGATTCTCTACTCTCATATTAAAGTTTTCTTGCTTAACAATATAATTATCAAACTCATCTAAGCATTGAGCGAGGAGGTTTTGAATATGGAATATCTTCCCTAGTAAAGCGTTGAAGAGAGTGTACCTCAATCATGGATGAAGGGGGAGTTATCTTACATAAATCTTCTATAGGAGGTAAATTCTTCACATCTTCAGGTTTAATACCCTTCTCTTTAAGAGACTTCTTGGCTTCCCTCATATCTTCATCATTTAATTTAATCATACCCCTCTTCTTCAATATCGGTGTCGGGGTTGGTTCAAGTGTAGACCAATCATCATTATTCCGGCCTATTTTAGCCAATAATTCTTCAGCGTCGTCTGGAGTTCTTTTCCTGAAAACACAACCAGCACAACTATCCAGGTATGCCCTAGACTCAATGGTTAGTCCACTATAAAATATATCAAGTAAATCATGCTTTTCCAAATCATGATCGGGCTGAGCTCTAATAAGAGAGCAAAATCTCGCCCAAGCCTCGGAAATTTCTCTCCATCTTCCTGGTCAAAATTATAAATTCTCTCGCAAAGCAATATGTTGAGCGCTAGCAGGAAAGTATTTTCGAAAGAAAACATCACGCAAGTCAATTGGACTTCTAATAGAACCAGGAGGCAAATTATTATACCAAGTTTTAGCATCATCCTTTAATGAGAAAGGAAAAAATTTAGCGACAAAATAGGTACGCATCTTGACATCATCAGAAAACAAGCTACTCAGAGTAGATAACTCAATCATGTGTTCAACAGCACTTTCTTTTTCAGTACCACAAAAGGGTGTTTTCTCAACAATAGCTATATGAGATAGATCAAGAGAAAAATCATAATCTTTATCCTTAATGTTTATAGGAGTTGTGGCAAATTTAGGATCGGAGACAGTTTATATCTAACGACATGTTACGCAAGCAACTTTTTAATTTTTCTTGCATCAGTAGTAGCATTGCATTTTTCAATAAAATCATCATCAAGTTCCACATAATCTTCATCAAGATCATCACTAGAATATTCAACAGACTCAGGTGAATTAACAGGTGTAGAAGCATTTTCATTAGGAGTTTCAATATTTTCAATTTTCCTAGACCTAGCAATGGTAGCATCTAGAAAAGATCCTAACGAACCATCATTATCAAGCACAGCAGAAGCATCATCACAATTATAAGAGGAATTTTCAGATTCAGCAGAAGTACCAGCATTTGAAGCTTGTGGTGGTGAAACAAGTTTACTTATCACGAGATGGTGAATCAAGAGCAGCGAGAGGTACTAAGAGTTGTACCTTTTCTTGTAGTGGATGGTAATATGGCGACTTTAGTATCGCGAGGTTTACCCATGATGGAGAATTTGCAGCGAACAATATCAATCCAAGTGAACTTCCAAATAAAGCTATGCTCCCCGGCAACGGCGCCGGGAAAATAGTCTTGATGACCCACAAGTATAGGGGATCGCAACGGTCTTCGAGGGAAGTATTACCCAATTTATTGATTCGACACAAGGGGAGACAAAGAATACTTGTAAGCCTTAACAGCGGAGTTGTCAATTCAGCTGCACCTGGAAAGCAGGACTTGCTCGCAAGAGTTTATCGGTAGTAACAATTTTATAGCAGTAGGAATAGTAAAATAACGGCAGCGGTGAAATAAAGACAGCGAGTAGTGATTATAGTAAACGGCAGGATTAAAATACCGTAGGCACGGGGACGGATTAACGGGCGTTGCATGGATGAGAGAAACTCATATAACAATCAAAGCAGGGGCATTTGCGAGATAATAATAAAACGGTATCCAAGTACTAATCAATCAATAGGCATGTGTTCCATATTTAGTCGTACGTGCTCGCAATGAGAAACTTGCACAACATCTTTTGTCCTACCGGCCGGTGGCAGCAGGGCCTCTAGGGAAACTATTGGAAATTAAGGTACTCCTTTTAATAGAGTACCGGAGCAAAGCATTAACACTCCGTGAACACATGTGATCCTCACATCACTACCATTCCCTCCGGTTGTCCCGATTTCTGTCACTTCGGGGCCATTGGTTCCGGACAGCGACGTGTGTATACAACTTGCAGGTAAGATCATAAACAACGAATATCTTCATGAATCAATAACATGTTCGGATCTGAGATCATGGCACTCGGGCTCTAGTGACAAGCATTAAGCATAACAAGTTGCAACAATATCATAAAAGTGACATCTACGGATACTAGGCACTATGCCCTAACAATCTTATGACTATTACATGACCAATCTCATCCAATCCCTACCATCCCCTTCAGCCTACAGCGGGGGAATTACTCACACATGGATGGGGGAAACATGGCTGGTCGATGGAGAGGCGTTGGTGGTGATGGCGGTGAAGATCTCCTCCAGTTCCCCGTCCCGGCGGAGTGCCAGAACGGAGACTTCTGGCTCCCGAGACGGAGTTTCGCGATGTGGCGGCTCTCTGGAGTGTTTCTGGCGACTTCGACTTCTCTCCGTGCGTTTTTAGGTCGAGGGCGATAAGTAGTCCGAAGGAGGGCGTCGGGGGCCAGCCAAGGCCGCCACACACTAGGGCCGCGCGGGCCCCTCCTGGGCCGCGCCGTCCTAGTGTGTGGGGCCCTCGTGCCCCCATCTGGCTTGCCCTTCTGGCTCCGCCAATATTCTGGGAAAATAGGGCCTTCTGTATAAATTCCGAGGTTTTTCCTGAAAGTTGGATTTCTGCACAAAACGAGACACCAGAGCAATTCTGCTGAAAACAGCGTTAGTCCGTGTTAGTTGTATCCAAAATACACAAATTAGAGGCAAAACAATAGCAAAAGTGTTCGGGAAAGTAGATACGTTTTGGACGTATCAGTGACGTGACTGTCTTTTTCCGTCATTGTCGAGATAGAAGTGTATCTGGCACGGTCCGGTCAGAAGATCCTCGGATGATATATTGTATGGCCTCTGGAACCTCGGTCTATTATTTTGCCTGCTAGAGCTTGGCGCATCCCTATGATCGTTGCGCTGTTCGCTGCTTCTTTGGTAATCCTCTCGATGATTTCCTCCACTACTTCCGCGGAAGCCAGCCGCCACTTGGCTGGGACCGTCGTAGTCTACGTACTGGCGAGAATATCGTCGCCTATTTTGATTATTACTTCTGTTGCGATCCTCCTCGGGTAATCTATGCCATTTATTTCGCACGGCATCTTCTTCGTCTGCCCAGCGATTCGCTATATCCATAATTTCTGCAGTTGTCCTCGGGTTGGATCTGCCCAAGTCTTCAATGAAGTCTTTCCTTTGGATTCCCGCAATAAATGCATCTATTGCTCTTTCGTCGGATATGTTTTCCGCCGAATTTTTTATAATGTTCCATCACTGGATGTATGTCCTCATTGGTTCACCATACTTTTTTTGCAATCCCTTAGTTGCTCTATGGATGCAGGGTTCTTGCACGTGGAACGGAAATTCTTCACGAACAATTCTTCAAAAGTTCCCCAGCTGTCGATGGATCCTAATGGTAATTTCTTTATCCATGATCTTGCGGCTCCACTGAGATGGACTTGGACGCTCTGCATAGTCGTTGCTCTTTTTCCACCCAACAATTTTATTGTTTCCAGGTAATTGATTAGCCAATCCTCGGGTTCTTGCAAACCATCGAACTTTTTGTAACCATCTGGCAACTTGAAACCAGAAGGGACCCGCATTCTGCGAACTCGTCGAGTAAAGCAGGGGAGTCCACACATATCTTCTTCTTCGACTACTGGCGAGTGTCGCCTAAATCTGTTTTCACGTGCCCTGTCAACTCGAGCTTGTACCTCTATATTTCACGCCTCATCCGTTCGTGGAGGATCTCGCGCCGCCGTGGCGGGTCGAGGACTATTTCGCCTTGGGGTACTTTCAGGTTGGGGTGTGCTTGAACTACCAAATGATGTTCCCATGACTCCAACTCCCGCCATGGCCATCTGATACAGTGCTTCTCTCGGGTCTCCTGCAGGTGGCCTTGATGCTAGTATAAAGGCTTGAGTCGCCATGTATCCAGCTTCCGCTGCTTTGGGGATGATGTTCCCTCTTGTATCTATCGATATAAAGGACATGTCGAGGTTTCAGATCAAATGCTCTCGCTCATCCTCAGGTATATGTGCCAGTCGAGATCTTCCTCTATCGCGTGCTGCTCTATGGTTATCTCCTGAAGTTCTTGATTGTCGACTTAACTCAGCTCTTCGCCTACACGACGCGGAGGCTGCAACTTTTCTTTGATCCAGTATCACTCTTTGTTTTTCAACCTCTCGTCCAGCACGTGCGAGTCTATATTGATATGTTTGCAGCTCTTCCGCCGTGGTTGTGGTGGTCATCGGCTCTGTGCCATCCATGGCTCTTGATGCTCTGTCCCAAGCTGCTTGCGGAAGTTGTAATTTCTCACGAGCTGTAGGCCCAACGTATTTATTTCCTAATCCTCGCGTAAGATCAGCGGGATCAATGTATGGATTTCCCTAATCATCAAAAGCATATGATGTTTCATCTTCTTGACGACTTGCTCGCTAATTGCACAGACCTGATAGTATATTGTAGCTTTGTTTTCCTCTTCAGGGTCAGTGACACTGTCATATAGATCGGCGAAGACCTCCCGTATAGAAGTAGATCTGTCGATGAAGTCGAAGCTATCGAAACTCTCAGAGTCGCTACTTAGATCTGAGTCTGCGTACGACCCGAAGGACATACTACCGAAGTTTTCAGTGAGTTTCCGCTTGTGGCGGGATTGATGGAGCTTGACGGCGAGATCTCTTCGTCACCTGACTTGAACGATGATGACGATCCGAGAAATCGGAATCGACCGCAAACGGACCCGAAGAATTTGGTATCACGAGACGATGCGATCCTTCTTTCCCGACGCGGAAATGGAAGCTCCTGAACATCATCTCCATTGGCTCCTCCAGATACGCATATGCATCCACACGGGAGGGAGGGTGAGGAACAAAATCAACGAGACCAGTTTTGATTTGTTTACCTCCGTCCATCCCGTTGCTTGCTACCGACGATGTTGTCGAAGATGTTGTCGATGCCATCAAGATCAGCTCCTTGTCACCTACAATCCCCACAGACGGCGCCAATTGACAAGGTATCAACTTGTCAATGCCTACAAGTTGTACACTAGGGTTTTGCGGAAAGTAGAGGGCAAGTAGATCTCGAAGGTTTCAGCCGAAAAGGTGCTCGACTACTAAAAATTAGGGTTGTGTTGACAATGAATCGATCCTTTCTTTCTTTCTCCCTCGACTCCCCTTATATAGGAGGCGGAGCCGAGGGTTTAGTGTCGTACGAGTTACAAACAGCGAGAGGCTCTGCGAGTCCGTCTCGTACAATTACAAATCTCCTTATTCCTAATCTATCCCCATCTTCCATATCGACACTTTATTGGGCTTCCGGGCTTTTATAATCTTCGGATCATGGGCCTTCAGTAAACCCCGGGTACCTTCTTCGGCAGGCCCATTCGGGATGCCTACGTCACTAGGATTTAATGATAAGCTTGTGTTGGTGTTGAGTTAGAGAGTTTAGTTCAAGAAATACCATGAGGTTCATGGTAGGGATATTTATTTGTTTAAGACATGAAAAAGATAAGTTAAGAATAGTTTCTCCATTTTATTGTTGCTTGATTTACAGTTGAATAGATGTTCATATGTTATGGCAATGAATACCATATTATGATCTTTTATAAGATCAAGTAGTTGATCCTTGAGTAATGTGTTGTTGTGTTAATTTTAGTTCCATTTGATCTAACCCCTTAGATCAAATCATCTCTACCCAAAACAAGTTTTAGCAAAAGTCACATTGAGGTTTATAGCGCTTGACTTGATGATCTACTTCAATTCCATCAACTCAAGTGAAACTTGAGTTACTGTGACAGGTTTTACTTCAAAGCACAAAAATTCCCGGATCTTCTATGCATGAATGCTATGCACATCTCTGTTTCCTCTATTTTTGCAAGTGGAACCCTTCTTTTTTTAGCTCGACTGGTCTTTCACATCTGCAACATGGACACTAAAATTTCCTAGCACCCTCTAGCTCGTAGTTCTTCTGATCACATCCTTTGTGTAGTATCCATTCACACATCTATCCCCAAGGCAAAAGTTTTTCGATTTGGACATAATCGTTGGGAAAATCAGTTGTACTTCTGACGGTGCTAATAGTCTTTTGACTAAGTTTAAGCTACATCGAAAAGGGATGAAATAGTAGAGGTTATGGAAGAGTTGTTCTTGACATTTACACATGAGAATATCGACCAAGTGGTGGCTCATATGCCAGGAAACAAATCACCAGGACCTAATGGTATTTTAGGTCTCTTTCTGAAAGTTAGTTGGCATGTTGTGATCTATGATTTTTATTGTCTTTGTGAGGACTTATGGGAAGGACGGTCATCATACGGAGAATCAATGATTCGTTCATTAAGTTGATTCCTAAAATATTTTTTCCAAATGGTCTGAATGATTACCGGCCTACCTCGCTACTAAACATGTGTTTAAAACTGATCACTACACTCCTTGCGAATCGACTTCAGAAGAAAACTCTTGATATTGCGCACATTAATCGGCACATATTTTTTATATTCTTGTAATATGCAAGATTGTGTAGGCTGGGCATATGACTATATTCACCGGTGCAAACAAACAAGAGCATCATTGGTAATTTTAAAACTTGATTTTGCGAAGGCGTTAGATAGGGTGGAGCATGAGCTATTTATGATTGTAGTTGAAAGTTTAGGTTTCGATGAAATATGGTTGAAGTGGATAAAAATGATCAGTCTATGGGTACTTCCTCATTTTTGCTGAATGTCGTGCCAGGCAAGAAATTCTTCTATCGTCGAGGGGTTCGGCAAGGCGATCCCTTGTCATTTTAATTGCTTGTGGGTGTATTGGAGCTTTTACAAGACATGGTTAATCATTTGTTCAACATTGGAATTATTCATGCCCCCCTTAACATTCCTAACAAGGACTTCCTTAATGTGAAATATGTGAATGATAAACTTGTTATTCTCCAAGCATGTCCAATGCAGCTAATCGGCGCTTCAGGAATTATTATAGACTTTCGCACAAACTACAAGTCTGAGAGTTAATTACACCAAATATTCACTCGTGACAATTAATGTGTCTGGTGATCAACTAGAGGAGTTGGCTGCTACATTTGGATGTGCTATTGGTCGGCTCCACTTCACCTATTTACATTTCCCTTTGAGTACCACGAGACACACAGTCCAATATCTCTCTCCATTGGTTGGGTTAGTGGAGCGTAGGCTTAACACAAATGCCCGCTTCCTTTATTATGTTGGTTGGCTCTGTTCTCTCAACTTTACCTACCTTATTTCTTTGTTCCCTCAATAGATATAAAAATTGAGTTGAACATCTGTAATCGAGCTCAACGTCACTACCTTTAGGCGAAAGAGGAAGATACATCATCAGTAAATGCGAGGGCTGCTTTTTCTGCAGTCTGCATGCCTAAGAAACCTGGGGTTTTGGGAGTCTTGAATCAGGAATTGCAGAACAAAGCTCTATTATTAAAACAACCACATAAAGTATATTCCAAATAAAATGTCCCTTGGGTTAGATTGGTTTGGTATCCCACATGATCAATCTCGTTGTGGTTCTTTATGGTGGAGGGACATCTTCAGTCTAGTGCAAGAATATAGAAGTATCTCAAGATGTAAAGTGGGGATTGGTTCGTCAATTCTTTTCTGAAAAGAATTTATAGTCGGGTGGAGAGGTTCTATGTGACAAATATCCTCGACTATTGTTGTATATGCTGAAGGAAGATATGTTGGTGGCATCTCTTGCGCTTGTGGATGGTTCATGCTTTGATCTGGCACTTTAGGATGCTTATGAGGAATTTGACCAGGTTTCACAACTCTAGGGAGGGACACACATTGACGTTGCAAATAATTATCAATGTCTTTTTGTTCGGGGGCAGCTATACTCCTCTGTTCTACAAATTTATGTTTGTTCATATCCCAAAGGACGTGACTCTTAATGAAATTTGGAATTCCAATGAACTACCCAAGATAAAAAAAATCTTGGCTCTTTATGATTGGCCGCCTCAACACAAGAGACATAATGCAGCGTAAACATTGGCATCTTGACTCAGGTTCTGAATGCGTTCTTTGTGAAAGTACTGCACTTGAAACCTTTGATCATCTCTTCTTTGAATGTGAAATTTTCCATCCACTGCTTGGATGTGTTGAGTGTACACTATTACATGAATGCTAGCTTTACCGAAAGGTTTGTTTTAGCTAGGGATTCTGTTGATGTCCCTTGTTTTATGGAAGTCTTGGCATGCACAGCTTGGAATATTTGGAAGATTCACAATGATTTTATTTTCTAGGAGATTCTCTTTTAATCGTTGGATAGTTGGCTTTCAGAGAGATCTTATGTTGCACAAATTTAAAGTGAAACCAACACTTGTTCGGCCACTTATTGAATGGATGATTTCTATCTTTCCATAAGGTTTTTTTTTCAAAGACATGTCCCCCCCCCTTGTGTTGTAACTTGACCTTCAAAGGTCTCCTTGTACATTGGTCCTTCCTTAATATATATAGTTATACCACACGAGATTTCCCTACTATAAAGGTGTCAAAAAATGGTGACATCTATAGAATGGTGCATGATGATGGTGATGAAAGGGAAAAATTTCCACCTTATTTTTATCCTTGTGAAGTATATAATTTTTATGGAGACAAAAGCATAACAAAGAAAAACTAAATATTCTCTTATTTTGTGTATATTTCTCATTTGTATTGCAACCAATGGAAACTATGTGGAAATTTACGCAATGTAAGTATATATGGTGTACCAATGCAACCAAATATAAATGATATTTGCAACTATTTGAATGAAATGTTCAATTATGGGTTGCTGACAGAGTTGCGGTTGCAGCTGCTAGCATAGTACTGCATGTGTTGTTAACATAGTTCTGCAAATACTGCTTCTAGGTCCGGCCATGGCTTGTAGGTCACGAGGGAGACATCACACGCAATTATTCATGTTACAACTTTTGTAGTATTTGGCATAACACAGACCATTGCATTCAACTAAGCATGTGTGAAAAGAGTTACTAATTGTTTGTGATATTCAAGAAATGTACAAGATTTCCCTTGACATAATCGTCTGCGAAGCCTCCATTATCGGAGAATACTCTTTTACCTTTAACGTGTGATATGGGATACCCTTGCACATAAGGGTTCGGTAATCATGTGTGATGGGCTGCCCATCACCAACCCCCATGTAGAGACGGTTATCTAAATCATTTGAGATGGACCATATTAACCGTGTTTGATTGTCTTGTTTGTACTAGTGATTTGTGATGTGATATTTTATTTATGATAACTACTCGTGACAAAGTAGGAAACTTGTAGAAGTTGGTTTTTTCATGAAAGTCCCAACATAAATAATTACATATCATACATCATGGGGAATGGTAAAATGTTCTCGGGATATGGTAGTTTTGAGATTTTCTAACTAAAATTATTCTATAAATGCATGGATAGGATGCTAGACGTGTCTAGAATCCAATGCTAGTGTATAAGTATAAAAGCGGGGCCAACCGTTAAAACATGCAACAATGAAAATACACCTAAAAATTTCACTTACTAACACTTGCATCCCTAGAATGTTTTAGTTTCTCATATTGGTTAACTCACTAACTATTATTTGGACCTATAAATTCCATTACCATGAAGACCATAAAATCATTAATCTTCACTGTGATTTACCAAAAGTATAAAAAATAGTATAAATGTAATATGAGATAAAAATAAAGTGATACTATTTCTGAAATATTCTAGTTATGTTATGGTCCATTGTAATATTATCTTGTTGTTATCGAAATCGTAGTAAGTAATTGGGCCATAATTATTTGGAGCAACGAGTACATGATAATGAGATTACACAAAGCAGCAGTATTGTACTCATGATATGAATTCATTATGTTTCTCATATCCCACATATGAAGAAAAGATGTTTTGACTAATAAATTACTACATGCAGAACAATTCTTAAAATAAACGACAACTATGATTCTTTGGACCATGATGTTTCTCATGATACACTTTTTAGTATTGTACTAATAAGTATGGCATCATTCAAACTAAACTTCAAATGGAAGGAACACATTTTATCTTTTTTTTTCAATTTTGAATATCATAGTAGATCGCTACAGAGCTCTAGATCCCAAATTTCTACAAAATAATTCTTGTGTGCTGAGTGTGTGTGTGTGTGTGTGTGATAGAGAGAGGGGGTGAGAGATTACTTGTACTTGATACTAAGTGACTAATCATTTGAATTTTCATTTATTTAATTTTGTTTTATTATGCTTACATTCTTGTTGATGAATATTTTCTGCACAAAACAAGCATGTGCTTTGAGCAATACTTCCAAACACGAAGGTTCTCTAGCTACAACGGGTGACACGAGTGGCGTCTACCCTATGGAGAAGCGGTATCACAATGTTGAGTATTGGAAAGATGGTGACTAGTGTCGTTGTTCTAAACAAGTCTGGTTACTTCTACTCAAAGACCTTGTTTTCTCTTGGTGTATTTTGCGATGATTCGTGACCATTTATGTTGGAATATCCGTGGGTTAAATGACCCCTGTTAGTGGCCAGATTTACGTAACAATATTCAGGAATACGATGTTTTTATAATTTATTTGCAGTAGGCTAAGAAAATGTCTTTTGAATTGATCTTTATAAAAAAAATCTTCTCATTGTTTGGATAACTTGGCATACATCCCTTCGGATTGTGCGTTTGGGGGTCTACTGGTGTCATGGTCTAGTAATTTGTTCACATGACAAGTGATGCTGGAAGAAAGCTTTGGCATGGCTGTCACATTCACTTCAAACATTTCCTCTGAAACTTTCACATTTGTCAATGTGTATGGGCCATGTTCCGGAAATGAGAGAGAAAATTTGGTGGCATGGCTATTTCATTTGGACATTGCAAATGACGCTCTTTGGTTACTATTAGGTGACTTCATTTTTTATCCGTTTTTTGAGAGTCGAAACCCCAAGGGAGCTAATATGATAGATATTGCTACCTTCAATGAAATAATTAGTTATGTGGGCCTTATTGAATTACCAATTAAGGGATGCTCATTTACATGGAGTAATATGCAAGTGGATCCAATGCTTTTCAGCTCGACTGGTCTTTCACATCTGCAGCATGTACACTAAAATTTCCTAGCACCTTCTAGCTCGTACTTCTTATGATCATGTCCCTTGTGAAGTCTTCATTCACACATATATCCCAAGGCAAAAGTTTTCGATTTGGAAAAATCATTGGATACATATACCTTGCTTTTCGGATGTAGTGAAAACTATTGGGAAAAACAGTTGTACCGGTGACGGTGCTAATAGTCTTTTGACAAAGTTTAAGCTACTCGGAAAAGGGATGAAATAGTAGAGGGTATGGAAGAGTTGTCCTCGACATTTACACATGAGAATATCGACCAAGTGGTGGCTCATATGCCATGAAACAAATCACCAGGACCAAATGGTATTTATGTCTCTTTCTGAAAGTTGGTTGGCATGTTGTGAGGTATGATTTTTATCGTCTTTGTGAGGAGTTATGGGAAGGATGGCCAACTTACGTAGAATAAATGATTCGTTTATTACGTTGATTCCTAAAATCCTTTTTCCAATTGGTCTGAATGATTACCTGCCTATCTCGGTACTAAACATGTGTTTAAAACTGATCACTACGCTCCCTGCGAATCAACTTCAGAAGAAAACTCTTGATATTGTGCACAATAATCGGCACATATTTTTTATATTATTTTAATATCCAAGATTGTGTAAGCTGGGACTATGACTATATTCACCCGTGCTAAGAAACAAGAGCATCATTGGTAATTTGAAAACTTGATTTTGCGAAAGTGTTTGATAGGGTGGAGCATGAGTTATTGATGAATATAGTTCAAAGTTTAGGTTTCGATGAAATATGGTTGAAGTGGCTAAAAATGATCATGTCTATGGGTACTTCCTCATTTTTGTTGAATGTCGTGCCAGTCAAGAAATTCTTCTATCATTGAGGGGTTCGGCAAGGCGACCCCTTGTCATTTTAATTGTTTGTGGGTGTATTGAAGCTTTTACAAGACATGGTTAATCATTTGTTCAACACAGGATTTTTTCATGCGCCCTTAAAATTCCTAACAAGGACTTCCTTAATGTGCAATATGCGAACGATAAACTTCTTATTCTCCAAGCATATCCAATGTAGCTAATCAGTTCTGGAGAAATTATTATAGACTTTCGCACAAACTACAAGTATGAGAATTAATTACACCAAATCTTCACCCGTGAAAATTAATGTGTCTGATGATCAGCTAGAGGAGTTCCCTGCTACATTTGGATGTGTTGTTGGTCGGCTCCAGTACACCTATTTGGGTTTCCCTTTGAGAACCACGAGACACACAGTCCAATATCTCTCTCCATTGGTTGGATTAATGGAACGTAGGCTTAACACAAGTGCACGCTTCCTTTATTATGGCGGTTGGCTCGAATTTGTGAGGTCTGTTCTCTCAACTTTACCAACCTTATTTCTTTGTTCCCTCAAAAGTCAGAAAAACTGAGTTGAACATCTTCAATCGAGCTCAGTGTCACTAACTTTGGGTGAAAGTGGAAGATTCATGATCGGTAAATGCGAGGGCTGCTTTGTCTGCAGTCTGCATGCCTAAGAAACCAGAGGGTTTGGGAGTCTTGAATCAGGAACTGCAAAACAAAGCTCTATTATTAAAACAACTACATAAATTATATTCCAAATAAAATGCCCCTTGGGTCAGATTAGTTTGGTATTCCAATGGTCCCACATGATCAATCTCGTCGCAGTTCTTTATGGTGGAGGGATATCTTCAGTCTCGTGCGAGAATATAGAAGTATCTCAAGATGTAAAGTGGGAATTGGTTCATCAATTCTTTTCTGAAAAGAATTTCTAGTCGGATGGAGATGTTCTATGTGACAAATATCCTCGACTATTATCGTATGTGCTGAATGAAGATATGTCGGTGGCATCTCTTGCGCTTGTGGATGGTTCATGCTTTGCTCTGCCACTTTAGGAGGCTTATGAGGAATTTGAGCAGGTTTCACAACTCTTGGAAGGGACACACATTGATGTTGCAAATATTGATCAATGTTCTTTTGTTCGGGGAAGCTATACTCCTTCTCTGTTCTAAAAATTTATGTTTGCTAATATCCCAAAGGACGTGACTCTTAATGAAATTTGGAAGTCCAAAGCACTACCCAAGATTAAAAAAAATCTTCGCTCTTTATGATTGGTCGCCTCAACACAAGAGACATACTGCAGCGTAAACATTGGGATCTTGAGTCAGGTTTTGAATGAGTTCTTCGTGAAAGTACTGCACTTGAAACTTTGGATCATCTCTTCTTTGAATGCGATTTTTTCCATCCACTCCTTGAATGTGTTGAGTGTGCATTGTTACATGAATGCTAGCTTTACCGAAAGATTTGTTTTAGCTAGGGATTCTTTTGATGTCCCTTATTTTATGGAAGTCTTGGCATGCACGGCTTGGAACATTTGGAAGATTCACACTGATTTTATCTTCTAGGAGGTTCTCTTTTAATCGTTGGAGAGTTGGCTTTCAGAGAGATCTTATGTTGCACAAATTTAGAGTAAAACCAACACTTGTTCAACCACTTATTGAATGGATGCTTTCTATCTTTCCATAGGGTTTTATTTTTATTTTTTCAAAGATATGGTTTCCCTCCTTGAGTGTTAACTTGACCTTCAAAGGTCTCCTTGTACATTGGTTCTTCCTTAATATATATATATATATATATAGAGCCCAACTATTCTCGAACCCCCCTTAAGAGTGGTTCTAGAATAGTTATTCTCGAACCCCCCCCCCCCAACCAAACCCGACCGAACCCCAGACCACCCACCTCCCGCCCGCGCGCCACCTCCCACCTCCCTCCCGCGCGCCCGGGCTGCCGCCCCCTCCCACCTCCCGCCCGCGCGCTCTGGCTGCCGCCGCCTCCCACCTCTCGCCCGCGCGCCGCCTCCCACCTCCCGCCCGCGCGCCGCCTACCACCTCCCGCCCGCGCGCCGCGCCCACCACCTGTCGCGCGCCCCCGTTGCCGCCGCCCAATCCGCTTGCCACGCTCCCCGGCGACCGCCGCCCCCACCACCTACAGCGTGAACGACCTCCACCGCCCCACCACCTGCCACGCGCACAGCCCCCGCCGTCCCCACCAACTGTCGGAGGCGCCACTGTCGCCCTAGGGAGTCCACCTCCCGCCTCCTGCGTCCAGCTCCTCCGGCAGCGCCCCAACCAGATCGAGTTCTGCATATGTGAAAATTACAAAAAATCAGGAAGTTCACATCTACAAGACTCGGTAGTTCACATCTGCAGGATTTGGATAATCACATACACGAAATTTGTAAGCTTAGAAAATTCTCCATATTTCAAAAAATCAGGAAATTCACATCTGCAAGACTTGGAGGTTCACACTCGCAAAATTCAGAAGTTCAGAAATTTAATCTGGAGTTCAGAAAATGGGAAGTTCACATCCGCCCGAATTTAGAAGTTCACTTTCGCAGATTGGTGAAGTTCACTTTCGCCGAATTCAGAAGTTCAGAAGGCTACTGCATAACTAAACATGAAAAATTGGAATTTCACTTCGAACGTTATAGAAGTTCACTTGCCACCATCGGGAAGTTCACTTACCTCCGTACGTGAATTTACTCCCCGTATAGAAGTTCATATCTGAAACGGAAGTTCACTCCTTACAACGTTGAGGTCCGTCTGGAAGTTCAGATGCAGATAAGGGGAAGTTCAGATCTGTGTCCGGAGAAGTTCAGATGCGACGGAAGTTCGCTATATTTTCTGAAGTTCACTTGAAACTAGACTAAAGTTTCAGAAGTTCGCGTTATACAAATATTGAAGTCCGTCGGGAAGTTCAGATTCAGGGAAGAAGAAGTTCACTCCTTACAACATTGAGGACCGTCTGGAAGTTCAGATGCAGATAAGGGGAAGTTCAGATCTGTGTCCAGAGAAGTTCAGATGCGACGGAAGTTCACTAAATTTTCTGAACTTCACTTCAAACTAGACTAAAGTTTCAGAAGTTCGCCCTCTACAAATATTGAACTCCAAATGTAAGTTCGCTTGTCCACAGATGCACGTAAGCATAAAAAAGTGAAGTTCACCATCGACCGCGTGAGAAGTTAATATCTAATATGCTGTGAACTTTTATACCGCGACTCGAAGTTCACTAACAAAACATCATGAAGTTCACTTCTATGAAAGGGGACATTTTAAGTACTTTGTTTTTCTGGGCGGAAATCATACACATAGAAATCGTTGGTAAGGCCTTTCGTTGCATAAATCGACCAGCACCACATGGAATTAGCAGTGATATAACTCTATTAATACTCCAACATGCGGCTATGCCACACCTAATCAATCTAGATGAGCCAATTTCAAATCGCACGAGTGTCGGCGTTATCTTTGATTTTGCATATTTCTGAAATTAAACTTATGCAGTTGAGAATTTGAAAAAAGGTTGAACATATAAAAGTTGCGCCTGAGCTATATCTTTCCAACGCCATATCATTTGTAATATTCCGACAAGTGGTTCAAAATTAAACTCCAAAATACTGTGCGAAAAAACTAAGAAGCTCGGAAACAAAATCACGTATTTTCAAAACTGCTCTTAAACCGTGATGAATTTAGAGAAATGTTGTACATGACAAATGTGCGCCTAGTCAGCAGCTTTCCAACGGTATATCGTACGCATCATTTCGACAAACCGTTTGAAAAATACACCTAAAATACTGTATGAAAACGGAGTAATCCGCGAAAACATAGTTTTGTGTATTTAAAATTGTTTTCGAACCATAGAGAATTTGGAAAAACATTGAACATGAAAAAGTTGCGAAATTTCCATACGAATCCAACGGTATATCACACGCGTCATTCCGATTAGTGGTTTGAATATAAACATAAAAATACTGTCCGCCCAAACATACAATTTTGAAGTTCCGCCACGAAGTTCACTACAAAACACCAGGAAGTTCAGAAAGGGTTCGAGAATAGCTATTCTCGAACCGGTTCGAGAATAACGAGACCTATATATATATATATATATATATATATATATATATATATATATATATATATATATATATATATATATAATCATACCACACGAGATTCCCCTTCTGTAATGGTGTCAGGAAATGGTGACATCTATAGAATGGTGCATGATGATGGCGACAATAGGGTAAAATTTCTTCCTTATTTTTATCCTTGTGAAGTATATAATTGTTACGGAGACAAAAGTATAACAAAGAAAACTAAATATTCTCCTATTTTGTGTATCTTTCTCATTTGTATTGCAACCAATGGAAACTATGTGGCAATTTATGCAATGTATGTACATATGGTGTACCAATGCAACCAAATATAAATGATATTTGCAACTATTTGAATGAAATGTTCAATTATGAGTTGCAACTGAGTTGCGGTTGCATCTGCTAGCATAGTTTTGCAACTAAACTGACATCGATAACAATCATGGTGACCACGCGCTTGGACATCGACGAGGAAGAAGACTATGGAGACTAAACGGACATGGATAGGGGTGGAGGCAAGAGAAGTGGGCGAGCTTGAGGACGACGGTGGCGTCAGAGAGGAAGCAGAAGGTGCGGTGGTCACCGGTTTACCGCGGCGGCGGCGGCGTTGCCCGTCAAGAAGCTCACGAGCAGCTCCAACTATGCCTTTTTCGTGTCAAGAGGTAGACGAGGCGAGGCCACGACCTTCCCGCGCTCATCCTGCCTGAACGGTGTTAATGGCGACAACACTATTGGGGCTGCCTCCAGCGACACACGCTAAGCAGCCCCTCCGTCACTCTCTCTCTCTCTAAGATGGAGGTAGAAGATGATACAATAAGAAAGGAGACAAAGCAAATTTTCTGGCACACGCTGAGGAGTGGGTTCCTGCGATCAACAGCAAGGTTGTTCCAGTACTTGTAGCATCAAATATTATTTACATAAGTACGTTCATGAGAAGCTTTGCAAATGGCTATAAACACAACCCCGCAACTATCTTATCAGGCGCAACCACGTTCGCACCCAAACCGTGGTTTGGAAACCTATACTATAAGTTGCTAAGATGGCAAATATTTGAGAGTTCTAAGTAACTAAGAGAAAAGTAAATAACAAATGTAAACTAAAGCTAGAGAGTGTTTATGGAGTGTGTTTGTGATATGGTTGAGGAGTTCTCAAGGAGCGTAGGTTTCACCACTAGTATTGGTACTTCTTATGATTATGATGAACTATGTCTTTGTGTACGTTATGTATGAAGAGAGCTCCGTAATAAGATGTACTAGTACATCTCCTAATAACCACTGCAATGACCTTCAGCAAGTCACCTATTGATCCATCACAATTAAGGGTTTCCCCATGGTTATCGACACAAGCATAATGAGTCCCTCCTTATACCCCTTTTCCATATGATAGTGCATATGATAGTGCAGCGCACACGGTATGTCACTTTCCGCCATACACTACCATACTTCAAAGGATAATTCCCTCTCTTGTCCTGGAGGCAAATATTATGTGGTGCACTTCACGTAACATCAAGAGGAGAACTAACACATAAGCATTATACAAAGTTATAGATCATCTTTATTTCACATCATAGTATTACTAGGGTTTCTCCATATCTCTCCAAGAACAAAGAAACTACTCATACATGAAGGGGATCACCATCATGACAATAATATGGATGGGATATGATAGTACAATCGAATACAAGTGAACATCCACACTAATGTTTTTATTACAACCAAGTAGACGAAGGGGATCGGTGTTGGAGACGTTGATGATGATGATGATGGAGATCGATGCGTTGCCCTTCAAGATCCTAGTATCCTCCTCCTCTTCTGTGTTGGTGGAGATGGTGATAGCGTGGTGGCTGTGGAGAGGAGGCAGAGCGGCAAGCTCCGCCCCTAGGGCATGGATGAATGTGCCTCACCCTTGACTCCTACCATCTTTATATAGGCGCTAGAGATCGGTTTCACGAACCGACGGGGCTAGGGAGGAATATGCCCATCGGACCTTCACAAATGTTGTTCTGTTTGACGAAATGGAGCCGACAGAGCCTCGTACGGCCGTACGGTACGGACGGTCTTTACCCGTACTGATGGTCGCTAAAGTTACTAGACTTTCATCTATTGGACGTCATTTCTTCATACAAACTCTAATTTGGGTGTTCTTCGGCTTGTTAAACTTGTATGGAAGAGGGCTACAACACCATGGCCTTAGATCTTAAATATAAGATGTCGGGAAAATATCACCTTTCCCACTCCTCATATGGCTAATTCTGGTGCTTCTAATTCTCCCATATTGTACCCTCTTGGTCCCTTTTCCTCCGTGCCGATGTACTGACGGTGCTTTGGGTACGTAACGCTGCAATCCACAAGGAACAAATGTTAGTGCGGACGACATTCACATATATACTGTCAGATCTATGCAGGAACTCAATGAGGCTTCCTACCTGGATGTACTCGTCCATCGTCTCTTCACCACCACCGTAGAAGCAGCAACCATCTTTGCTCCAGTCCAGAATGCGATCTGACTTCATCTTCATAATGATGCTCCACTTCGTCCTCCAGTTTCTGATGTGGTTCTAAAGCTGAAGAGTGGTGACATGTATGCGAGTGAATGCATGAATATCCACGGCTACCTTCTTCATCTACTGCTCCTTGAATCCCATGTTGAAGCAGACACTGCTACAGACGAGCTGAACCAACCGGTTCAGCACAAACTCTGATAGCTCAGGTTTCCAAACCATGGCTGGTGTGCTTGCAATCAGACATGGCTGAGAATTCACAGTAGGCGCAGACAGATCAGTGGAGCCCAAAGGTATGATCGCCTACATGACAAACACTAGCAGATCAATGAACTACCACTATCACATGGACATCCTTAAGCACTAGCAGATCAATGAACTATCACCACTACCAGTACCACATCCACACCCACATCCTTAAGCAGTACCACAACAATGAACTACCACTACCAAATCAATGAACAACGAGATAAGTAAGAGCGGCCTTACAGTCAAAGTAGCCACACGAAGCACCTAGGTCGGGGAAGCAGGGGACCATGGCGAAGATGTAGGCAGCACCACCGTCATGTTGGATAATTAGGCACAATTTCCATGATTAATTCCAGAATATAAAACATAATGATAGCAACTACGAACATGTGAAACTCGAACATACTAGATGCATTAATCAACATGAGTAGCAGCAGCGAAAACGGTAAAGCATCCATCGCTAAACAGATCGAGATATGTCGCACGTACCGATCTGGTGGAGGTGGCGGTGGAGGTGTAGCGGATGATGTCGCAGCGAGTAACGTTGTTGATGACAACGTTGTTGACAACGGGGACGACGGGTCGAAGTAGACGGCGTTGAAGATGACGGTAGGCAGCACCGCCCGACTTGGACGGAAGACGACCCGTGATGAAGAGCTTGAGCGGTCGCGCGGAGCGCTTCCCAAAAACCTAATTCGCCCTCTCCCGTACAGGATCGCAAGGACGAGCGGTTCCGGAGACCTGCTCTCCCGTTCGCCGATGCACGTCGGCGCGCGGGATGGAGTAGGCTACGATGGCGGCGCAAGCAGAGAGAGGTGGAAACCCTAACTCGTGTATTCAATCTATTTTTGCGGTAACCGGGCAAGAGAATATATAGGCTCGGGAAACCCTAGGCAACGTGGGTCATGCCCACGTCGCACGAACGTTTCGAGTCGGTTACAGATAGCCCACGATCCAGGAGCGACCCAAACCAACTAACTGCGACGCGTCCGTCTAGGACTCTGTTCATTTTCCTGAGCTGCAAAAAGTAAGGAAAGTCTCAGCTCGAGGCTCAATCCACTCACCACGAGCGCGGCGCGCGCGTCGTGACGTGTCGTGTCGAGTCGAGTCGAGTCGAGTCGAGACGAGCGAGAGAGGAGGAGGAGGAGGAGCGCGTGTGTAGCACTCCTATTCTCACTCACTTACTAGTGGTGGAACAACCCACCTTATAAGGTGGTCTAACTTCCTCCCAACTTTCCATATGGGACTAAACTTCCCACCTCTTGCCACTCCCTAGTGAGGTGCCACCAACTTGGGCTCAAACTCACAAGGCTGCCACTAAGTGAGCTTTGAGATTTATAGGGAAAATCTGAAATCTAGTTTGGGCCACCAAATGTGGGCCCAATATTTCAACACGTCCCAGTGGAAGAGTCCACGACGACAACGGTCCCCGTCGTAGAGTCAGATGTAACCTGGACAACCTCCACAACCTCCACCGGCGACGAAGGAATGTCCTACAATGGATTTGTTCAGAGCCCTCTTGTGTACCCAAAATATCTAGATCTAAGGCTAGGGTTTGCAGAAGCTTACCAAAACAAAAGTCATCGACACAGACGAAGAAGAGGACCATCCTCCGCGGCCAGTAGCCGCCGCCACAGCCGCCATCGCCGCCGCAAGCCTCGCCGACAGTGCTGGTAAGGTATAGCCGGCCATGTCGCTAGATCGAGAACGGTGGATGAGCTCGAAATGGGGGAAATGGGGGATTTGGATTTGCCGGTGAGAGAGCCACCCCTATATACGGTGGCGAAAATTCAAGCGCGGTGACCGAATTCATCGCGCCGAGATTTCCTCGTCCCGCGCAAGCTCACACCATCTCCCGCGGTGGCTCTGCGAGGACGCCGTGTTCTCCACTTCTGCGGAAACGGGGGTGGCTCACTAGAAACGGTCGAACCGGGCGTTCCTCTAGGGCCTGGCCCGAGGGTGCTTTGAGAAGCGGTTCGTGCAAGAACGCGGCCTCAGCCAGGTAACCAAACGAACCGAAAAAAGCTGGACGCGGCCCAGGTTTCTCCCGCTACATACTCTCGCGAACGGCTCGGATGGCAGCAACACACCGGCCTCCAACCTGAGCTAGAACAAACACACACACGCCACGGCCATGAACATGGACACGACCATACACCGCAGTCCGGACTCAATCTAGATGCACACACGCTGGTCGACACCGACGGCGTGGTTTATTCCTAACATGCTCCCCCTAAACCACGACGTTGCCGATGGTGTATAGGAGCGCCAGCTTGTCGTCGGGGTCAACAAGGAACACCCATTCTTCATCTCCAGCTTCTTCTCCGACGACACACGCCATCTTCTTCCTCAGCTACACACGCCGAGCTCCACCGGCGACACACAATTAACATTCCCGGTGACATACGCTGTTGATGTCGTCGCGCTCAAATGCGAACCTTCTGCATCTCTGACGACCTACGTTGGTTCGCGACACATGCCGAGCAGCCTCCGGCGACAAACGTCGGAGGGATGTAGACGAACTCGAGCACACCATCGACATACAACTCGGCGACGAACGCCTCCGCCCGATGTCAACCGCACGCCTCTACGTGCAGCTGCGCCTCCGCGGTCGCCACTCAATCTAGACGCACATACGCTGGTCGACACCGACGCCGAAGCCTGCATGCCGCTGCACAGAGCCTCCACGTCCGCCGCGCTCACCGTGGACTCACCGCGCACCGTGGCCACCATAGTCCCGAGCCATGTAGCTCTGATACCAATTATTGGAGCTGCATCCGGCAACACACACAGAGCAGGCCCTCCGTCACTCTCTCTCGGCGGAGGTAGAAGATAATAGAAGAAAGGAGACGAAGCAAATTTTCTGGCGCACACACGCCCTTCTTCCCTCTTATTTCAGCTGGCTCATACCACTGCATGCTCATACCACTGCATCCCAAGTTCCCAAAGAGCAGTACACGGGAGGGTATTTATAGAGAGGACGCACGCACACACTCCACTCGCCTATGCGCCCAGGAACGCACTTCCGTGATCTGCTCGCCCGCACGCATGCACGGCGCGCTCCTATAGACGCGGCTGGCTCCAACAGATCATACAGGCTGCTCCCGCTACTCTCGCGAATGACTCGGATGGCGGCGACACATCAGCCTCCGACCTGAGCCAGAACACACACGCCACGGCCATGAACAGGGACACGATCACACGCCGCAGAGAGGCTAAGCCCTCGCGTTGCCCGCAGCGGGCAATTCGGGAGAGCCCCACCCACGCCGCCGCTGGCCCCCAGGGCACCCTCCTCCCTTCCGCCGCTGCTGCTGGCCTCGCCGCGGTGGCGGCGTCCCCGCCGCCGAAGGTGGTTGGGCGAGTCCTGCGGTGAACGCGTGGCCGACCGGCGACCCGCTTCTGTTTGCTCCGCTTTCCGCGGTGGCTGGACGGCGGTGGTTGGCGGTTGGAATGCTGCATCGGCGAGCACGCGCCAGGCTGCGCGGCTGGCGTCGGCCCCTCGGTGTGGGTGCTGCTCGATGGCGCGGCCGCGGCTTGATATGGGCCTGGGTGGGCTCGATCTGGGCCTGCTTGGGGCTGGTGCTCGCCGGCGCTGGCAAGCCGGGGCGGCGGCCCCGAGGACGCGGTGGTGGAGGGATTTGGGCGGCCGGCTTCGCCTCGGCACGGAGGTTGCGCGGAGGACGGTGGATCTTTGGATACCTCGGCACAGTGGTCGCGTGGAGGATGCTCCTAGCTTCATCGGTGTCCCGGCGGCTGTGGTAGGCCACTGCGTGTGGCAGGCTGCCATCGCTGGCACCTACAAGCCCATGGCAGAGGTGTGCCATGGTGCATGGACGACGGCGTGGAGGCGCAGCTCCTGGTGGACCGGGCGTTGCGAACAACGCATCGGGGCGGCGGCAGGTTGGTGTGATGTGTTGACCTACCGTGCGTGGAGGTCGGAGCGGCGGCTCCGGGAATAAGGTGTGTTGATGATATGCCTCTGGCTGTGTGCGCGGCAGGGTATGTCTCCATGACGTGGGCGGCGCTCCTGTTGCGGTGGTTTGTGCTTGTCCGGGGTTTGGGCTGTCCTTGTGATAGTGGCGGTGTTGTAGGCCTCCGGACGAAAGTCTTGCCCGACTCGGTCGGTGCTGGCAACGGCGACGCTCGAGGGTGCCGTTTTCCTCCTTGGTGGCGTTGTCGTGGAGTCCTCACACACCTCCGCCCATCATTTCGGGGTGAAAACCCAAATCCTGGTGCGCTGGATTGGATGACGGCGGCGTCTTTGGACGTCGTGACCTTCTTGGAGGCGTCATTTTTTGGAATGTTTGGGAGCCACCTCCGGCATTGCCTTGCCTACTGCTTGGGTCGACGTTTTCGTGTTCCGTCGGTGTGCGAGTGCCGCTGGCTTGCTTTGCAGCCTGCCTCACCCCTCGAAGCTTAAAAGGCCTAGCCGTCACTTTCGGCTCTAACTTCCTTTCCAGGGACGTGGACCGGGAAGTTGCGGTGCTCGCTGTTGCCGTCATAATGGGTCCATTCGGCGGCGCTCCAGACCTAGTTTATCTAGGTCGTGTGGCCAGGTGTGCGGTTTTTCGCCGGTATTCCCAGAAAAACTATGCCGTGTTGGGTTTTTTCTTGTCTTGTTTTTCTTATAAACCAGACATGGTCTTGTGTTTGTATCGATTTTCGGCTAGTTTACCTTATAAACTGGCAAAATTTCCTTTTACCTAATGAATAAGAACAGCTTTTGCCTGTTGCTCCAAAAAAAATCACACACCGCGGACCGGAGTCGACCTAGACTCACACACGCTGATCGACACCGACACTAACACCACCGAGAGGAACTCACCGCCACCTGCCGTTGTTAGTGTCTGTTAGGCTGGTGCCAACGCGGGCTATAGCCGGGGCGCTATCGCCCGCCGCCGGGCGAGAGAGGGGCGAGAGAGGGGCGGGACGGGAGCGCGGGGCGCCGCGGATGGCGCCGGGCGGTACCGCCCGCTGCCGCCCGGCTACCGCCCGCGTTGGGGGCGACAGCGAGGCGATAGCGGGGCGAGAGGCGGGGCGGCACTAGTTTTTGGGGTTCTATAGCTGCAACCTTCAACTCTACCGCGGATCCTGCCAGTCATCGGACCTCGAAGCAGCTGAAGGATCATTGGAACTCCTACAACAAGGAGGTGTCCCTGTTCAATGCATTTTACATCCAAGAATCAGCGGTACGTCAGAGTCGAGCAGACGATGAGATGGTCATGAAGGCGGCAATGGCGAGGTACGCCAATGACAAAAGAGTGACTCAGCCGTTCAGACGGCACCACTGGTGGGATGCTGTAAAAAATGAAGGGAAGTGGAAAGGACAACATGGTCCTGGTAGTGGAACCGACTCCACTTCCAAGAGAAGCCGTCTAGGAACTTCTGGTGAGTACAGCTCTAGCGAGGCGACAGGCGACACGGAGGAAGAGCGTCCAACGGGCCGCGATAGGGCCAAGGCCGCGGCACGGAAGGGTAGGAGGAAGGGGAAGGAAACCTCATCAAGCAGTGAGGTAGGAAGTAAATCCTTCGCGATGAGGAACATGATGAAGGGTTTAGTGAAGGCCAAGCTATTCAAGCAATGGAACAAAATGAAAGACCGATCAACCGCCGACATGGACGAAGCAGAAAAGCGCAAATATGCGAAGGCCATCAAGATGGTGGAACAAGAGCTTGGTCTGAAAGAAGATGACAACGAGGAGGAGGAGGAGGAAGAAGAGGAAGAGGAGTAGAATTTTTATTTTTTATGTAATTTTTAATTTTTATTATGCAATTTTATTAATTATTATGTAATCGGTAACATTTTAGGTTGAATAAAATAATTTTCTTGCATTATTTTGAATGTCTAAAATAAATCGAGTGAAATAACTTAATGTGAAAAGGAAATGGTGATGTGGAGAAGAGAGAAGTGAGAGATGGCACTATAGCCCATGCATTGGCAAGGTGGGGTGAGAGTGGGGTGAGAGTGAGAAAAAAGCTGACGTGGCGGGGCTATAGTGAGATGATGCATTGGCACCAGCCTTATCTCTGAGTCAACCAATCAAACTGGTGTATTGTTTGTACATAAGCCCTCTTTTTCTTCCTTTTTTTCTTTTGCTATGCCAAGCAAAATCGAACAGATGCATGGTATCAAATCTATGTTCTAAAGCCTAGGTCGTATGTTTGTGTTATGTCTTTCCACATACTTCCAGTAAATGTACATGGTATAATGTTGGTATTTATTTTTCAGAAACAATCCTCCCGCCACCTCCCTTTTGACATAGCAGCACTTCCATTCTCTCCTACAAGCGGTCTTGTAGCAACCATCCTATTTCAGAAAGCCTGACCCCAGATATGCAAGAAAACGTAGCGACAGTATCATATGAATGTGTCCATGTCAATCCGAGGTCACAATCAACAATGTCCATCTCATCCAAAATCTGCAATGAGATACACGTTTCAATTCAGATGAGATAATTTCTGAATTATACAGTTATGGTCCATTAGTATTACCTTATCGTGATATGGATTGTAGTAACTCATTGTCCCTTTCTTGTGCAACGCAAGAAACTGGCCACGCGTGTTCCATGACAACAAAGACACTACTCCGGAAGCACCATATTGATGGCAGGGCTCCCGGTAACATCTCAGGTCCTAGATCTATTGCTAATTGATGAAGTAATTGTCAAAATAAGTGCCAACGGTGATGTTTTACTACCTTCACAGCAGCAGAGCTTCCACTATTCACCAATGAAACTGCAAGATGCATAGGACCATTCATGCTGAACTCCAGGAGCTAATCCTATTATCTTGAGTTTTGAATGTTACAATAGATTATGAATATCTGACATCCCAAATCTCTTCAAGTGAACCAGAGTAAGAATCAGAGAGAGATTACTTGTAACCCTAGTGTTGCTTGTTGAAGCGAAAATACATGGGTATGTCTTACTCCACTTCAAGCAAGTAGTTTGAGTGCTTATTTCTGAACCAAAGTCAGGGAGATATGTGGCACCCTCCTGTTTCTCTCTTTTTGGGAACACAACATAGTTCTCTTCTCATCTCCACCTTACCACTTGCTAAATCTTTGGAAACACTATTGTGGTGTTTCCGGAGGGTCATTTCAAATAAATTTTGGACCAGGTGCGATTTAAATAAATATAATTTATACTAAACTTGTATACTCTTGTATAACTTATTTTATTGTACACCTTTCCCAATACACATTTAGCACAATTAAAATATAAAATGTTATTAATTAATATTGATTGTTTCATTCTTTTTATCACGGTGTATATTAATTATTAGACTTACCTTGCGCAATTATTTTTATTTTGTGACAAAACTATGTTATTTTCTACTATATAACATTGAACAAAAAATTGTACGCATCCTTATTTTTTTGATTTGCATTAATTTTTAAATACTTTTAATAGTTTAGTAGATATATCTATTTGGTATCTCCTAAAAAGTATCTTCATCGGGAGATTTCTAGAGTGTCATTATACGTAAGGATTTTTCTATAAACTTTTAGAGTAGAAATTGGGTTGTTTGCTACTATTTTTTTATGGTTAGATGTGCCTTACAAGTTGCAGTGTGTTCAACCATAATCTAAAAATCATCTAAAAAAACATAATCTGAAAATGCATGCACTAAATATAGTAAATATTGACGATTAATAATAACCAACTATCATAGATATGATATGAATTCTCCAAGTTCCGCGTACACACAACTTGACATGCTAGGCTCATCAAAATACCTTTTTGTATAAACAACTTTTCATGTCAGTTTTTCAGAAAAAAAAACTGCATTATACTAAACATGCATGTAAATTTAGTTACCTTTGCTTCACTATATCGGGGGGGGGGGGGGGGGGGGGAGCTTCCATTGGAGAGAGAAACGATACATATAGCTTTTTTTCTCGATCAAGGAGCATAGCCCCAGCCTCTGCATCCAAAGGATGCACACAGCTTTTTTCTTTATTAAATTATTCGCAATGCCTTACAAGGGGAATACAAAGATCAACTCGAAGCCACCTTCTTAGCGACAACTCGCTATACCTACGATGAAGGGGGGACCATGAACAAGGCCATACTCCCTGACGGTACACCAACACACATCATCCAAGAAGCAAAATCCTGTGGGTGCGCCATTGCCCACTACACAGAGTTCGCCACCGCCATCTATCTCGAACCCATCTCCAAGCGAGATCAATGCATTGACCATGCCAGGCCCGCCGTAGATGTCACCAAAACACCAAACAGCTCCACCATCCTGCACGCGTCCAACAATCCTCGCCCGTCTAGCAATACCCCGCAGCTCCACGCCGCCGAGAAACATCGACGACAACGTGGTAGAAGAACACCACTCCACCAAAAACCACCGCCATCTAGCCACTACTCCAAAAACGATGCCTCAGGAGGTAACACGACGCAGAGTGCGTCGTCATCGTCCGATCCTGGCTGGATCTAGGGTTTCCCCCGGAGCAGCACGAGTGAGTACCCGCGGACTGCGACGACGATGCCTTCAAGAAGGAAGCGACGCTTAACGCCGCCATCGCCCGCCAATCATGGCACGATTTTCACCGAGCAGCCGCAAGTCCCCTACTCGGCGAGAGCGAATGGAGAGGCCAACAAAGATGATGCCTTCGCAAGGGAACGACGCCAATAGCCGCCGCCATCATCCGCCAAGAACGAAGTCAAGGCTCGGTGTTCACCGGTGACCCCTTCGCCGCTAACTCGTCGTCGACTAGATCTCCATCACCGGGGTAGAGGGATCTCGTGATCCGCCACCCCAGCAACCGGCCGACCTCCTCCGGCGAAGAAGAAAGCCGCCACCACCGTCGAACCCGAGGCTGCTGCCCCGGGCGTCCTCGTACCGCGGGGGAAACCCAAGGTCACCCCCTCGCACCGGCGAAAAGCGGAGGGGACGGCGCTCCATCCCACCACCAGCCGCCACCGGTGTGTCGCCGCCGGGAGGCAGGGGAGGCCGCAGCACAGAGGCCACCGGCGCCCCACCATCCTCCGACCGCCGCCGCCCCGCCATCACACGGGAGGCCAGAGGTCCACCGCCGCCGCCGCCCCAACGGGAGGCAGGAAGCCGCCGCCGCTGCATCGAGGAGAAGACCCAGGCGCCGTCCCCGTCGCATCACGAGGGAAGCCCCCCGCCGCCGCCACGCCCCGAGGTCTTTGCCCCGGCGGCGCTGCCGGCGGCGGCGGGAGGGTTGGGGGAGAGTTGGGGGAGGCGGCTAGGGTTGGGGGTCTCTACGATACATATAGCTAAACTCTCCATTGTCGATAACTCACATCTCTCACAACGAAAACGCTTCCATGCTACGTGCCCCAGGTCATAGGCTTCTTCATTCGAGATGGTCGACATGTCATGGATCCAAAGTAGCTCGGCCTCACCCATATCCTTCTGCATGACTCAAAATCAAGATATGGAGATATCTACAGATTAGCATCTTAATGCTATCATGTGATAACTCTTTACACAACAAATTAAATTAAAACCCTTGTTTGTTCGTTGGGTTTCCTTTCCCTAACCTTGGAGAGATGGGTGAAATGTGGAATTTGAATTTGAGAATGCTAGTGCACTTGCGCAAGCAAAATGTATTTATGTCTGTGATGGGAACACATCGACATGGGCTGCCCAAGCTCGCTAATGGCGCCATGGGCGGATCTACCATCCTTTTGATTGGGCAGCCTAGGCTTGCTGACGCTCTATGCATTATATTTTCAACTTTATAGGATTATTTGTTTTAAAAAATATTGATTTAGTCATGTTCGCCCATGTTTCTAGAAACTTTTGGCTCTGCCACTAAATGGCGCGGCACCACCGAGTACTTAGGGATACTAGGAAATTTGACTTGGCGGCATGGCGCGCCTTTGGCTGCTGTTTGTTATAGTATTTTAGAAGTACTAATTGTGGGTGTGGAAGTACGGGCCAAGAAAAGTAAAACTGATATTGTAGCGCCATGGTTTAGATTTTTTTCTTCTTTCGCACATATATACCACTGGAAATAGTAAAGCGATTTCCTCTCAAAGAAAGCACGAGCGAGAGATATTCTTCCTTAATAGGAAGCTCAGTTACTGGAAGGAGAAGCATAAGTGGATGCATCAAAGTCCTCTATCGGGGAAAAGCATGAAGGATAAAAGTGTAACATCACTTGTTTGAAACATCTTATTTTCTGTGGTCAAAGGAAAGTAATTACAAAAGAGAGCGTTCTACCTAACAACGTATAGCCAAGGGAGGGATCATTCCCCCGTTGGTCAACGTTTTAAAAGAGGGGAGCGCTAATCGTGAGGAGGTGAAAAAAAAGGTAGTATGGAAGAAAAACACCGGATGATCGTACAGTGCTGAAAAAGAGAGGGTAATATGCTAGCAGTAATACACTATAGATGTAGTGCCCAGAGCGAGGACCCGCGGAGTTGCTATAGAAGAAAATGGTAGTATTTTCTCCAGGTAAAAGAGGCATCGGGTGGTGGAGTAAGTATATATTTATAAAAAATCGTAGAAGAAGGTAATAGTATTCTTCCCAAGTAAAACAGACGACAGACGGTGAAGTAAGTGTATTTTTCTATGGTACTGTAAGAGTACAACATTATTTTCCCCGTATAAAAGAGACGCAAATGTCAGATTTTTGGAATTACTCCTGAAAACCTATGCATTGATGAAGAATACTGACAAATAATTATTGTCCAAAACTACAGTTAAGGTTGAATATTCGTCTAAAAATTACCATGCCTGTGAGTCGTTGAAGAATTACTAACGAATAATGAAATAATTGTTGAATTCTAAAATTTGGAAAAAGAAAAAATGGTATGTGCGTGAACAGTATCCAAATCATTGTGAGAGCTGCAAGCACCTTCAGCTTTTATATATGAGAAAGAGACGACGGACGGTGAAGTAAGTGTATTTTTCAATGTTATCGTAGAAAAGTACAATATTGACTAGTAGAAAATAGGTCTTTGGTCCAGCACCCCTGGGAGTTTTAGTTCCAGTTTAAAAACGAACCGGGGCTAATGGAGGGTATTGGTCCCGGTTGGTACTACGATCCAGGACTAAAAGGGTGGTGGCAGGCTGCCTACAGGCCAAAAATCTTTAGTCCCGGATCGTATTACCAACCGGGACTAAAGGTCTACCCTTTAGTCTCGGTTCGTATTACCAACCGGGACTAAAGGGTTTTTGAGTTTTTTTTTTGCACCCCACGCACCTCCACACCCCACCCCCCCCCCCCATCTCCTTTTTTAGCTCTATAAAATATAAAAAAATGATAGAAAATTCAAAAAATAAAATTTTTTGAGATTCCTGTATGTTACGGAACCTACTATTAGGAAAATTTGACAAATTTGAATTTTAAATTTTGCATAAAAAGTTTAGAAAAAGGTAAAATGGCATTAACTTTCGTATACGACGTCAGAAAAAAGCGTATAATACATCCGATTCTACCAGGATTTACCCGGTTAGCAAATTTTTTGATTCTCAAAATTCTAAATGAAAATATGAATGCAGGAAGATTTTAGTTTTTTCGGGAAATTCAGGATTTTATATTTTTAAATTTTTTAAATTAATAATTGCATCATGCATAAAGATTACTATTACTTAACAATAAAGTTAGCCAATTTTTAGATTTTCAAATTTTCAAGTTTGGCCAAAAAAATTATTAAAAAATTAAAAATTAAAACAATTATAATACAAATTAAACAAATTATTATTTAATAAAATTAAAATTATAATACAATTATCACAACATGTTATTAAATCATTTGTTTTGTTTATTAAAATAATTATTTGGAATTCGAGCAATAGATAAGTGTGACATCGACCAACATGTTAATAGGATTGATATGATATATACTAGTATCACAACATGCGAGCGAAGCACTTGGAAGCGGGATGGAAAAGAAACTTGAAAATTAAGCGTGCTAGTGCTGAAGTATTGGAACGATGGGTGACCGAGCGAGAAGTTTGACCACGGGTAAGTAATATGACTAGAGATTACGTGTAGTTAGAGACTAAACTTGTCAAATAACTGAAATACTAGAAATTCTGAAAAAATAGAAAAAAAAAGGGAGCGAAAAATAATTAGAAAAATAAAAATAAATATTTTTTTAACGAAATAGCCTTTAGTCTCAATTGGTGTTACAAACCGGGACTAAAGGTCATTTGCCTCGACGCACGACAGCAACCCACGTGGCGGGACCTTTAATCCCGGTTTGTTTTACAACCGGGACTAAAGGAAGGGTTCTTTAGATCGGAACTAAAGGCCCTTATCAACCGGGACTATAGGCCCTTTTTCTACTAGTGATTATTTTTCCCGTATAAAAGAGATGCAAATGTTAGATTTTTTGTAATTACCACTGAGAACTTATGCATCGATGAAGATTTACTAACGGATAATAAAATTATTGTTGAATTTACAAATTTGAAAAAAGTAAAAAAAAAAGTGGCATGCGATGAATAGCACCCAAGCTGCAAACACGTCCAGTTTTTATATACGGAATTGCTAAGTTTTAGAGTATCTCCAGTCGACGTCCGACACAAATTATTTGAGGCATGTTAGGGACCGCGTCGAAAAAAAAATACCAAAAATCTATACAAAAAAGAGGCTCTTCCCAGCCGCGACCCTCAAATAGCGTTTGAATGCATACATTTTAATAGAGGGGATCACCCCATGTGGGAAAAGTAGGTGGAGAAAGTGTGGAAAAAGAGAATGATATGTGGGAAGTAGGGGCTGCATGCATGCGTCCGGACGCTGTTTTTGTGTCCGGCGTCCCCGGTATAGAGTCTCTACTAGGGACGCCAGACATAAAATGGGGCGCTATTTAGCTTTGGGGGACGTGACTGAAACACGATTTTCTCCATTTCTTGTCCGCCGTCGTTTGGGGGACGCGAATGGAGATGCTCTTAGCTAGCTGAGACGTGTTCTACATCGTTGGATTTTGTTTCTGCTTGAAGATTCGTATTTTCTGTTGTTTACACTTTGTTTAGGTCCACATCAAAACACACTAACTGAAAACATAAGTTAAGTCTCAATCGACTGAGACTTAGACACACCCTTTTATATATGTGTTTATGTAAGTAAAACGTTTGCTGTGTCGGCGTCGTCGTGTCTCTGCGGCATGGTGCAGTGGTGTCTCGGGACGGATGCATCGTGATGGACTCGCGCAGGAAGGTGGAATCGTCTGGAGCCGTGGCGGTATCGATGGCAGGCCTGGCATGGTCAATGCGATGATCTCTCTTGAAGATGGAGTTGAGGAAGACGGCGGTAGCAATTTTTATGGCGTGTGCGTTGGTGTATGCTGAGAGTCTGCTTGACTGGATGTGCTTCTCATCTGTTATTGGGGGCTTTGGAAGGCATTTGGTTTTTGGTTGATGTGAGTTGGTGAATGATGTCTACGCACACTCCTATTCCTGTAGGCAGTGTTGGGCCTCCAAGAGCAGAGATCTGTAGAACAGCAGCAACTTTCCCTTAAATGAATCACCCAAGGTTTATCGAACTCAGGGAGGTAGAGGTGAAAGATATCCCTCTCAACCAACCCTGCAATTAAGATGCAAAAAGTCTCTTGTGTCCCCAACACACCCGATACACTTGTCAAATGTATAGGTGCACTAGTTCGGCGAAGAGATAGTAAAATACAGGTGGTACGGATGAATATGAGCGATAATATAAATATGCAACAAGTAAACATGCAGTAAAACAGTAAACGAATGGTGCCAGAAAAGAGCTTCGTTGGCACTAAGGAGTGTGATGTAATATTTGGAAACAAGGCTCAGGGATCATACTTTCACCAGTGGCACTCTCAACAATGCAATCATAATTAGATATAAATATAAGCACTTCATCAGGCTACAATGAAATACTTTTTTTGTTGGATAAAGAACACAAACTCATCGTGCATGGGCTATAAAAGCACACCTCAAGATGCAGCCCCAAGTACCATGAACACCCCACGCTGTCACTTTGAGCATTCATAGGAGGAACTAACACTACACAATTCATAAGGGAGCCACACACGGTACATACAACGATCACGCTGACCCCAAAGTTCATATGATAAAACACTAGAGTAGCACAGCAACATCTAGATTACAAAGCCCACGGTCACATAAAAGATCATATCACGAGAGAGAGAGAAACCGCATAGCTTGCGGTACGGCCCCTCAGCCCCGAGGGTGAACTACTCCCTCCTCATCATAGGAGGCAGCGATGGCGATGAAGATGGCGGTGGAGTCGATGACGATGGCTCCGGGGGCACTTCCCCGTCCCGGCAGGGTGCCGGAACAGAGACTTCTGTCCCCTGAAACTTGGTTTCGGTGATGACGGCGGCTACGGAGCTCTTCTTCCACGGAAAAGTTACGCCTCGTAACTTTTAGGGTCAGGAGCTTCTTATAGGCGAAGAGGCGACACGAGGCAGTGCTCGAGGGGGGAATACATGGGGCAGGGGCGGCCAGGGCCCAGGCCACGCCTAGCCCATGTATAGCCACCCTGTGGCTCTCCCGACACTCCCCTTCTACCTACCGGAGTCTTCTGGTGAATAAGAATTTTGGTGAATTTTCCAGATTTTTCTGAGCACTTTCATTTTTGGACTATTTCTGCAATAAACAGACATAATAAACAGAAACTAGCACTATGACACTTGTTAATAGGTTAGTCCAAATAATGACATAATATGATACAAAGTGCCTATAAAACATGTTGGAATTGGTGCAAAACAAGCATGGAGCATCAAAATTATAGATACGTTTGCAACGTATCAACATCCCCAAGCTTAACTCCTTCTCGTCCTCGAGTAGGTTAGTGATAACAAAACTAATTTTTAAAGTGACATGCTATCAGACAATCATGATCATTCAATAGTAAAAGCACGTAGAGCTGGGATCATAGTATGATAACATAAACATGGTAGATATAATATTGCAATAAACTTACTAACCATGCTGAAACATGAAAAGTAAATCAAACAAAAGACAATGTATAAAGTGCATGGAAAGTAAAGTGATTTTCTAGAGCATAGAAGAAACACAAAGTGGTATTCAGCTTGTCCATATTGAAAGCAAAACTTGGACACCATTAAAGTTCAAGGGTGACTAGATACAAGTAATTTGAGATAAGTCATACCATAATCATGAATCAATCAATAAAATCTTGGGACCATGCACATTAAACTAAGAATGACAACTATGCTCTCATAAGAAGGTGCATATAGCAAGAAAGTGGAGACTCAACATGGAAGTAAAAGAAAGTATCTCTTTGAGAGGCATGTGGAATTACTCATGTGCTAGAGCTTTTCATTTGAAATCATAGAGATATTGAAAATGTAATTTGAGAAGTGCACTCAAGTCAACGGTAGTGAAAAATATTTCATGCAATTGGAAATCTTATAAAACTTCTTGTCTCATGCACAATATACTAATAGTCTCATGCACAATATGCATATGTTTACGAAGTGTCACAAAGGGGTACCTCCTTGCTTCCTGTACAAAGTCTCTAGGAGACTGATACGTCTCCAACGTATCTATAATTTCTTATGTTCCATGCTAGTTTTATGACAATACCAACATGTTTTAGTCATACTTTATAATGTTTTTATGCATTTTCCAAGACTAACCTATTAACAAGATGCCACAGTGCCAGTTCCTGTTTTCTGCTGTTTTTGATTTCAGAAAAGTTAGTTTACAAATATTCTCGGAATTGGACGAAACAAAAGCACACGGTCTTATTTTCCATGGAGGCTTCCAGAACACCGAAGAGGAGACGGAGAGGGGCCACGAGGGGGCCACCCCATAGGGCGGCGCGGCCCCACCCCTGGTCGCGCCGGCCTATGGGGTGGGCCCCTCGGGCGTCCCCCGATGCTGCCCCTTCGCCTATTTATTCCTTCCGTCGCGAAAACCCTAGTTTCGAGAGCCACGATACGGAAAAAGTTCCAGAGACGCCGCCGCCGTCAACCCCATCTCGGGGGGTTCAGAAGATCGCCTTCGGCACCCCCCTGCCGGAGAGGGGAATCATCACCGGAGGGCTCTACATCACCATGCCCGCCTCCGGACTGATGCGTGAGTAGTTCATCCTTGGACTACGGGTCCATAGCAGTAGCTAGATGGTCGTCTTCTCCTCTTGTGCTATCATGTTTAGATCTTGTGAGCTGCCTATCATGATCAGGATCATCTATTTGTAATGCTACATGTTGTGTTTGTTGGGATCCGATGAATATTGAATACTATGTCAAGTTGATTATTGATCTATCATATATGTGTTATTTATGTTCTTGCATGCTCTCCGTTGCTAGTAGAGGCTCGGCCAAGTTGATACTTGTGACTCCAAGAGGGAGTATTTATGCTAGATAGTGGGTTCATGTCTCCATTGAATCTTGGGGAGTGACAGCAACCCCTAAGGTTGTGGATGTGCTGTTGCCACTAGGGATAAAACATCAATGCTTTGTCTAAGGATATTTGTATTATTTACATTACGCACAGTACTTAATGCAATTGTCTGTTGTTTGCAACTTAATACTGGAAGGGGTGCGGATGCTAACCTGAAGGTGGACTTTTTAGGCATAGATGCATGCTGGATGGAGGTCTATGTTCTTTGTCGTAATGCCCTAAGTAAATCTCATAGTAGTCATCATGATATGTACATGCGTCTCTATTCTGTCAATTGCCCAACTGTAATTTGTTCACCCAACATGCTATTTATCTTATTGGAGAGACACCACTAGTGAACTGTGGACCCCGGTCCTTTCTTTTACATCTGAAATACAATCTATCGCAACCATCTGTTCTCTGTTGTTTTCTACAAGCAAACATAATTCTCCACACCATACGTTTAATCCTTTGTTTTCAGCAAGCCGGTGAGATTGACAACCTCACTGTTAAGTTGGGGCAAAGTAGTTTGATTGTGTTGTGCAGGTTCCACGTTGGCGCCGGAATCACTGTTGTTGCGCCGCACTACACTCCTTCACCAACAACCTTCACGTGGCCTTCATCTCCTACTGGTTCGATAAACCTTGGTTTCTTACTGAGGGAAAACTTGCTGTTGTGCTCATCATACCTTCCTCTTGGGGTTCCCAACGGACGTGTGCTTTACCGTCACAAGGAAGCTGCTTTTCTGGCGCAGTTATACCCCAGGGATTTCTAACTCCCACACGCCAGCAGCTACTTTTTCTGGCGCCGTTGCCGGGGAGATCAAGACACGCTGCAAGGGGAGTCTCTCACACCCAATCTCTTTACTTTGTTTATTGTCTTGCTTTATCTTATTTTCTGCCTTGTTTGCTTTCTTTATATCAAAAACACACAAAAATTAGTTACTTGTTTTACTTTATTTAATTCGTTTTGCTTAGTTTAATTTTATTACTGCTAAAATGAGTAATCCTGAAGTTGAAGTTCGTTCGTTTAAGCAACAAGGGGGAGAAAGTTTTAAAGATGCTTGGTACAGAATTAGTGATGCTCATCATAGGTGCACTAAGAAACACTCCACTATTATCCTCCTTAGGAACTTTTATGTTGGTATCTCTAGCTGGAATAGGTATGTTGTTGATACTCTTACGGGGGGTAATTTCCTAGGTACTCCTGCTTTAGAAGCTAGTTGCATCATTGAGAGTCTAGTTGGAATACCACCTATTAATGAAGTTAAAATTGAAATCTCTCTTGAGGATGTCATGAAAAAGTTGGAAGCCATAGAGAAAAATCTTCCAAGTGTTGAGACTAAATTGGGAATATTACTTGATAAAACTGATAAACTTGATAAATCCCTAGGAGGAATTAATGAAAAAATTGCTATCTTAGAAAATTGTGCTATTCATGATAATTAAACCAATAGGATTGTTGAGCTTGAAGAAGCTATGGGAACCTTGGGTTCAAATTTTTCTTCTCTTAAGTTTAAGGAGAAAGCTTATGTGGGAAAGGAGCAAAAATTCATGTATGTCCCTAAGATGTCAAAGCCAAAAAATCATTATGAGCTTAAAATTGATAAAACCCTTAGTACCACTACGGAAAATTTAGATAATGGAGCATCTAAGATACCTTTTGTGACAAGTTGTGCTCTTAAGAAAAATTATGATGTCGATGCTTCATCTCTTGATGTTACTTGATTTGCACTTTCTGCGCCTAGCTGAAAGGCGTTAAAGAAAAGCGCTTATGGGAGTCAACCCATTATTTTATTTCTGCAATTTTTGTTTTATATCTGAGTCAAGGTGCTTGTTACTACTGTAGCAATACATTTGTATCTTTATTTTCATGTATTGTTGTGCCAAGTAAAGTCTCTAATATGAAGTTGATACTAGATTTGGATTTCTGCGCAGAAACAGATTTCTTAGCTGTCACGAATTCGCGTTTTTCTCTCTGTACATTAATCAAAAAAATCTGCGAAAATTCATGCGTGATCCTCAGATATGTACGCAACTTTCATTAGTTTTGAGTTTTTCCATCTGAGCAAGTTAAGTGCCTCTAAAAAATCGTCTTTACGGATTGTTCTGTTTTGACAGATTCTGTCTTTTATTTCGCATTGCCTCTTTTACTGTGTTTGATTGGATTTCTTTGCCATTAAATTTCAGTAGCCTTGGGTAATGTCAAGAAGTGTTGGTAATGATTGTATCCTTGCTGAACATGTGAATTTTTGATTATGCACTAACCCTCTAATGAGATTGCTTTGAGTTTGGTGTGGAGGAAGTTTTCAAGGATCAAGAGAGGAGGATGATATGGTATGATCAAGAAGAGTAAAAAGTCTAAGATTGGGGATGCCCCCGTGGTTCATCCCTGCATATTTCAAGAAGACTCAAGCGTCTAAGCTTGGGGATGCCCAAGGCATCCCCTTCTTCATCAACAAACTTATCAGGTCACCTCTAGTAAAACTATATTTTAATTCCATCACATCTTATGTGCTTTACTTGGAGCGTCTGTTTGCTTTTATTTTTTTATGTTTGAATAAATTTGGATCCTAGCAATCCTTGTGTTGGAGAGAGACACGCTCCGCTTTTTCATTTGAACACTTGTGTTTTTCGTTTTACTTTAATATTCATGGCAAAAGCTGAAAGCCGCAGCACTTGTACTTGTTGTTATTTGGTTGGAAACAAAAAATGCCTCATATTATCTTGAATAATTTGATACTTGGCAATTGTTTTGACCTCTCAAGTAGATCATGTTTAAGCTCTTGCATCATGTAGTTTAAATCTATTAGTGGAGAACTACCGTAGAGCTTGTTGAAATTTGGTTTGCATGATTGGTCTCTCTAAGGTCTAGATATTTTCCGGTAAAAGTGTTTGAACAACAAGGAAGACAAGTGTAGAGTCTTATAATGCTTGCAATATGTTCTTGTGTAAGTTTTTGCTGTACCGGTTCATACTTGTGTTTGCTTCAAACAACCTTGCTAGCCAAAGCCTTGTACTGAGAGGAAATGCTTCTCGTCCATCCAAAAACCTTGAGCCAAAACCTATGCCATTTGTGTCCACCATAACTTCCTATATGTGGTATTTTTTCTGCCATTCCAAAGTAAATTGCTTGCGTGCTACCTTTAAAATTTCATTCCTTGTCTTTGCAATACATAGCTCATGGGAAAGTAGCCTAAAAAACTATTGTGGTAATGAATATGTTGCTATGTATCTTAGTTCTTATAAGTTGCTTGTTGAGCGGTAACCATGTTTCTGGGGATGCCATCAACTTGTCACACCTTTGTTGAATATCATGTGAGTTGCTATGCATGTTCGTCTTGTCTCGAAGTAAGGAGATTTTCCATGAGTTGAATGGTTTGAGTATGCATGTTGTTAGAGAAGAACATTGGGCCGCCAACCAAAGCCATGTATCATGGTGGAAGTTTCAGCTTGGACATTAATCCTCGTAATCTCTTATGAGAATATTATTTGTTGTTGAATGCTTAAAGCATTAAAAGAGGAGTCCATTATCTCGTTTTCTATGTTGTCCCGGTATGGATGTCCTCAAGTTGAGATCTATCAAAATCGAGAAATCAAATGCGATTTATCTCCTTGGACCTTTGTACAAGTGGCATAGAGGTACCCCTTTGTGACACTTGGTTGAAACATATGTAATGCAATGATAATCCATGGAAATCCGAGCTAATTAGGAAAAGGTGCGGGCACTATTAGTATTCGATGCATGAGGCTTGCAACTTATAGGAAGTTTTATGCATAACCCATATGAATTATTACTGCCGTTGACACAATTGTTTCCATGTTTTCAAAATAAAAAGCTCTAGCACATGAGTAATCCCTGCTTCCCTCTGCGAAGGGCCTTTCTTTTACTTTATGTTGAGTCAGTTTGCCGACTTCTTTCTATCTTAGAAGCAAACACTTGTGTCCACTGTGTGCGTTGATTCTTACATGTTTACTTATTGCACTTATTATATTACTTTGTGTTGACAATTATCCATGAGATTTACATGTTACAAGTTGAAAGCAATTGCTGAAACTTAAATCTTCCTTTGTGTTGCTTCAATGCCTCTTACTTTGAATCTATTGCTTTATGAGTTAACTCTTATGCAAGTATTTTTTACACTTGTCTTGAAAGTACTATTCATGAAAAGTTTTTGCTATATGATTCAGTTGTTTAGTCATTATTTTTTTGTTAGCAAATTATATAACATTGCTTTGAATCACTTCATTCATCTCATATGCTTTACAATAGTATTGATCAAGATTCTGTTGGTAGCATGTCACTTCAGAAATTATTGTTTTTATCGTTTACCTACTCGAGGGCGAGTAGGAACTAAGCTTGGGGATGCTTGATACGTTTCCAACGTATCTATAATTTCCTATGTTCCATGCTAGTTTTATGACAATACCAACATGTTTTTGTCATACTTTATAATGATTTTATGCATTTTCCGAGACTAACCTATTAACAAGATGCCACAGTGCCAGTTCCTGTTTTCTGCTGTTTTTTATTTCTGAAAAGTTAGTTTACAAATATTTTCGGAATTGGACGAAAAAAAAGCCCACGGTCTTATTTTCCATGGAGGCTTCCAGAACACCGAAGAGGAGACGGAGAGGGGCCACGAGGCGGCCACCCCATAGGGCGGCGCGGACCCACCCCTGGCCGTGCCGGCCTATGGGGTGGGCCCCTCGGGCGCCCCCCGACGCTGCCCCTTCGCCTATTTATTCCTTCCGTCGCGAAAACCCTATTACCGAGAGCCACGATACAGAAAAAGTTCCAGAGACGTTGCTGCGGCGTAGAGGCAGCTCCTTGTGACGGTAAAGCACACGTCCGTTGGGAACCCCAAGAGGAAGGTATGATGAGCACAGCAGCAAGTTTTCCCTCAGTAAGAAACCAAGGTTTATCGAACCAGTAGGAGATGAAGGCCACGTGAAGGTTGTTGGTGGAGGAGTGTAGTGCGGCGCAACACCAGTGATTCCGGCGCCAACGTGGAACCTGCACAACACAATCAAACTACTTTGCCCCAACTTAACAGTGAGGTTGTCAATCTCACCGGCTTGTTGAAAACAAAGGATTAAACGTATGGTGTGGAGAATTATGTTTGCTTTAGAAAAAAACAGAGAACGGTGATTGCAGTAGATTGTATTTCAGATGTAAAAAAAGGACCGGGGTCCACAGTTCACTAGTGGTGTCTCTCCAATAAGATAAATAGCATGTTGGGTGAACAAATTACAGTTGGGCAATTGACAGAATAGAGACGCATATACATATCATGATGACTACTATGAGATTTACTTAGAGCATTACGACAAAGAACATAGACCGCCATCCAGCATGCATCTATGCCTAAAAAGTCCACCTTCAGGTTAGCATCCGCACCCCTCCGATATTAAGTTGCAAACAACGAGACAATTGCATTAAGTATCGTGCGTAATGTAATCAACGCAAATATCCTTAGACAAAGCATTGATGTTTTAGCCCTAGTGGCAATAGCACATCCACAACCTTAGGGGTTGCTGTCACTCCCCGCATTCAATGGAGACATGAACCCACTATCTAGCATAAATACTCCCTCTTGGAGTCACAAGTATCAACTTGGCCGAGCCTCTACTAGCAACGGAGAGCATGCAAGAACATAAATAACACATATATGATAGATCAATAATCAACTTGACATAGTATTCAATATTCATCGGATCCCAACAAACACAACATGTAGCATTATAAATAGATGATCCTGATCATGATAGGCAGCTCACAAGATCTAAACATGATAGCACAAGAGGAGAAGACGACCATCTAACTACTGCTATGGACCCATAGTCCAAGTATGAACTACTCACGCATCAGTCCGGAGGCGGGCATGGTGATGTAGAGCCCTCCGGTGATGATTCCCCTCTCCGGCAGGGTGCCGGAGGCGATCTTCTGAACCCCTGAGATGGGGTTGACGGCGGCGGTGTCTCTGGAACTTTTTCCGTATCGTGGCTCTCGGTACTAGGGTTTTCGCGACGGAGGGAATAAATAGGCGAAGGGGCAGCGTAAGGGGGCACCTGAGGGGCCCACCCCATAGGCCGGCGCGCCCGCCTCTTGGCCGCGCCGCCTTGTGGGGTGGCCGCCTCGTGGCCCCTCTCCGTCTCCACTTCAGTGTTCTCTATCCCTCCGTGGAAAATAAGACCGTGGGCTTTTGTTTCGTCCAATTCCGAGAATATTTGTAAACTAACTTTTCTGAAACCAAAAACAGCAGAAAACAGGAACAGGCACTGCGGCATCTTGTTAATAGGTTAGTCCCGGAAAATGCATAAAAGCATTATAAAGTATGACTAAAACATGTTGGTATTGTCATAAAACTAGCATGGAACATAAGAAATTATAGATACGTTGGAGACGTATCATACGCCGCCTCCGTCAACCCCATCTCGGGGGGTTCAGAAGATCGCCTCCGGCACCCTGCCGGAGAGGGGAATCATCACCGGAGGGCTCTACATCACCATGCCCGACTCCGGACTGATGCGTGAGTAGTTCATCCTTGGACTACGGGTCCATAGCAGTAGCTAGATGGTCGTCTTCTCCTCTTGTGCTATCATGTTTAGATCTTGTGAGCTGCCTATCATGATCAGGATCATCTATTTGTAATGCTACATGTTGTGTTTGTTGGGATCCGATGAATATTGAATACTATGTCAAGTTGATTATTGATCTATAATATATGTGTTATTTATGTTCTTGCATGCTCTCCGTTGCTAGTAGAGGCTCTGGCCTAGTTGATACTTGTGACTCCAAGAGGGAGTATTTATGCTAGATAGTGGGTTCATGTCTCCATTGAATCTGGGAGTGACAGACAACCCGTAAGGTTGTGGATGTGCTTGTTGCCACTAGGGATAAAACATCAATGCTTTGTCTAAGGATATTTGTATTGTTTACATTACGCGCAGTACTTAATGCAATTATCTGTTGTTTGCAACTTAATACTGGAAGGGGTGCGGATGCTAACCCGAAGGTGGACTTTTTAGGCATAGATGCATGATGGATGGCGGTCTATGTTCTTTGTCGTAATGCCCTAAGTAAATCTCATAGTAGTCATCATGATATGTATATGCATCTCTATTCTGTCAATTGCCCAACTGTAATTTATTCACCCAACATGCTATTTATCTTATTGGAGAGACACCAATGGTGAACTGTGGACCCCGGTCCTTTCTTTTACATCTGAAATACAATGTACTGCAATCATTGTTCTCTGTTTTTTTCTACAAGCAAACATAATTCTCCACACCATACGTTTAATCCTTTGTTTTCAGCAAGCCAGTGAGATTGACAACCTCACTGTTAAGTTGGGGCAAAGTAGTTTGATTGTGTTGTGCAGGTTCCACGTTGGCGCCGGAATCACTGGTGTTGCGCCGCACTACACTCCTTCACCAACAAACTTCACGTGACCTTCATCTCCTACTGGTTCGATAAACCTTGGTTTCTTACTGAGGGAAAACTTGCTGTTGTGCTCATCATACCTTCCTCTTGGGGTTCCCAACGGTTGTGTGCTTTACCGTCACAAGGAAGCTGCTTTTCTAGCGCAGTTACACCCCAGGGATTTCTAACTCCCACACGTCAGCAGAGCCAATTCCACTTATGATATCTCAACTTGGGAATATCTCAACCAGAACATCCACACCGGGAAAACAAAGACAACAGACATGGACTACCTCTTTTTTAATGCTTTAAACATTCAACAACAATATTATCTCACATGAGATTGAGGCGTTTTAGTCCATCTGAAACTTCCACCATGTAAGCATGGCTTTCGTTAGCGGCCCAATGTTCTTCTCTAACAACTATGCATAAAGCAACTCATGGAAAATTTACCACATTCACTTCAGCCAAGATGAGTATGCATAGCGACTCACATGATAATCAACAAAAGGATATGATGAAGGCATCCCCATGTCAGCATGGTTACCGCACAACAAGCGTTATAAGAATTAAAATCAGAATTTACCATGAGCAAACAGTTACACAAAACAGATAGTGATTTGAAATTTTAAAGGTAGCACATAAGTAAACACTTGCGGAATGGCAATGAAATAACACAAAATAGGTAGATATGGTGGACACGCCTGGAACAACTTGGTTTATGGTGGTTGGATGCACGCGTAGAGCACATACTCAGTACAAATGGAGGCTAGCAAAAAGATTGGATGCGACCGTCTAAGAGAGCAATAATGGCCATAATCATGCATAGCGACAGAACGAATTGATCAAAGCATAAAGTGATATACAAGTCAAAAACTAAATAATCATAGAAGCAAAATTGACTATTTGACAGTCACAACATGGTGCAAGCATGCGCCAAGTCGACCCAATTGAAACATTTGCAGGGGAATATTTTCACTACTATAAAATGCTTTCTATACTAAAAACAATGCATGAAACTTTTAATGGCACAATAAACATTCTCAGCTATTTGAAACGATTCACGATACTCACATAATTGGTAAGCTCGCAAAAACATCTAACACGTCATGCTAAAATAAATGCCACGGTCTATAAAGCTTCCATAACGCACGAATAATTTTTTTTCTCTACTCTTCCAACACCAATCAACTTATTTGAAACCACTCTCATGAATAATAAGCAATAAATACAGAGAGCTATTCAAACATAACTAAAGGAAACTAATAGGCTCTAAACAAAATATGATTGGAAAACTCAGAGCTAAACGAAGTACTCAAAAAATAGAACGCTCACAAAACAATGACAATGAAAACTAGAGCGTTCGTATGCAATTAAAATGGAGCGTGTCTCTCTCCCACAAAATGATGCTATGATTACTGTTTATTACAGCAAGCAAAACAAAACAAATAGAAAACAAAAACAAAGACGCTCCAAGAACAACACATAATACATGAAGCAATAAAAATATAGTGTATTGAAAAATGACCTGGTGCTTTTTGTTGATGAAGAGGGATGCCTTGGGCATCCCCAAGCTTTGACGCTTGTACTTCTTGGATATTTCTTGGGGGGGCCAGGGGACATCCCCAAGCTTGAGCTTTTTTCCATGCTTCATCTTATTGCATCATTCTTCTCTCCCTACACTTGAAAACTTCATTCACACAAAACTCATCACAAATGTCATTAACAGCGTTAGTGCAATTATAGAAATATATTCAAGTCCACAAACTTAAATATGACATATGAAAGGCATGTAATATGCATCAGCTACTGTAGGACAACTTCAATAAGGTTCTCTGATCAAAAGAACTCAAAAAGATGGACAAAAAGGTGCAAATGCAAAACAGTGCAAGAATCTGTCAAAACATAACAGTTCGTAAAGATGAATTTTAACGAGGGAGTTACGCTGCGAATCGAAAAACTCATAACTAATGAAAGTTATATAATAACCTGGGGAATACGCTCGTAAATTGGAAACTCAAAATGACATTCTGGTGATTTATGCGAATTTTTCTCGCGACAGTCCAAAACAGAAACATGATAGCAATTTCCCCAAATACCACTTTCTTAACATTAGAGGAAATTCTTGGCACAAAAACGAAATAAAAATAATAAGGAGAGGTCATTGCAGTAGCAATGACTTCCAAGAGTCAACAAAACAGTAAAACAACAGAAATAAAACATAAATGGGTTGACTCCCAAAAGCTCTTTCTTTATAGCCATTAAGATGGGCTCAGTAATTTGAGAAGATGCTCACATGACAAATATGAATTGAAGCAAAAGAGAGCATCAAGAAGCAAATATGAGACACATTTAAGTCTAACCCATTTCCTATGAAAAGGAATCTTGTAAGAAAACAAATTATTGAAGCATGAACCTACTAGTATATGAAGACAAAATAAGTGGTACTTCAAAAATTTCATACTATAGAGGGGAAACTTAATATTATTGAGATGCATATAACCATGTTTCCCTTTCTCATAATAACTTTCAGTAGCATCCTTAATGAAAACCACAATATAACCATCATCTGAAACATTCTTATCATGATCCATATGCATAAAATAATTTTTACTCCTCACATAAGCATAGTCATTATTAATAGTAGTGGGAGCAAATTCAACAAAATAGCTATCATTATTATTCTCATCACCATAATCATCAAATATAGGAGGGATATTGAAATCATAATTAATTTTCTCCTCAATAGTAGGTGTACTGAAAATATCATATTCATCATTGCAATCATCATATATAGGAGGCATAGTATCATCAAATAAAAATGTCTCCTCCGTGCTTGGGGGACTAAAACTATCATGCTCATCAATACCAACATCCCCAAGCTTAGACTTTTCCATATCATTAGCAATAATGGTGTTCAAAGAATTCATACTAATATCATTGTTATCATCATGATAGAAAAGTTCCATAATTATGTTTATGTTTTCCATTAAGCCGAACTAGTGAAAATAGAAACAAGAAACAAAAAGATAAAATTGCAGCATCTAAAGGAGATACCTTCGAGCACTCACCAGCAACTAAATAGCTTAGTAGCCAGAGGATGCGACTACCTTTTACCTTACCTCCCCGACAACGGCGCCAGAAAATATCTTGTTGTGCGCAGATTGTCGTGGGAGATGGAAATCTGTATCGTGTAAGTTTTCTTCAGTTCCCCGGCAACAGCGCCAGAAAATAGCTTGATGTCTACCCACACTCCTATTCCTGTAGACAGTGTTGGGCCTCCAAGAGCAGAAGTTTGTAGAACAACAACAAGTTTCTCTTAAGTGAATCATCCAAGGTTTATCAAACTCAGGGAGGTAGAGGTCAAAGATATCCCTCTCAAGCAACCCTACACTCTTGTGTCCCCAACACACCCGATACACTTGTCAAATGTATAGGTGCACTAGTTCGTCGAAGAGATAGTAAAACACAGGTGGTATGGATGAATATGAGCGATAATATAAATATGCAACAAGTAAACATGCAGTAAAACAGTAAACGAACGGTGCCAGAAAAGAGCTTCGTTGGCACTAAGGAGTGTGATGTAATATTTGAAAACAAGGACCAGGGATCATACTTTCACCAGTGGCACTCTCAACAATGCAATCATAATTAGATATAAATATAAGCACTTCATCATGCTACTACGAAACACTTTCTTGTTGGATAAAGAACATAAACTCATCGTGCATGGGCTATAAAAGCACACCTCAAGATGCAGCCCCAAGTACCATGAACACCCCACGTTGTCACTTTGAGCATTCATAGGAGGAACTAACACTACACAATTCATAAGGGAGCCACACACGGTACATACCGCGATCACGCTGACCCCAAAGTTCATATGATAAAACACTAGAGTAGCACAACAACATCTAGAATACAAAGCCCACGATCACATAAAAGATCATATCACGAGAGAGATAGAGAAACCACATAGCTACCGGTACGGCCCCTTAGCCCCGAGGGTGAACTACTCCCTCCTCATCATAGGAGGCAGCGATGGCGATGGAGTCGATGGCGGTGGCTCCGGGGGCACTTCCCCGTCCCGGCAGGGTGCCGGAACAGAGACTTCTGTCCCCCGAAACTTGGTTTCGGCGATGACGGCGGCTACGGAGCTCTTCTTCCACGGAAAAGTTACGCCTCGTAACTTTTAGGGTCAGGAGCTTCTTATAGGCAAAGAGGCGACGCGAGACGGTGCTCGAGGGGGGAATACATGGGACAGGGGCGGCCAGGGCCCAGGCCGCGCCTAGCCCATGTATAGCCACCATGTGGCTCTCCCAGCACTCCCCGGCCTTCTGGCTCCCGGAGTTTTCTGGTGAATAAGAATTTTGGTGAATTTTCCAGATTTTTCCGAGCACTTTCATTTTTGGACTATTTCTGCAATAAACAGTCATAATAAACAGAAACTAGCACTGTGTCACTTGTTAATAGGTTAGTCCAAATAATGACATAATATGATACAAAGTTCCTATAAAACATGTTGGAATTGGTGCAAAACAAGCATGGAGTATCAAAAATTATAGATACGTTTGCAACGTATCAGTGAATTGTCACCCCCTTCATCCCTCTGTAGGTTTAGCGAGGTGACTTCGAGTTTGATCTTTTGTATTTGTCAACACCCGGATTTTTAATTCCAGATGCCTATTATGCCATACATCGCAATCCCAGGACTATTGTTTTTGCGAGACATAATAGTTGATATCACAGAACATTATTCATTACAAACCATAATCGTCTTACAACAAGGGATCTCATGATCCAGTCTTAAAAGAATGGTTGATCTAGAGATCATTTACAAAACACATAGTGGAAGAAACGTAGTAGCGGTCCGTCTGTTCCACGGGCAACGCTTGACGTCAGGAGGTGATCGTAGTTATCATAGACGTCCTGCTGTCCATCTTCCTGGTACTGGTGCTTCTCTTCATAGTCTGGCCATTTGAATAGCCAGGAACAAAGCCATGAGTACTTTTAAAGTACTCGCAAACTACCACTAATAGAAGTACTAGTAGCTCTAATCATGGTTCTAAGCTTCTAGGTTTATTTTTACAAAGCTAGTTTTATTTCATAAATACTTATTAGTAAAAAACTCTTTAGTTGTCTAAATTTACTCAAGTGGGAGCATTACTGTCATTCCCACAACTCTGTTGTGATCAAGTCAAATTCACCTTTCAAGTCACAAGTCATTTTTAGAAAACATCTGACAACGGAACAGTATGGCCATCCAACCGTCCATGACCGTGGACACAGCTATTCGAATAGTTTAACAATCTGCAGAGGTTGTACACTTCTGCCACAACTTTTGATTACATCCGTCAGGGATAGTCCTGAATAATCATACTCAATATGCGGATCATCAACCATTAACCTTTCACTTACATACCCTAGTATGGGCACCTCCCCTATGAGCTTGGCCTCCCAGCCATGGCAATCTGCCATCCTGGGAACTGCACATGGCTTGGGTAGGACATTCACCTCTATTTCACGTCATTTCACTTTTCACGGAGGCAGCCTCGACATAACCCCTATGACGCTTGTCCAGAGGGAACCCATACTAAAATACATAAATTTCCAGTTAAGCCCTACCCATTATCAGGTATTGTGGGGGTACTCTAAGTTGGAATGGTATCGCATCCGAACCCAACCATCAGTTTTTGTCAAATTCACCTTGTCATTCACAAGTCATGTTCACCTTCAAAACTTTCAGTAGAATGACTCATCATTCTAAGGTTTTCAAAGTCATTTGATTCACAAGTTCCCATCTAGAGTACTCAATTTTAGATTTAGCACTAGCAACTAGTCATGAGGGGTGCTAACTAAGTTTTTGCTCTCTAGGCTAAGTTTAATGCTCTTGTAGTACTCTATCTCTAGACCAAAGTTAACTATAAAAATAGGCCTTGATAAACAAAGTAAAAGATTGCAAGATGAAAACTTGGGCTTGGACAATCCTTAAACACAATAGTATTGCAAAGGTATCTTGCAAAAGTATAGCTTGTATTAGTAGAGCTTGCATTGGTAATAACTTGCCTTGATTGGTACAGTGATCAAAGTTTTCCTCCTCTTCTTCGTAGAAGACCTCCTCCTCCTCGTAGCCTTCGATACTAGCGTCTATACACGGATACGAGGTATACAATCACCAAACAATACTTACGTACTAGACTTAACACTCAAATGGTTCACACAAGAGGATCTAGCATCACACCATTTTTAACATTGTGGTTGGCTTTGTTTTCTTTTAAGAAAAATAATTTCCTCTCATTGAAAAACAAATACTAAGATTTAATTTCCTCAAATAATAAAGTATGAGATCATGTTGACCAAAGTCACCACTTCATATTTATCCATTTGGGAAAATGATTTAAATGAGATACTACATCTCATACAATTTAAATACTACTTTGGAAAAGATTTAATATTCTCAAGTAATAAAATATGAGGTCATGTAGACTAATGTCATCACCTCATATTGAATTACTTGGAAAGGTGATTTAAATGAGAGGATACCTCTCATAAGGTTTTATTAATATTTTTAAGTAATTTAAATGAGCTAGAAATGACCAGATAGCAATTATTTGAATCTAGCCCATGATCATAGGAAACATGTTGGAGATATGCCCAAGAGGCAATAATAAAGTGGTTATTATAATATCTTTGTGTTTATGATAAATGTTTACATACCATGCTATAATTGTATTAACCGAAACATTGATACATGTGTGTTATGTAAACAACAAGGAGTCCCTAGTAAGCCTCTTGTATAACTAGCTTGTTGATTAATGGATGATCATTGTTTCGTGATCATGAACATTGGATGTTATTAATAACAAGGTTATGTCATTAATTGAATGATATAATGGACACACACCCAAATGAGCGTAGCATAAGATCAAGTCATTAAGTTCAATTTGATATAAGCTTTCGATACATAGTTGCCTTAGTCCTTCGACCATGAGATCATGTAAATCACTTACACCGGAAGGGTGCTTTGATTACATCAAACGCCATTGCGTAAATGGGTGGTTATAAAGATGGGATTAAGTATTCGGAAAGTGTAAGTTGAGGCATATGGATCAATAGTGGGATTTGCCCATCCTGATGACGGATAGATATACTCTGGGCACTCTTGGTGGAATGTCATCTGATTACCTTGCAAGCATATGAATGGTTCATAAGAGATCACATACCACGGTACGAGTAAAGAGTACTTGTCGGTAACGAGGTTGAACAAGGTATGGAGATACCGATGATCGAACCTCGGACAAGTAAAATATCGCGAGACAAAGGGAATTGGCATCATATGTAAATGGTTCAATCGATCACTAAGTCATCGTTGAATATGTGGGAGCCATATTGGTTATTGCTCGGAGAGGAGTCTCGACCATGTCTGCATAGTTCGCGAACCGTAGGGTGACACGCTTAAGGTTCGATGTCGCATAAGTAGATTTGAATATGGTATGCAGACGAAGTTTGTTTGGAGTCTTGGATGTGATCCAGGATGTCACGAGGAGGTCCGGAATAGTCCGGAGAATAAGATTCATATAAGGGAAGATTTCTGGGTTTCGGAAATGTTCGGGATTTTTCCGGTGGTTGACTAGAAGGTTCTAGAAGGTTCCGGAGGGGTCCACCATGGGGCCCACGACCTAGGAGGCCTAGCATGGGCCGAGGGGATGCTCCCTGGCCTAATGGGCCAGGGGCACATGCCCCCCAAGGCCCAGGCCGGCCAACCCCTAGGGTTTCCCTAGGGGGGATCAACTTGGGGGAGGGGAAATCCCTCTCCCCCCTTTGGCCGCCGTCCCCCCTAACCCTAGATGGGAAAGGGGGGCCACCCCAGCCGACTGGCCCCCTATATAAAGAGGGGAGGGGGTGGCCGGCTGATACGTCTCCAACGTATCGATAATTTCTTATGTTCCATGCTACTTTATTGATGATACCTACATGTTTTATGCACATTATATGTCATATTTATGCATTTTCGGGAACTAACCTATTAACAAGATGCCGAAGAGCCGATTGCTTTGTTTTACTGCTGTTTTTGGTTTCAGAAATCCTAGTAAGGAAATATTCTCGGAATTGGACGAAACTTTCGCCCGGGGTCCTATTTTTGCACGAAGCTTCCGGAAGACCGAAGAGTCAACGAAGTGGGGCCACGAGGCAGCCGGGGGACGGGCGGCGCGGCCCAAGCCACGGCCGCGCGGCCCTACCCCTCGGGCACCTCGTGTGGCCCCCGACCTACCCTTCCGCCTACTTAAAGCCTCCGTCGCGAAACCCCCGGTACCGAGAGCCACGATACGGAAAACCTTCCGGAGACGCCGCCGCCGCGGAATCCCATCTCGGGGGATTCGGGAGATCGCCTCCGGCACCCTGCCGGAGAGGGGATTCATCTCCCGGAGGACTCTTCATCGCCATGATCGCCTCCGGAGTGATGAGTGAGTAGTTCACCCCTGGACCATGGGTCCATAGCAGTAGCTAGATGGTCGTCTTCTCCTTGTTGTGCTTCATTGTTGGATCTTGTGAGCTGCCTAACATGATCAAGATCATCTATCCGTAATTCTATATGTTGTGTTTGTCGGGATCCGATGGATAGAGAGTACTATGATTATGGTGATTATCAATCTATTGTTTATGTGTTGTTTATGATCTTGCATGCTCTCCGTTATTAGTAGAGGCTCTGGCCAAGTTTTTGCTCTTAACTCCAAGAGGGAGTATTTATGCTCGATAGTGGGTTCATGCCTTCATTGACACCTGGGATCGTGACGAGTAGGTTCTAAGGTTGTGATGTGCTTGTTGCCACTAGGGATAAAACATTGATGCTATGTCTAAGGATGTATTTGTTGATTACATTACGCACCATACTTAATGCAATTGTACTGTTGCTTAGCAACTTAATACTGAATGGTGTTCGGACGATAACTCGAAGGTGGACTTTTAGGCATAGATGCAGTTGGATGGCGGTCTATGTACTTTGTCGTAATGCCCAATTAAATCTCACTATATTTATCATATCATGTATATGCATTGTTATGCCTTTCTCTATTTGTCAATTGCCCGACTGTAATTTGTTCACCCAACATGCTTTTATCTTATGGGAGAGACACCTCTAGTGAACTGTGGACCCCGGTCCTATTCTTTACATAGCATACAATCTACTGCAATTGTGTTTTACTATTTTCTTTGCAAACATCTTCCACTCGATACGCTAAATCCTTTGTTACAGCAAGCGGTGAGATTGACAACCTCACTGTTTCGTTGGGACAAAGTACTTGGGTTGTGTTGTGCAGGTTCCGCGTTGGCGCCGGAATCCCTGGTGTTGCGCCGCATCACATTTCGCGACCATCAACCTTCAACGTGCTTCTTGGCTCCTCCTGGTTCGATTAAACCTTGGTTTCTTTCTGAGGGAAAACTTGCTACTGTGCGCATCATACCTTCCTCTTGGGGTTCCCAACGAACGTGTGAGTTACACGCCATCACCGGCCACCACACCCCATCATTGCCCCTCCTCTGGCCGCCTCTCTTCTCCACCATACGCTGCTCCGGCTTAGGCGAAGCCCTGCAGCTTTTCTTCCTCCACCTCCACCACCACGCCGTCGTGCTGCTGGAACTTAGAGGAGATCTACCACACCTCCGCTCCCCGCTGGAACGGGAGAGGAAGGAGCTTCATCGACACCGTACGCGCGACCGAGTATGGAAGTGCTGCCGGATTGCAGCACCGGGGACGATCGTCTACACCAACAACGAGATTAATCTCGTAGGTTTTGGAATCTTTGAGGGTTAGTCTCATCTCCATCTCGTTGCTTCTATCTTGTAGATTAGATCTTGGGTGTTCCATAGATTAGATCTGTTGGTTTTATTCGTCTTGCGGTAGGAAAATTTTTGTTTTCTATGCAACGAACCCCATCAGTGGTATCAGAGCCACGTCTATGCATAGATCTGTTGCACGAGTCGAACACAATGGTTTTGTGGGCGGTGATGCTTTTGTTGCTTTAGTTTGTGTACTTTGCATCTTGCGGGATGGTGGGATGAAGCGGCCCGGGCTAACTTTACATGACCGCGTCTCATGAGACTTGCTCCACACTTGACATGCAACTTGTATTGCATAAGTGGCTTTGCGGGTGTCTGTCTCTCCCACCATAGTGAAGATTACAATTTGCACTTTCTATTGTCAACACTAGTATCACCGTTGTGGTTCATGTTTGTAGGTAGATTGGATCTTACTCGAAAACCCTAAACCACTTAAAATATGCAAACCAAATTAGAGGCGTCTAACTTGTTTTTGCAGGGTTTGGTGATGTGATATGGCCATGATGTGATGATGACTATATTTGATGTATGAGATGTTCATTGTTGTATTATGGCAACCGGCAGGAGCCTAATGGTTGTCTTTAATTTTTGTTAAAGACCTGCGTGTCTATTCATCATGTAATAGCTTTATTTGAAGTAGTTGTTATAGTAGCTATAAGTGATGGACAACCATGAAGCGGCGCCACTGACCTTGACGCCATGCTGGTGATGATGGAGATCATGCATGTCTGTGCTTTGGAGATGGAGATCAAAAGCACAAGAAGAAAGGCCATATCATATCACACATTATGAATTGCATGTGATGTTAATCCTTTTATGCATCTTATTTTGCTTAGATCGCGACGGTAGCATTATAAGATGATCCCTCTCACTAAATATCAAGATAATAAAGTGTTCATCCTTAGTATGCACCGTTGCTAAGACTTGTCGTTTCGAAGCATCTCGTGATGATCGGGTGTGATAGACTCTACATGTGCATACAACGGGTGCAAGCCGATTTGCACACGCGGATACTAAGGTTGCCTTGACGAGCCTAGCATGTACAGACATGGTCTCGGAACACGGGATACCGAAAGGTAGAGCATGAGTCATATGAATGATATGATGAACACTTTGAGTGTTCGCCTTTGAAGCTACATCTTTTCTCGTGAAGATCGGACTTGGTGTAGTGGATTTGGTTCGTGTAATCACTAAGACAATGCGAGGGATGTTGTTTTGAGTGGGAGTTCACCTAGTTAATTTAAAATTAAAATTGAACTCATTTTATCATAAACTTAGTCTAAACTCTTTGGAAATATGTTGTAGATCATGGCGCCCCCCTCCATCAATTTTAACCAGTTCCTAGAGAAAGAAAAGCTTAAGGGCAATGGTAGCAACTTCACTGACTGGTTCCGTCATGTGAGGATTTTCCTCACTGGTGGAAGCCTGCAATATGTGCTCGATGCACCGCTAGGTTCCCCACCACCTCCTGCAGTATCCGAGGACATAAAGAATGTTTATGAGACTCGGGTAACTCGATACTCCGAAGTTCAGTGTGCCATCCTATGCAGCTTAGAGGCAGAGCTCCAAAAGCGTTTTTGAGCACCACGACCCTTGTGATATGATGCGTGAGCTCAAACTTATCTTTGAAACTCATGCGGCCGTGGAGAGCTATGAGGCCTCGAAACAGTTCTTTAGCTGCAATGATGGAAGAGGGCAGCTCCGTTAGTGAGCACATGTTCGCCATGTCCGGACAGGCGAAGAAGCTCAGTGTCATGGGGATGATGATCCCTAACCAGCTGGGTATTCATCGTGTCCTTCAATCACTGCCACCAAGTTACAAGAACTTCGTGATGAACTACAACATGCAGAACATGAATAAAGATTTACCTGAACTCTTTTCCATGCTGAAATCTACTGAAGTAGAGATAAAGAAGGAGAATCAAGTGTTGATGGTCAACAAGACCACCAGTTTCAAAAAGCAGGGCAAGCCTAACAAGGGTAACTTCAAGAAGGGCGGCAAGAAAGTTGCTGCACATCCTGAGAAGCCTAAGGCTGGTCCTAAACCTGAGACTGTGTGTTACTACTGCCAGGGGAAGGGGCACTCGAAGCGTAATTGCTCCAAATACTTGGCCGATCTGAAGAGCGGCCACGTCAAGAAGAAAGGTATATCTGATATACATATTATTGATGTCTATCTTACTGGTTCTCGTGGTAGTGCCTGGGTATTTGATACTGGTTCGGTTGCTCACATTTGTAACTCGAAACAGGAACTGCGGAATAAACGAAGCCTGGCGAGGGACGAGGTGACGATGCGTGTTGGAAATGGATCCAAAGTCGATGTGATCGCCGTCTGCATGCTCCCTCTACATCTACCTTCGGGATTAGTTTTAAACCTTAATAATTGTTATTTGGTACCTGCGTTGAGCATGAACATTATATCTGGATCTTGTTTGATGGAAGACGGTTATTCGTTTAAGTCTTGGAATCATGGTTGTTCGATTTATATGAGTAATGTCTTTTATGGCCATGCACCTGAGATGAATGGTTTATTCTTGTTAAATCTCGATAGTAGTGATACACATGTTCATAACATTGATGCTAAGCGAATTAAATTGAATGATAACTCTACTTATATGTGGCACTGTCGTCTTGGTAATATTGGAGTGAAGCGCATGAAGAAACTCCATTCCGATGGACTTCTTGAGTCACTTGACTTTGAGTCACTTGACAGATGCGAGGCATGTCTAATGGGAAAAATGACTAAGACTCCATTCTCTGGTACAATGGAGCGAGCTACAGACTTATTGGAAATCATACATACCGATGTGTGCGGATGATGGCGTGTAACTCACACGTTCGTTGGGAAACCCCAAGAGGAAGGTATGATGCGCACAGTAGCAAGTTTTCCCTCAGAAAGAAACCAAGGTTTAATCGAACCAGTAGGAGCCAAGAAGCACGTTGAAGGTTGATGGTCGCGAAATGTGATGCGGCGCAACACCAGGGATTCCGGCGCCAACTAGGAACCTGCACAACACAACCAAAGTACTTTGCCCCAACGAAACGAGTGAGGTTGTCAATCTCACCGGCTTGCTGTAACAAAGGATTAAACGTATCGAGTGGAAGATGTTTGCAAAGAAAACAGTAAAACAAGTAGATTGTATGCTTTGTAAAGAATAGGACCGGGGTCCACAGTTCACTAGAGGTGTCTCTCCCATAAGATAAAAGCATGTTGGGTGAACAAATTACAGTCGGGCAATTGACAAATAGAGAAAGGCATAACAATGCATATACATGACATGGTAAATATAGTGAGATTTAATTGGGCATTACGACAAAGTACATAGACCGCCATCCAACCGCATCTATGCCTAAAAAGTCCACCTTCGAGGTTATCGTCCGAACCCCCTCCGAGTATTAAGTTGCAAAGCAACAGACAATTGCATTAAGTATGGTGCGTAATGTAATCAACAACTACATCCTTAGACATAGCATCAATGTTTTATCCCTAGTGACAACAGCACAACACAACCTTAGAACTTTCTGTCACTGTCCCAGGTGTAAATGCAGGCATGAACCCACTATCGAGCATAAATACTCCCTCTTGGAGTTAAGAGTAAAAACTTGGCCGAGCCTCTACTAGTAACGGAGAGCATGCAAGATCATAAACAACACATGAACAATAGATTGATAATCACCATAATCATAGTACTCTCTATCCATCGGATCCCGACAAACACAACATATAGAATTACATATAGATGATCTTGATCATGTTAGGCAGCTCACAAGATCTAACAATGAAGCACAACAAGGAGAAGACGACCATCTAGCTACTGCTATGGACCCATGGTCCGGGGTGAACTACTCACTCATCACTCCGGAGGCGACCATGGCGGTGTAGAGTCCTCCGGGAGATGAATCCCCTCTCCGGCAGGGTGCCGGAGGTGATCTCCGAATCCCCCGAGATGGGATTCGCGGCGGCGGCGTCTCTCGTAAGGTTTTCCGTATCGTGGCTCTCGGCATCGGGGTTTTCGCGACGGAAGCTTTAAGTAGGCGGAGGGTCAACGCGAGGGGCCACACGAGGGGCCCGGGGGATAGGTCGGCGCGGCCGGGGCTTGGGCCGCGCCGGCCACCCCCCGGCTGCCTCGTGGCCCCACTTCGTTAGGTCTTCGGTCTTCCGGAAGCTTCGTGCAAAAATAGGACCCCGGGCGAAAGTTTCGTCCAATTCCGAGAATATTTCTTTACTAGGATTTCTGAAACCAAAAACAGCGAGAAAACGACAACTCGGCTCTTCGGCATCTTGTTAATAGGTTAGTTCCGGAAAATGCATAAATATGACATATAATGTGCATAAAACATGTAGGTATCATCAATAAAGTAGCATGGAACATAAGAAATTATCGATACGTTGGAGACGTATCAGCATCCCCAAGCTTAGTTCGCTCGTCCCGAGAGTGTAAAACGATAACAAAGATAATTTCCGAAGTGACATGCCATCATAATCTTGATCATACTATTTGTAAACATATGTAATGAATGCAGCGATCAAAGCAAAGGTAATGACATGAGTAAACAACTGAATCATAAAGCAAAGACTTTTCATGAATAGTACTTCAAGACAAGCATCAAT
>NC_061510.1:43569479-43588712 GCF_022539505.1 Lolium rigidum | reverse complement strand
CGACACACTAATCCAATGATGTATTTTTCATATTTATCCATTTTTTGAATCTTGTGAATCCCGAACGGATAAACACACATGCATGTCCAGTGGGCCACATGGGCCACCTCAGCGCGACAGGGATATGTCTAGATTGAGCGTGGGTATGATGAGCTTCGGTGTTTTTTGAGAATGTTTTTTCTCTTTTTTTTTCTTCTGCGGGTTTATGTTCGTAGATTGTCCCTAGGTTTTGTGAATTACAAACTGCTTTTACTTTTGAGATCTTCGCGTCGACGTCTTTTCAGAACTAGATCTCACGTTGATAGGTTTCGTGAAACCTTTTTGGTGTACTTCCAGAACTACCACAACTATACTTTGGGTGTACTTTGGATTTCAATCGTAGTTCTACTTCGGGTTCTTAGCATAACGTTGTACATCAGGTTTCATCACAACTATAACTCAGCTTATTTCAGATTTCAGTGCAACTATATTTTGATGTACTTCAGCTTTCAGCACAATTGTATTTCGGGTTTCAGCACAATTGTATTTCGGTGTACTTCGGATTTCAGCACAACTGTAGTTGGTGTATTTGGGGTATCCCTACAAATGTACTTGTATTTCATTGTACTTGTACTTTGGTGTACTTGTATTTCAGTACTAATATTTGTTTGTGTGAGTTAAACTATTTTCACACATTCTTAGTTTAATGCAATTGTCCTTGTTATGCCAAACATTGCAAAAGTTGTTACGCCGTTAATTGTGTGTGATGTCTCCCTGGTGACCTATAAGGCGTGGTTGGACCTAGTAGCATTACCTGTAGAACTATGCTAGCAGCACCTGCAGAACTATTCTAGCAGCTGTAACCCCAACTCTATCAGCAACCCATAATTGAACATCTCATTCAATTATATTTGGTTGCATGCATACACCATATGTACATACATTGCATATATTGCCATAGAGTTTCCATTGCTAGTAATACAAACCAGAAAGATACACAAAAGATGAGAATATTTATTTTTTCTTGGTTATCCTTTTTTATCTCTGTAATAATTATATACTTAACAAGGATAAAATAAGGTGGATACTTAACCCTTTGATCACAATCATCATGAAGATGTCACTGTTTTTTATACCTTTTCCGTAGGGGAATCGTGTGTCGTGTAATTATGTATATTAAGTTACACTACAAGAAAAGTTCTTATCAACAACGTCAATTTTTTGTCAGCTAAGAGGTGTTTTTCGTCTTCAATGAGCTTAAGCCGACGATATGGGTTTTGTGGTGCATATCGCGTCACCTAAAGATGCACCACGGTTTTTTCGGTCCATCGCGTTTGGGTGACCTTTGACCACGAAAAATCGGGCCGTTGCAAAAGATTTTGGGGAGGCCATTTGACCGCTGACTTCATGCAAACTGACACGTGGCAGACGCCGTTAACTATCCAGTAACGCCGTTAACCGGATGAAAACCTGTGGTAGATGGTAGGCCCACACGCCTGCCACACCTTAAGCAGGCCGACCCAATAAGCAATAATGGACGGGCCCATTTAGTTTGCGGGTCGGGCCAGCTGACATGGTGTGACTGGTCGACTATATAACTGGACTGGTCCATTAGGTACGTGGGATGGACCTAATTTCTTAGTTTGACTGGTCAAACCTTAAACCCTAAATGGGCCAACCCATTCAGCTCGTGGGCCGGCACATCGGAGTTGGTTTGACCGATCAACCATCTAGACGGCCCGACCCACTAAGCACGTGCCTGGCCGAATGTCTTTGTTTGACCGGTCAACAGGATAAATGGGCCGGCCCACTTAAGAAGTGGGCCGAGCCAAATTTCTATGTTTGCCCAGTCAACTGAAAAATTTGGATGGCCCAGTTTAGTTAATGAGACAACCCAGTCTAATCTTTTGTCTGGTCAACACGTTGAATGGGCCGACCCGTTCAGTAGATGAGCCGGCCCATAAGTATTTGAATCCCCGGTAGATAAGGACAAGGTGACCATAGGAATAGGGAAAAGATTACGGTGGAACCATTTTATAGTTAATAGTAGTGCGTAACCTAGGTCCTTAACTTGAGACTTCAAGATTCTGATGCCATATTGAATTGATACACTAGCCAAGTTTAGAAAAAACCAAACTGTTGAAAAGAGTTAGGCTATAGTGTATTTTAACACTTGTCACTCCTTCACTTCCGAGGTGTGCATTTCTTAATTATCTTATCCAGATTCATGTTCGTCCACAACACAGGCGGAGCTAGCTAAGGACATGGGTGTACAAATGTACACCCATTATTTTTTGGAGAAGATAAAGTATGTGTAAGTTTCATATAAGTTCGTACTAAAATATAGCTCACAACCATAAGTTAATCTCATAATTAATTAGTAAAACTGTAATCCCCTATCTCCCAAACCAAATTTCTTGCCTCCGCCCCAGTCCACAAACCACCAAAACAGAGAGAAATTAAAGGAGAATCTAAGGAAATATATTTCACTGAATTGTTTTCAGAGAACAATGACCAAGAAGCTATAGAGGCCCACGGATAGTTAGGAATGATGAGGTCAGCTGAGCACTTCTCGCCCAGTTGTACTTTTGGCCCGGCATTTGCTATTGTAGTTTGCAGGATCAAACTGCGATCGAAATCGACAGGAGAAATAAGAAAATGAAAAATTTCTGCCAACCAACGATAGAATACACAATCGGTTTATTTAATATTATATCATACATAGAGATAGTTTATTCCATTTTCATATAAGAAGAATCGCCACGTGCAGTAATACAGCAGCGTGATACACCAACAAAGTACATCTCTAACAAAAACTCTACCCTGTCCATGAACAAAAACTCTCTCTAATGCTACCGTGGTAGAAAACCATGCTCTGTTCATGTCGCCTGATCCATCATCGCCACTAGTGCCAATATCAGCAGAGGAAGTAGAATTTGCCGCGAAACCAATCCTGGAAACGTTTAATCACAGGCAATAAGTAATAACAGTGAGTTAACTGGTGCAGAACAGATAGTCATGCAGATGTTCATATAGTATATCTGAAGGAAGCTCTTTTCTACCTGGAGCAGGCGCATTGCAGTTGTTAGAAACGCTTGCGGAGCCAGCTGGTGGTGCCGCAGAAGTGGAGTTTGAGGATGGGAGGATCCCAAGGGCCGCGCAATTTGCTCCATAAGAACCTGAAATGATGCCAGGAGTTGGAGCTGAGACACATGGTTTTTTGTACATAAGTGAATTTGATAATGTCTCTTTTCGTCTTACATTCGTGAAAGCAAGGCATTGTGGTCATGTTCAGAACATTGCTGAAGCCCTCCTTGCACTCGCAGTGGTAGCTGAGTCCCGTGCCGTTCTTGCATGTGCCCCCGGAGCCACAATAAGCTAACTCACAAGCTGTATATAGGATTCCAGACATTGAGGTCAACCAATATGATTGCAGATTAAATGAAAATCCTGATCACAAAATATTAAAACCGAAAACCCAAAAGTGTAAGGTTCAGTATTTACGGTCTGCTGAGAGGGAGAAATTTTTGGGCAAAGGCGCTGGTGATGGTGCCGAAGTGTCATTAGAACATGAGCGATCTATGGTACCTGCAGAGATATGTTTTGCTCGATTATTATATGGGATGATATAGCATTACTGTGCTCTCTATGCATCGGACTAGTAAACATAAGTGACACAAGATAACTCTGAAGATGACCCTCTTGATTCAAAATGATAATCTAACGAAAGCTACTTTCATCTCTGTTTTCTGCCTGATAGAGACGCATGTTAAAATTATGAACCCTGGTTGTTTTGGTGAACAAAGACATGTTATTCTTCTCGAGTAGAGTGTGACACGATGGCACATAGAGAGTCTGAAGATGACACTGCATGCTGATACAACAAAATAAATTCCGTCTCTCAGAAAAAAATCCGAAGATGACACGGACACTTGGGCAGTCTAACTTGTCCTTCTATCTGCCTGATGGAGACTGATGTCAAAATCACGCGTAGCCTGGTTATTTTGGTAAAAGAGACAGCAAACCGACTGGAGAAACCGCGTTTGTTGCACGTCTCGTTGGCCCAATGAAATTTGTGCAGGTTCAGTGCAAAATTGACTTTCTTCAGTCTAAAAAGTGGATATTCTTTTGGAGTACAAACGTGAGTGTTCCCTTGCATAGCTCTGCACTAGTGCACTTCCACATTATGTATCCGAGACTCATAAAAAATCATGATGTGTGCATGCATAAATCATTCCACGTTCTGAAAATAATCCCGCAACAAAAATCTGATATGTATTCGGAACCTAACTGCTGGTCAGAATTACTCATTTTCTGCAGGTACAGGCAGGACATGACCTATATCATCTGTTCCCAAACTGTAGATTTTGCGCACGACTACAGAAAAAAGTTGCTAACAAACATCACGAAACGCAGGTGGCATATGCAGTTATGCATCACACTAGTACAGCACACGGTGCCAACTTTTGTGGGCTGGCCTGCCTGGCCATTGATGAAAGAAGCGTGATGCACTTACAGTTGGGGATGACGCAGGGCAGGAACCTGAGGTCGTCGCCGACGTGCATCTGCGTCCATCCGGGGTCGCAGTCGCACCTGTACCCCGGCAGCCCCGAAGTCACCGTGCAGTTCCCCTTCCCGCAAGCCACCGCCTTGCATAGCGACCCTGCTCGTGCAATAGTCGAGATCGTAACGGGGTTGGGTTGGCGAAAAGAAGTTCAGAGAAGTGCGCGAGGAGGCTTTAGTTACCCATGACGGGGGCGAGAAGGGGGCTGAGAGGGGAGAAGAAGTCGGCGACGGCAACCCTGGCGGTAGTGACCGAGAGGATCAGCACCAACGCGGCGGCGCCGCCGGCGAACCGTCTCATCTTGGTTTCTTGATTTCCGACTCTGCAGTGACTCCGCTCTGCGAGTAGACCACTAGCGCTGCTGCCCGTTGGTCTATGCTCCTCCGTGTGTGGGCGGTTGTTATCGATGGAGTTTAAAGAGGAAGAGGAGATGCGTACGGTTAGTTGGTAGATGATGAGATGAGCTTTTATGGGGGCTCTCCCTCCAGGATTGACTAGGCACCAGCATTATGGCAAAGTCAAGCTGGGTTCGGCGCGAGATCGAGATGACGCGACGGCCGTCGATGACTGACCTGGACCAATCAAAAACTTATTTTGAGGATATATATTTCTTTTTTTTGCGGGGTAAATATAGTATATTAACTAAGTAGCAAAAGGAAAACATGAATTGCAAAACATTGTTGCCACGGTGCCGCTCGATCCAAAATTCAGAACACAAAAAATGTAATTTTTTTTGAGAAACTAAAAAGAAAGTGTGAAATTGGTTGCATTGCATGCACCACATGGAAGATATAAACATTATTTATATACACATCAAGAAAAAACACAAAAAATTGCTTGAAGGGTTATGTGCTATTGTGTTTGGCATAGTTATCACATAAATTTATATTAAAAAATATCATTATCAAATTATTATAGAAAGTATTATGATTTGGGTTAAAAGGTTAAATGGAATTGTGCAAAGTTGTCTAAAGGTAAAAGTTTAGTCCTTACAAAGTATCATGATTGACAATATTGCAAACAAAACACCCTAACCTTTAGTTCTTGAAGTCAGCATCTAAACTTAATGATCTCAGTCATTTCTAAACATGGATTTGTTCAACACACTACGAAAATCTTATCCCGACCCGGATCACTTTCCACCCACATTGGCATTCCTGGCCCCCTCCTTTCAGTCCGTTCTTTTCTCTACGGCGGCCATGGTGTGCTTGTCACCCACAACACCATACTTGAACCTTTTTTTTTGCCTCATGTACATCATCGACATGCGACAAGGAGCTAGACACACTTAAAGCCTAGATTGTGTTGTCGTAGCATCATCACTATACAAGCTCAATCACGTCGACCATGCCCTAACCCAGTATCCATAGATCAACGGGGGCGTGAGCTTGCATGGCATGAGTGGAAGACGCGTGCTAGCGGACGAAAAGTAGACATCTCTTGCAGCCGTGTCAAATGGCGTAGTGAAGAAGAGTTCGACAACAACCTTCGACGCTTGTGGACTAGGACCCATGACGCCTTCACTTTGCCTAAAAATGCAAAGGTGGTGGGAGGAGGTTGTTTTGTCGAAGACTCCATACACATGTGACCGTGATTGAGCTCGAGGAGGAAGCAACCACTACGCCGGGGCATGCACGGATGTGAGGTAGGCGACATTCGTGACATATATGCACATAGAGAATAGGTTGATGTGTGTCTATTTCAGACCTTTTTCTTAGTGTTGGTGGCTCAAACGGTCATAAGTTTATGGCGATTTTTCTACCAAATCGCCATAGTGTTCGTCATTAGGGATGGTCAAATTCCATGCATTTATGGCAATATGTGTCAAAAAGGTCATATTAATTTTATCGCACGAAATAGACATAAAATGAGAACATACTTGACGGCGCTCTTTCTAGTCGTGACCAAATCTAATGATATGAATGGTATTAGATGGACGCATGAGCAATTTCTCCTACGCATCAGCTGGTTGATGTGCCCATTTGGCAATGAAACCCTAGGTTGATGTATGTGACACACTCTTGGATATGGGCCTACTTTAGAGATACTTCCTCCGTCTATATTTGGACAGGGGAGTTGTACTTACCAACATTTTACTTACACTTTTTAGAAATGGGGGAAATATCGTCTCAGCTTCTGCATCCAAGGGATGCACACGGCTTTTTTATTAGATTATTCACAACACCTTACAATAGCAATACTGTAACAACCCAAATTTTCAAAACAAAGAAAAATCAAATTCCAATTATCAAACATTTGGAGCCAACAAAAACTTGAATTTAATTATTTTGTGTGCATAGTGTTCATGCATGAATATTTTGATGTTACCATTAATGTTTGTTTGACGTGTTTGAAAATGTGTCTAAACCCTAAACCATGCACCTTTTGATCAAACAGAAACCAAGCAAAAGAAAATAAAATAAAAATAGAATCTTATATGAGCATGTGGACACATTTGCAAATCTTAACCTATGCCATGATTACTTTGTGTAAATGGTTTGAAAACATTAATGAACCCAAAACAATACCATTTGAGTCAAAGAAAAGAAAAACAAATAAAAAGAAAATCAAAAATCAAGTCACATATGATAATGGTCACTTTTGACAATTTTATCAGGATGCCTACTTTGAGCCCCTGTGGTTAACATTTTCTAAACTAAACTTTCCCATTTCTTTGCTCATCATCCACGAACACATCAAAGTGATTACATTGGTGTTGACCAACCTTGCAAATTCATTTTCAATTGCTTATAATAAGCATTCAAAGTAGCAACATTGAAACAGATTTAAGATCATCCCAAATTTGAATTTCACCAAATCAACTTCATTTTGCAAACCAATGTCACCAAGAGATGCCAAACATTATTTGATTCACACCCATAAAATATTTTGCCAAAATTAAAATTTAAATTTCTTGCGGCCATTAACACAAACACCTTGTGTGCAAGAATCATATAAGCACATACACTCTAAAAACCAGTGGGTCTTAGCCTAAACCATCACCTCAATTGTCAACCACAGTGCCTCCTTGAACCCTTTGAACAATGCCAAGCACCAGCACCAATGATCACTGATGATTTCATCATGCCAAGCCCATGCCGTGAGCTCATGCCACTCCTCCATGCCACCCCTCTCTGGTTGACCTCAGCATGTCCTGGAGCTTCCCCTTCCTCTACTGAACCTGCTGGTACCAGCCATTGGCCAAGGAGAGACGAGCACAGCCCAGGCCAGTACACACCCAGGTCACCCAGTGACGCCAGGACCGGCATGGTCGCGACGCACGGGCATGCCAGAGCACGACGTTGCCCCGTGGACTCCGTCCTCGCCTTGACCCCTGCTTCCGCCCTGAGCATCGCCACGACACCAGGAACACGCCAGACAACCTCTCTCTCTCCCCCGTGACCTGTCGCCATCGTGATCATTGCCGACGATCGCCACGATACCGCCAGACGCATCATGCTCCCCATCGCGTTGGACCTCCATTTTCTGTGCCGAGACGCGCGTGATGATCGCCATGACGTAGAGAGCAGCGCTGTGTCCTCGTCATGATCGACCTGTCCGTGAGCCTCGGCACCTCTCGCCCGCTATAAATAGAGGACTCCCCCGCTCGATTTCTTCACACCATTCTCTTCCCCTCCTCTCACTGAGCCTCCTTGAGCACTACTCCGTCCCAATTTGACACACAACACCCCAATTGCTTGCCGGAGTTCCACCGGAGCCGTCGCAGAAGGAGCTGGAGTTGCAGCGCATCCCCGGAGCTGCCGCGACCACCATCGGCTTCCTCGTCGTCGACAACGCCGATCTACCTCATCCCTGAGCTCCGCCGGCCACCGGTGAGCCCTCCGACCCCCTAGGTTCGCCGCCAGTAGGGTTTGAGCTCGCCGTCGATGACGACGAGCCTCGGCCGTCCGATTGTCTTTTAATCCAACGGCCATCTGTGCGTACCGTTTCGGTGCGGGTTAAGTGACGCTGACGTGTGAGGCCTTCTGTCAGGCGGCTCGCGTGCATCGTGAGCACAGTTGGGCCGGCCCAGTTAGTTTCCCGCGTAACAAGATGCCGCAGTGCCAGTTCCTATTTTCTGCTGTTTTTGATTTCAGAAAAGTTAGTTTACGAATATTCTCGGAATTGGACGAAACAAAAGCCCATGGTCTTATTTTCCACGGAGTCTTCCAGAACACCGAAGGGCCACGAGACGGCCACCCAATAGGGCGGCGTGGCCCCACCTCTGGCCGCGCCGCCATATGGTGTGGGCCCCTCGGGCGCCCCCCTTCGCTGCCCCTTCGTCTATTTATTCCCTCCGCGAAAACCCTAGTACCGAGAGCCACGATACGGAAAAAGTTCCAGAGACGCTGCCGCTGTCAACCCCATCTCGGGGGTTCAGAAGATCGCCTCCGGCACCCTGCCGGAGAGGGGAATCATCACCGGAGGGCTCTACACACCATGCCCGCCTCCGGACTGGTGCGTGAGTAGTTCATCCTTGGACTACAGGTCCATAGCAGTAGCTAGATGGTTGTCTTCTCCTCTTGTGCTATCATGTTTAGATCTTGTGAGCTGCCTATCATGATCAGGATCATCTATTTGTAATGCTACATGTCGTGTTTGTTGGGATCCGATGAATATTGAATACTATGTCAAGTTGATTATTGATCTATCATATATGTGTTATTTATGTTCTTGCATGCTCTCCGTTGCTAGTAGAGGCTCTGGCCAAGTTGATACTTGTGACTCCAAGAGGGAGTATTTATGCTATATAGTGGGTTCATGTCTCCATTGAATCTGGGGGAATGACAGCAACCCCTAAGGTTGTGGATGTGCTGTTGCCACTAGGGATAAAACATCGATGCTTTGTCTAAGGATATTTGTGTTGATTACATTACGCGCATTACTTAATGAAATTGCCTATTGTTTGCAACTTAATACTGGAGGGGGTGCGGATGCTAACCTGAAGGTGGACTTTTTAGGCATAGATGCATGCTGGATGGCGGTATATGTTCTTTGTCGTAATGCCCTAAGTAAATCGCATAGTAGTCATCATGATATGTATATGCGTCTCTATTCTGTCAATTGCCCAACTGTAATTTGTTCACCCAACATGCTATTTATCTTATTGGAGAGACGCCACTAGTGAACTGTGGACCCCGGTCCTTTCTTTTACATCTGAAATACAATCTACTGCAATAACCGTTCTCTATTTTTTTCTACAAGCAAACATAATTCTCCACACCATACGTTTAATCCTTTGTTTTCAGCAAGCCGTTGAGATTGACAACCTCACTGTAAGTTGGGGCAAAGTAGTTTGATTGTGTTGTGCAGGTTCCACGTTGGCGCCGGAATCACTGGTGTTGCGCCGCACTACACTCCTCCACCAACAACCTTCACGTGGCCTTCATCTCCTACTGGTTCGATAAACCTTGGTTTCTTACTGAGGGAAAACTTGTTGCTGTGCTCATCATACCTTCCTCTTGGGGTTCCCAACGGACGTGTGCTTTACCGTCACAAGGAGCTGCCTCTACGCCGCAGCACGCGCCCATTTAATTCAAACTCGATTTAATTCTTTTAAACTAAATTCAAATACTGATGCCCTGTTCAAAATTCAATAGAAAATCTGCTAAGTCAAATTGGATGATTCAATATTTGTGAGAAAGTAGATCAAATTATCTATCCAACCCAATTAGTCTCAACCCTTGAATCATTACAGAGCAGTTGCAATAAAAATAACAAGGCAGTACCTTTTCAAACTTCAATTTTTTTTATCAAATCAACCATAATTCATTTTGAGTTGATTCCAACTCTCAAAAATAATATTTCATATTTTCTATCTGAATATATAAAAATACGACATGGTTGTTTTGATGGGGTTCGTTGCATAGAAAACAAAAAAAATTCCTACCGCAAGACGAATAAAACCAACAGATCTAATCTATGGAACACCCAAGATCTAATCTACAAGATCGAAGCAACGAGATGGAGATGAGACTAACCCTCGAAGATTCCAAAACCTACGAGATTAATCTCGTTGTTGGTGTAGACGATCGTCCCCGGTTGTGCAATCCGGCAGCACTTCCGTACTCGGTCGCGCGTACGGTGTCGATGAAGCTCCTTCCTCTCCTGTTCCAGCGGGCAGCGGAGGTGTGGTAGATCTCCTCCAAGTTCCAGCAGCACGACGGCGTGGTGGTGGAGGTGGAGGAAGAAAAGCTGCAGGGCTTCGCCTAAACCGGAGCAGCGTATGGTGGAGGAGAGAGGCGGCCAGAGGAGGGGCAATGATGGGGTGTGGTGGCCGACCACCCCCTCTTCTCTTTATATAGGGGGCCAGTCGGCTGGGGTGGCCCCCCTTTCCCATCTAGGGTTAGGGGGGCGGCGGCCAAAGGGGGGAGAGGGATTTCCCCTCCCCCAAGTTGATCCCCCCGGGGAAACCCTAGGGGTTGGCCGGCCTGGGCCTTGGGGGGCATGTGCCCCTGGCCCATTAGGCCAGGGAGCATCCCCTCGGCCCATGCTAGGACTCCTAGGTCGTGGGCCCCATGGTGGACCCCTCCGGAACCTTCTAGAACCTTCCAGTCAACCACCGAAAAAATCCCGAACATTTCCAAAACCCAGAAATCAACTTCCGTTATATGAATCTTATTCTCCGGACTATTCCGGACCTCCTCGTGACATCCTGGATCACATCCGAGACTCTGAACAAACTTCGTCTCCATACCATATTAAAATCTACTTATGCGACATCGAACCTTAAGCGCGTCACCCTACGGTTCGCGAACTATGCAGACATGGTCGAGACTCCTCTCCGAGCAATAACCAATAGCGGGATCTGGAGATCCATAATGGCTCCCACATATTCAACGATGACTTAGTGATCGATTGAACCATTTACATATGATGCCAATTCCCTTCGTCTCGCGATATTTTACTTGTCCGAGGTTCGATCATCGGTATCTCCATACCTTGTTCAACCTCGTTACCGACAAGTACTCTTTACTCGTACCGTGGTATGTGATCTCTTATGAACCATTCATATGCTTGCAAGCTAATCAGATGACATTCCACCGAGAGGGCCCAGAGTATATCTACGTCACCAGGATGGACAAATCCCACTATTGATCCATATGCCTCAACTTACACTTTCCGAATACTTAATCCCATCGGACTAAGGCAACTATGTATCGAAAGCTTATAGCAAATTGAACTTAATGACTTGATCTTATGCTACGCTCATTTGGGTGTGTGTCCATTATATCATTCAATTAATGACATAACCTTGTTATTAATAACATCCAATGTTCATGATCACGAAACCATGATCATCCATTAATCAACAAGCTAGTTATACAAGAGGCTTACTAGGGACTCCTTGTTGTTTACATAATACACATGTATTAATGTTTCGGTTAATACAATTATAGCATGGTATGTAAACATTTATCATAAACACAGAGATATTATAATAACCACTTTATTATTGCCTCTTGGGCATATCTCCAACAGTCTCCCACTTGCACTAGAGTCAATAATCTAGATTACATTGTAAGGTACCTAACACCCATGGCATTCTGGTGTTGGTCATGTTTTGCCCTAGGGAGAGCTTTAGTCAACGGATCTGCAACATTCCGATCTGTGTGTACTTTGCAAATCTCTACTTCACCATCTTCGATGTACTCGCGAATCGAATGAAAACGCAGCTTGATATGCTTTAGCTTCTTGTGTGACCTTGGTTCCTTTCCATTGGCGATGGCACCCGTGTTGTCACAATAAATGACTAGCGGGTCCAATGCACTAGGAACCACACCAAGCTCAACAATGAACCTCTTCATCCATACCGCTTCCGATGAAGCCTCTGAAGCTGCTATGTATTCAGATTCTGTTGAAGATTTCGCCACCGTGCACTGCTTGGAACTACTCCAGCTTATTGCCGCACCATTCAATATAAACACGTACCCAGACTAAGACTTAGAGTCATCAGGATCGGTGTTCCAACTTGCATCGGTGTAACTGGTTACAACGAGATCTTGGTCACCGCCATAACAAAGAAACATATCCTTAGTCCTTTTCAAGTACTTCAGGATATTCTTGACCGCTGTCCAGATGTTCCATCCCTGGATCACTTTGATATCTCGCTGGTCAAACTAACAAGATGTGCGATATCCGGTCTAGTACACAAGCATGGCATACATGATAGAGCCTATCGCCGAAGCATAGGGGATCTTGCTCATCCTCTCTCTTTCATCTGCCGTAGCCGGACCTTGAGTCTTACTCAAGACCTTACCTGGCAACATAGGTAAGAACCCTTTCTTGCTTTCATCCATTCTAAACTTCTTTAGAATCTTGTCCAGATATGTACTTTGTGAAAGGCCTATTAGGCATCTTGATCTATCTCTATAAATCTTGATGCCTAAAATGTACGCTGCTTCACCAAGGTCTTTCATTGAAAAATACTTAGTCAAATAACCTTTAACGCTGCTTAATAGTTCTATATCATTCCCAATCAATAATATGTCATCTACATATAATATCAGGAACGCTACAGAGCTCCCACTCACTTTCTTGTAAATACAGGCCTCACCATGAGTCAGTATAAAACCGAAGTCTTTGATCACTCTATCAAAGCTTAGGTTCCAACTCCGGGATGCTTGCTTCAGTCCATAAATGGAACGCTGAAGTTTGCATACCTTGTCGACATTTTCGGGATCGACAAAACCTTTGGGTTGTACCATATACAACTCTTCCTCAATATCTCCATTAAGGAACGCCGTTTTGACATCCATCTCGCCAAATCTCATAATCAAAAAATGCAGCTATTGCTAACAAAATCCTCACGTACTTTAGCTTCGCTACGGGTGAGAAAGTCTCATCGTAGTCAACTCCTTGAATTTGTCGGAAACCCTTTGCGAAAAGTCGAGCTTTATAGACAGTAATATTACCATCAGCATCTGTTTTTCTCTTGAAGATCCATTTATTCTCGACAGCCTTGCGGCTATCAGGTAAGTCTACCAAAGTCCATACTTTGTTATCATACATGGATCCCATTTCGGATTTCATGGCTTCTTTCCATTTGTTGGAATCTGGGCTCATCATCGCTTCTTCATACGTCACAGGGTCTTCATCATTGTCGTCCACAATCATGACATTTAGACAGGGATCATACCAATCAGGAGTGGTACGTTCCCTCGTCGATCTACGAGGTTCAGTAGCTTCCTCGTTCGAAGTTTCATGATCATCATCATTTGCTTCCTCTCCTATCGGTGCAGGCTGCGCAGGAACTTCTTCCGGCACTACGCTACTCTGATCTATGAGAGAAGGTTCATTAACCTCGTCGAGTTCTACTTTTCTTCCAGTCACTTCTTTAGTGAGAAACTCCTTCTCAAGAAAGGATCCGTTCTTGGCAACAAAGATTTTGCCTTCGGATCTGTGATAGAAAGTATATTCAATAGTTTCCTTAGGGTATCCTATGAAGACGCATTTCTCTGCTTTGGGTTCTAGCTTGTCAGGTTGTAACTTTTTTACATAAGCTTCGCAACCCCAAACTTTAAGGAATGACAGCTTAGGTTTCTTCCCAAACCATAATTCATACGGCGTCGTTTCAATGGATTTAGATGGTGCCCTATTTAAAGTGAATGCGGCTATCTCTAATGCATAACCCAAAAACAATAATGGAAAATCGGTAAGAGACATCATAGAACTAAGTATATCTAAGAGAGTTCGATTACGACGTTCGGACACACCATTGCGCTGTGGTGTTCCCGGTGGTGTCAACTGTGAAAGTATTCCGCATTTGTTTAAATGCATGCCAAACTCATAACTCAGATATTCGCCTCCGCGATCGTAACGCTAGAAACTTAATCTTCTTGTTACGTTGATTTTCTACTTCACTTTGGAATTCCTTGAACTTCTCAAAAGTCTCGGACTTATGTTTCATAAAGTAAATATATCCATATCTACTCAGATCATCCGTGAAGGTTAGAACATAAAGATAACCACCGCGCGATGCTACACTCATTTGTCCGCTGATACGTCTCCAACGTATCGATAATTTCTTATGTTCCATGCTACTTTATTGATGATACCTACATGTTTTATGCACATTATATGTCATATTTATGCATTTTCTGGAACTAACCTATTAACAAGATGCCGAAGAGCCGGTTGCTGTTTTCTGCTGTTTTTGGTTTCAGAAATCCTAGTAAAGAAATATTCTCGGAATTGGACGAAACTTTCGCCCATGGTCCTATTTTTGCACGAAGCTTCCGGAAGACCGAAGACCTAACGAAGTGGGGCCACGAGGCAGCCAGGGGTGGCCGGCGCGGCCCAAGCCTCGGCCGCGCCGACCTATCCCCCGGGCCCCTCGTGTGGCCCCTCGCGTTGACCCTCCGCCTACTTAAAGCTTCCGTCGCGAAAACCCCAGTACCGAGAGCCACGATACGGAAAACCTTACAGAGACGCCGCCGCCGCGAATCCCATCTCGGGGGATTCTGGAGATCACCTCCGGCACCCTGCCGGAGAGGGGATTCATCTCCCGGAGGACTCTACACCGCCATGGTCGCCTCCGGAGTGATGAGTGAGTAGTTCACCCCTGGACCATGGGTCCATAGCAGTAGCTAGATGGTCGTCTTCTCCTTGTTGTGCTTCATTGTTAGATCTTGTGAGCTGCCTAACATGATCAAGATCATCTATATGTAATTCTATATGTTGTGTTTGTCGGGATCCGATGGATAGAGAGTACTATGATTATGGTGATTATCAATCTATTGTTCATGTGTTGTTTATGATCTTGCATGCTCTCCGTTACTAGTAGAGGCTCGGCCAAGTTTTTACTCTTAACTCCAAGAGGGAGTATTTATGCTCGATAGTGGGTTCATGCCTGCATTTACACCTGGGACAAGTGACGAAAGTTCTAAGGTTGTGTTGTGTCTGTTGCCACTAGGGATAAAACATTGATGCTATGTCTAAGGATGTAGTTGTTGATTACATTACGCACCATACTTAATGCAATTGTCCGTTGCTTTGCAACTTAATACCTGGAGGGGTTCGGACGATAACCTCGAAGGTGGACTTTTTAGGCATAGATGCAGTTGGATGGCGGTCTATGTACTTTGTCGTAATGCCCAATTAAATCTCACTATATTTACCATGTCATGTATATGCATTGTTATGCCTTTCTCTATTTGTCAATTGCCCGACTGTAATTTGTTCACCCAACATGCTTTTATCTTATGGGAGAGACACCTCTAGTGAATCGTGGACCCCGGTCCTATTCTTTACAAAGCATACAATCTACTTGTTTTACTCGTTTTCTTTGCAAACATCTTCCACTCGATACGTTTAATCCTTTGTTACAGCAAGCCGGTGAGATTGACAACCTCACCGTTTCGTTGGGGCAAAGTACTTTGGTTGTGTTGTGCAGGTTCCTAGTTGGCGCCGAATCCCCGGTGTTGCGCCGCATCACATTTCGCGACCATCAACCTTCAACGTGCTTCTTGGCTCCTACCTGGTTCGATTAAACCTTGGTTTCTTTCCGAGGGAAAACTTGCTACCGTGCGCATCATACCTTCCTCTTGGGGTTTCCCAACGAACGTGTGAGTTACACGCCATCAAGCATAATTTTCTCGGCGCCGTTGTCGGGGAGATCAAGACACGCCTGCAAGGGGAGTCTCCACTTCTCAATCTCTTTACTTTGTTTTTGTCTTGCTTTATTTTATTTACTACTTTGTTTGCTGCACCTAAACAAAACACAAAAAAATTAGTTGCTAGTTTTACTTTATTTACTGTCTTGCTCTCTATATCAAAAACAAAAAAAAATTAGTTACTTGCATTTAATTTATTTTGTTATCATGTCTAGTCCTGTACTTGTTTTTGTTTACACTAGTTAGGCATAATGGAAAACAACAAAAATATGAGAGATCTTTATGAACTTTATCTTGAATTAGGACATGATGTGTTTGAAGAAAGAATTAAGAAACCCATGGAACTTTATATGCATGCTAATGGGAATGTTATTACTATGAATGCTTTGAACACCATTGTTGCTAATGCTATGGAAAATTCTAAGCTTGGGGAAGCTGGTTTTGATGAGCATGATATTTTTAGTCCCCAAGCATTGAGGAGAAAATTTACTTTGATGATACTATGCCTCCTATATTTGATGATGAGAATAATAATGATAGCTACTTTGTTGAATTTGCTCCCACTACAACTAATAAAATTGATTGTGCCTATGTGGAGAGTAATAATTTTATGCATGAGACTCATGATAAGAATGCTTTATGTGATAGTTATATTGTTGAGTTTGCTCATGTTGCTACTGAAAGTTATTATGAGAGAGGAAAATATGGTTGTAAAAATTTTCATGTTACTAAAACACCTCTCTATGTGCTGAAATTTTTGAAGCTAAACTTGTTTTATCTTCCTATGCTTGTTACTTTGCTCTTCATGAACTTGTTTATTTACAAGATTCCTATGCATAGGAAGCATGTTAGACTTAAATGTGTTTTTAATTTGCCTCTTGATGCTCTCTTTTGCTTCAACTCTTATTTCTTGCGAGTGCATCATTAAAACTGCTGAGCCCATCTTAATGGCTATAAAGAAAGAACTTCTTGGGAGATAACCCATGTGTTTTTTTACTACAGTACTTTGTTTTATATTTGAGTCTTGGAAGTTGTTTACTACAGTAGCAACCTCTCCTTATCATGTTTTTGTGCCAAGTAAAGTTTCTATGTCAAAGTTGATGTTATATTTGGGATTACTGCGCAGAAACAGCATTGCTGTCTGTCACGAATCTGGGCACAGTTCCCTGTAGAAAATTCGAAAAAATCTGCCAATTTACGAGCGTGATCCTCAGATATGTACGCAACTTTCATTAGTTTTGAGTTTTTCCATTTGAGCAAGTCTAGTGCCAGCTTTAAATTCGTCTTTACGGACTGTTCTGTTTTTGACAGATTCTGCCTTTTATTTCGCATTGCCTCTTTTGCTATATTGGATTTATTTCTTTGATCCACTAATGTCCAGTAGCATTATGCAATGTCCAGAAGTGAAAATAATGATTGTGTCACCTCTGAATATGTGAATTATTAATTGTGCACTAACCCTCTAATGAGTTTGCTTGAAGTTTGGTGTGAAGGAAGTTTTCAAGGGTCAAGAGAGGAGTATGATATACTATGATCAAGAGGAGTGAAAGCTCTAAGCTTGGGGATGCCCCCGTGGTTCACCCCTGCATATTTTAAGAAGACTCAAGCGTCTAAGCTTGGGGATGCCCAAGGCATCCCCTTCTTCATCGACAACATCATCAGGTTCCTCCCCTGAAACTATATTTTTATTCAATCACATCTTGTGTTCTTTACTTGGAGCGTCGGTTTGTTTTCGTTTTTGTTTTTGTTTGAATAAGATGGATCCTAGCATTCACTTTGTGGGAGAGAGACACGCTCCGCTGTTGCATATGGACACATGTGTCCTTAGGCTTTACTCATAATGTTCAAGGCGAAGTTTCTTCTTCGTTAAATTGTTATATGGTTGGAATTGGAAAATGCTACATGTAGTAATTCTAAAATGTCTTGGATAATGTGATACTTGGTAATTGTTGTGCTCATGATTAAGCTCTTGCATCATATGCTTTGCACCCATTAATGAAGAAATACATAGAGCTTGCTAAAATTTGATTTGCATATTTGGTTTCTCTAAGGTCTAGATAATATCTAGTATTGAGTTTTGAACAACAAGGAAGACAATGTAGAGTCTTATAATGTTTACAATATGTCTTTTATGTGAGTCTTGCTGCACTTGTTCATCCTTGAGTTTGCTTCAAATAACCTTGCTAGCCTAAACCTTGTATCGAGAGGGAATACTTCTCATGCATCCAAAATCCTTGAGCCAACTACTATGCCATTTGTGTCCACCATAACTACCTACTACATGGTATTTCTCCGCCATTCCAAAGTAAATTGCTTGAGTGCTACCTTTAAAATTCCATCATTCACCTATGCAATATATAGCTCATGGGACAAAATAGCCTTAAAAACTATCGTAGTATTGAATATGTACTTATGCACTTTATATTTTATTAAGTTGCTTGTTGTGCGATAACCATGCTTCGAGGGAACGCCATCAACTATTGTTGAATATCATGTGAGTTGCTATGCATGTCCGTCTTGTCCGAAGGTCTATCATTTTAGTGGTTGGAGCATGCAAAATTGTTAGAGAAGAACATTGGGCCGCTAACTAAAGCCATGAACCATGGTGGAAGTTTCAGTTTTGGACATATATCCTCAATCTCATATGAGAATAATAACTTTGCTACATGCTTATGCATTTAAGAGGAGTCCATTATCTGTTGTCCATGTTGTCCCGGTATGGATGTCTAAGTTGAGAATAATCAAAGCGAGAAATCCGAAATGCGAGCTTTCTCCTTAGACCTTTGTACAGGCGGCATGGAGGTACCTTTGTGACACTTGGTTGAAACATGGCATGCGAAGATCCGGTAGTCCAAGTTAAGTAGGACGAGGTGCGGGCACTATTAGTATACTACGCATGAGGCTTGCAACTTGTAAGATATAATTTTCATAACTCATATGCTTTATTACTACCGTTGACAAAATTGTTTCATGTTTTCAAAATAAAAGCTCTAGCACAAATACAGCAATCGATGCTTTCCTCTTGAAGGACCTTTCTTTTACTTTTATTGTTGAGTCGGTTTACCTATCTCCTTC
>NC_061510.1:43524461-43569379 GCF_022539505.1 Lolium rigidum | reverse complement strand
CACCACCATCGCCACTAACTCCCACTTTCTCCCCTATTTTGCTTTCCAATTCCAAGGATTGATCGCCGCGGCTTACACTGCTCATCGGTAGCGATGGAGCAAGGTGACAGCAGCAACTCGAACACGCACGCGCATGTTCTTGCTTCTGGTCCGCTGGCAAACATCACTTCGCGATCAGATATTCTTACCACCGCTCGCATTGCATATGGTATACCTGAAATGCGCAATGCAATCCATGAAGACCGGAGCCTCCCGTTCGGGTCGCCGTGCATTTTGCACAGTCCACGGCCACAGGAGTATTCTGCTGATCGCAATTCGCAAGTATGTAGTTTCATTACTAGTTTGTTGTTTATGTTAGATTTTCAACTACTGTGAGATTTATGATGCAAAATTCCTATATAGGGAATTGAGGCTACCCTGACGCCATTAGACTCTGCTGCGGTACCAGCATTCGTTCCATGTAGGGTGATCGGCCGTAATAATAAACACTGGGTTGGTGCGAATGGGGACTGGGTTGCATTTGTTCAGGATCAGGCACAATGGACCTTGCTGAACGTCTACACAAAGGCGGAGATAACACTTCCTTCGATTCGCAATGTTGGGATCCATCCGGATGACCATTTCAGGTATTGCTGGACAAGTCACTATTTCACCATATTTTGATTCATTTAAGCCAACAGTTCTTATATAATACCAATCAGGTATCACTGGGAGATGGCTAGTCTCGTGTTACTAAAGATTCAGATTACTGGTGAACCATTCTTGTTTGAAGGCAGATGGCACTACTGTGCTATAGCGGTGTTTGACAAGACAATAGCAATCATGATGGGTGGAACGGACACTGACTGGAGGATCCTTAGAAATGACTTCCTTCGTCCGTCACTTTATGCTGATGCCATCTATGACGAAGGTAGGATCTATGCTGTTACGGAACCCCGTGGGGATGTACTTGTGTGGCAGCCGATGGAATATGGTAAGTTCGCATTCTATTTAATTTACAACAATATTGCACTTTTGATGTTAATTATGCCATCAAATACAGTTCACTGTTTCATAGACCAATTATAAGGCAGACTGCAATGAAAAAATCTTTCAATAAGAAATAATTTGTTCAAAATCCCCTACATTTTTTACTTTCTTCATAATTCACTTGTTTACTTAAATAACTGTCATGTTGAATATAATATAGGTATGTTCAATTTTCTCTATCCCCATTTTGATGTACTTTGCGTATATAATTTATTTTTCATGATTTTTTTTTCTTAAAACAAAAATAAAAGGTGCAAGATCAGGTCCCCGTGTAATCTCGCCGCCCTTGAACGTTAATGCTGGTGACCATGATTACAGAGTCTGGTTCCTAGCGTCTGGTCTTGGTGGCAACATTATATTGGTTTGTATCCATGGTCAAGGCCAGTCTGTTGGTATTCCAACCAATTACAAGGGCAAGGATGTGTGGAATTGTCCTTCCCGGCATTGTGAAGTATATGCAAGGAATGGGCAGGTTACCGATCCTGTTGATACAGACTGGGTAAGGCTGGGAGATCTACAGGGCAGCTCTTTGTTCCTCGGCGTAAACTACCCATTCTTGCTAGATGCCCCAGAGCCAGAAGCTCACAACGCTGGCAACACATTCCCGTTGTTCAAGCCGGACAGTATTTTTGCTGCACCCAACTACGTCAACCATATACTACGGTTCCCAGATTGGTGCCGCATACCAGTTGATGGTGGGGATTCTGTAGGCTCGAGTTTTGTTTGGCGTGACCTCAACTGGGGTGAGTTTCACGAGGTACCGATGTGGTTTGTGCCAACCCTGCCATGGCCAGATATGTGAAACTTAGGTGTAGGATGTGATTTTTATGCTTGTGTGCTATGCTTTCTAACTCAATTTGTGGAACCTTGAATCTATGTATTGTATTTAAATATGTAAATTTAACATTCCCTTGAGCATCGCTGATGTATGTATTTTGTTCTTTATGTTAGATTTTTCAACTATTGTTAAGGAAAACCAACAAAGAAAACCTGGTACTATTATTCATGCCGCATCTGTACTCGTCTCAGTAGAACCACCGTACTCGGCTTTATCATCAACTGTACCTACCCCAAAAAAGCGAAATTACGAACGAAGACCAACATATATAATCTTGTACTCCTTTTCGTGCCGCAAATTTACTCCTCTTAGTATAACCGTCGTACTCGACGTTCCTAACAACTATACATACCCCAGATAATCGGATATATGAAGGAAAACCAAACTAACTAACCTGGTACTTGTCTCCAAGATGCACTTGTACTAGTCTCGGTTTCACAACTGTACTCTAGAATACTAACAACTGTAACTACTGTAAATAAAAATTGAACGAAATCTAGCAGAAATAGAAGGACCTGCGTATCTGATCTCCCTGAACATCCTGCCATGTTTGTACACGTCTGGAAGTAGAAGGACCTGCGTGTACACATATATCTGATCCAAGCCACAAGCTACGTTTTCTATATATATGCATCTGGCAGCAGCTTATTACCTCTATTGCACAATTTTCCTATGATGAACTAGCAACTCCTTGTCTGTACAATTTTCAGCAACCATGCCGTATAAACACTTTTGGAAAGAGGATGACCTGTAGCTTATTAAGGTATTGCATAGGCAACTATCGTGAAAAAGAAATAACAACCCAAAATGTTCGCTGAAAAAATAAAGATGACACACATACAGATTGCTTAACATAAGACATGGTTCACGTGATCACGTCACAGACACATCGATGTCGAAGTTTACGTACAATGTTCATGCGCAACAAATGCTAAAACCATGTCCCAACATGGATAAAGTAATCAAAAGCTTAATACAAACAAGACAATGCACTCAAACTTCAAATGACATCAACAGAGATAACAACACCCTGCCTGCGTGTGATGATATCACCATAAGGATGGAAGAGAAACATCACCACTTGACCAGCCACTAGTCCCTTCTTTGTAGCAAAATCTTCCCATGCGTCAGGACTTATTATCATCCTACCATCAGTGGAAGGATAGAACTGTCCAACAACATCTGGTGAGTTATCTACTGATAAAACTACAGCACCTGAAGGTTCTAGCTGAAGACCTTGTACAACAATGGTTGGAATTTTCTGCACAGTACAACATAAAAGAAACAAACTAAATATATAAACAAATATATTCATGTGATGATTTGGACTTCGAAAAACATTTAAAAAATAGAGACACATATTACATACTTACCATCAGGGATCTGTTGATATTTGTGGCAGTGAGTTTGTGGATAAACAATGGTCCCAACCCAGTGCCTCTCCTATTGATAATTGCTCTCCAACTAACCAAGATGTTTGTAGACCAATCAAGTGGCCTTGTCATAACAACAACACTGTGTCTACCATACACTGATAACAAAAAAGCAAAACGAAGAAAGTCCGAATAAGCTAATGTTTGTTTAAGGTGGAGACATATTGCATCATAAGTAAAACATATGAAAAAATAAAAATCATATAACCTTCATCTGGTTCTTCATCACTTGATTCACTGTAAGAAACACTCGAAGTACCAGCCTGGACATTAATGATCTGGGACATTGTTGCTGAATTGCAAGGTCCTACTCTAATTGGTCTATCGGAGTTGTTGGTCATTTCAAACATAATGAAATCACCAGGACGAGAACCGGAATTGCATAGAAATTCCTTCCACCCCCAACCATAAAAACTAGTTACCGACTCATTCTCCACGACATTGAAAGTGTAATTGTTGCCTACATAATCAGAGACACGGACTTCACTTCTGCCAGCACATATCATGTTTATCTTGTTCCTAACATAGCATGGGACATTCTACAAGAAAGGGAAACATGCAAAATCAAACATAATGTAAAAATATAAATAATACGTTGGTGCATAAATAAATATAGTAAAAAAATGTACCAGCAAATCTTCAGACTTAACCAACAGCTCTGATATGAAAAAAGAACAATCCCTTGTTTTGGACCTGCATGGTCCATCTGGATTACCACAAACATTGCAGACCATACTGAAGAAAATCCTGCACACATGGAAAAGGAGATCCGTAAGTAAAGTTTCTTAGTCACAAAAAAAAGCATAAAATAGATGATCTCACAGAGATTACATGTAATAGATATAGAAAGTATTAATTGTTAATTGTAGATCTGATCTATTACGGTTAAATCTTCAAATATGATTTGTTTTTAAAAGTTGTAGTCCATGGTACTTACCAGTTTTAGGATAAACATAGCAAAGAAAACGAAGAGACAAAAAAAGGCAAAGAAAGAGTAAGATTTCTTACTGCACAAACAAGGGGGTAACGGGAATCAACAGAGATATGAGAAAACAAATATATACCCGATACAGCTATGGAGAAGACCCACCGAGACAAAGAAAGAGGACGATTACTTCGATATGGTCTGATGGACCAGCAGCACCAGCAGAATCTCTCGGCGCAGCAGAATCTCTCGGCGTGGGTGTAGATCTAGACGAGGGAAGATGGAAGAGGGAAGATGGAAGGGGGAATAGTTGTCTATATATTGAATCCGAGCCGTCTCACTTCCCCAACACTGTAGCATTAAAAAAACCGGAGTAATAAAAGCATTTGACTCGGGCAGTAATAAAAAAGCATCTTGACTCAGATGCTCCCTCCATACCGGATAACTAGGCATATAACCTGACCCAGCGGGACCTACGTAATCCCTGATTGGCTCCTAATTTATACGCAGTTTCTGATGAGTAATTGGAAAAGGCAAGCAGCAGTTCCGTGCATGCGTTGGCCTCATTAGCACCACTGTACCCATCGTTCTTTACCTATGCCAGAGTAGTGGGTAAACTATCAGAGAAAAAAGGTACTCGTCTTCGAGGCGCACTTGTACTCTACTCAACAGGAAGACTGTACTCGAGAATTCTAGCAACTGTACACTACATATAATATAAATTGTGAACTAAAAGCCAACATCAGAAACTGTCGTGCCGTACCTGTACTTGTCTTAGTTGCAACTTCATACTCTAGGCTATGAACAACTGTACCTGCACAGAGAAATAACGAAACCAACGGAAAACAATATGGTAATCCTCTTTATGCGGCACCTGTACTCGGTTCAATTGCTCCGCCGTACTCCACAAGTCTTGCACCTATACCTAGAGAAAACGGAGTTCTTTACAGAGAAACAAACAGAGACACGGCCCTGTACTCCTCTTGGTTCCGACGCTGTACTCGTCAATCATCAACGCTGTACTCCCCAAACAATGAACCTGTACCTGCACTAGAAAAAACGGATTTCTTTATGGAGAAACAAAAAGAAACAAGGTGCCGTAATCCTATTAGTGTGGACGCTGTACCCGTCTGTTATGCATAGCTGTACTCTTCAAGCCTTACATCTGTACCTGCGCTAGAGGAAACGGATATCTTCATAGATAAACAAACAAAGACACGGTCACGTAATCCTCTTGGTACGGACGCGGTACTCATCTTTCCTTCACCGCTGTACTCCTCAATCCTTGCGTATGTACCTGCACTGGAGGAAAACGAAGAACCGTGCAGAGAAACAAACAGAAACAATGTCCCGTACTCCTCTTGGTACGGACGCTGTACTCGTCTCTCCTTCAACGCTGTACTCCGCAAGCCTTGCACCTGTACCTGCACTAGATAAAACGGATATCTTTATAGAGAAACAAATGGAAACGCGGTCCCGTACTCCTCTTGGTGCGGACGCTGTACGCGTCTACTCTTCATAGCTGTACTCCTCAAGCCCTGCATATGTACCGCACTAGAAGAAAACGAAGATCTTTGCGAGAGAAACAAACGAAACAATGTCCCGTACTCCTCTTGGTACGGACGCTGTACTCGTCTCTCCTTCAACGCTGTACTCCTCAAGCCTTGCACCTGTACCTGCACTAGATAAAACGGATATCTTTATAGAGAAACAAAGGGAAACGCGGTCCCGTACTCCTCTTGGTGCGGACGCTGTACGCGTCTACTCTCCATAGCTGTACTCCTCAAGCCCTGCATATGTACCTGCACTAGAAGAAAACGAAGATCTTTGCAGAGAAACAAACAGAAACAATGTCCCGTACTCCTCTTGGTACGGACGCTGTACTCGTCTCTCCTTCAACGCTGTACTCCTCAAGCCTTGCACCTGTACCTGCACTAGATAAAACGGATATCTTTATAGAGAAACAAAGGGAAACGCGGTACCTGTTCCAGTTGCAACGCTGTACCGTTGGCTTTTAATAACCGTACCTATCCCGCAGAAGCTGCAAAAACGGACGAAACAAACAGAAACAACCTGGTACTCCTCTTTGTGCTGAACTTCTACTCGTCTCAGTTCTAACGTTGTACTCAAGGTTATTAACATTTGAACGTATCCAAAACAAGAAAAAACTTGAACGTAAACCAACAGGAACTATCTAGTGTTCTGATCAAATCCGTCTCACATTGTATTAATCACTCTTACCAACTGTACCTACTACAATGAAGCCCGTAGTGAGCTTGCATGCCACAAATCACCAGCAAGGTAAAGGAATCCATGCTCCCAGACAGTCAAAACATTCCATGTCTCCTGCTTCGGGCTCACCCCTCGCAATAGGGCATAGCCCGGATCATACCGAGCGTACACCCTCGCAAAGGCGTCCGGACACAAGATACATTCATATGAAAAAATGTCTATTTCAAACATTTCGTTGATACCAACAAAGCAAAAAAACAATACAGACAACAGATACATTCATACTAAAACAAGGCATAGTTCAAAAAAACAAGCAAATATGTGTTCATTAGAAACAGCATTACAACTTTTCCTGACAGGGCAGCACTTCATTGAAAAAAAGAGGTGGGAACGCACTCCCAGCAAAAGATTAAGCAAACAAACTAATAGTTCACACGAGACATAACTAGTATTGTACAACATAGGAGTGCCTGGTCTAGCATTGATAACCAATGGATATCTTCAACTTGTCCTTCAACAAACACTTGATTCCACGTTCATCTGACATTGCAAAAACTTATATATATAGATTTATGCTGACTCAACAACATCCCAGGTGTCATTGATGTTCTGCCTGCTATAAATTGACTTGAACGATCCATCAAAATCAGGGTGTCTTTTCCTTACAGTAGCAACTTTATAAAACTTCAACATCAAGCGACCACATATGAAGAAGTGATTTATGGAAGTGAAATCAAACGCGTAACGATTGGAGAACTTCAAGTACAGCGAGCCTTCCTCATCAACAGCCCACTTCACATCTGGCAAGTTTGCAACACGCAATGCATACACAAAATCCTTAGGGCCAGCAAAATACTTCAACTCCACCCTGAGCAAACAATCAGCAGGCCCTTCCTCCACACCAAGGATCCACATTGTTGTCGCAGACAGTGTTGGGTTCTGATGGAGCTCCACATCTTCAGGTGACGTACCAAATCCCCTCGGATAGTTGAGTATATCCATCCCTTCGTGTATAGCAAGGAACTGCTGCACATTTCCGTAGAAAAAGATATCTTCACTTGGTGGCATCAAACTAAGCGTTTGAACCTTAATACATATGATCAACTTTTCATCATGTTTGAACATGATTCGTTCTGAACCCAACAAGTATGTATCAAATGGATTACTGCATCTAACAAGCAGTTGAGAATTGTTGGATGTGTTGATCATGTATCTTATTGGAGCAGTGAAGAGTGACTGCACTGTGTGTATTGCGTTGAACAAACTCTCAGTACGAAAAGAGAAACGAACACACACAAGCATCACATCGTTCATCGCACCGAGGTTCCAACCCCAGGTACTCCAAAACAAAACGTGAAACAACGGGCCTCCTAGTCTCCTCATGAGCCATAATGTGCTTTCTGTCCAAACAAATATACACATGTGTTACATGCATTCAATGATAAACTTATTAGACTATATTCCTTCACATTTATTTTAAATTTATACAGTAAAAACCAAACATTAAACTATAATTTTATGAGTGCACACATAGTACATTTTACTTGGAAAACAGAGTCAGAAAAGAAAAAAACAAACTAATTGCATACAGCCACCCAAATACCATAGATACAACAAACACGAGTACAAAAAACAACACAAGGACAAAAATGGTACAAAAAAATAGCATGTATTAAACCAATAATATACAGATCTGTATTAGGTGGACAGCGGAAATACAACAGCGGAAATATATGAACAAAACATCAATACTAGGTGGACAAACATCAAAATCAACTGTCGGATCTGTCTATTTCAGCACTTGAAGGATAATCAATTTTTTTACCAGAAGAACAAAATGCCACCGGTAGAGGAAAGAGGGTATCCGATTAACCTGGCAGCGACGAATGAGGGCCTCCGAGGTCTGTGGCCCCGAAGAATCCTCCCGGCGACGAACCACCGAAGCAAATCTAACCACCCCTCCCCTCACCTCCGCCCCGCCCCACTAGATGATATCGTTTCGTTTCCCCTTGCAAAATGTCTCCCACGCTACAGTTTGAACAGGGGGAAGAGGGTCACGGGTCTTATCCAGAAAGAGAGGGAGGCCGTGGTGAGACACGTGCTCCCGCGCAACGCTTACACCTGTGACCTAAATGAGAACACTTGGTCACACACATTAATGATTTAAGTTCACACATTAATTCCAATCTCGAATCACATCCAACGGCACCATGGCATCTGCCGTTCGGCATTCGCGGCAGATATCCTAGCAACGTGTCTGCGACTTGTCGCCGGGTACTGCCACGTGCCAACGCGTACACTGACGGCGCGACAATGGCAACCGCAGTATCGTCACACCGCTTCCTGCCACGTGCCACAGGGTAGACACGAACCGTTCCTCCCTCTCTGTTCCTCCTCAATGGCGACTCACTGCGACTACGGCGATGCGTTAGATGGTGGAAGAGGCGGCGGGCATTGCGACGAATATGGCGATAAAGTCTCGGAGTCCTGCGACACCTCGAACCCAGTCGAGGGCGACGTGTCGCTGTTCCCGGCGGCTGCGTCGCCATTGCCGAAGGTTTGGAAGGAGCGCCCGACTGAGAGCCATCGGTGGACCTCATCACTCGGCGGCGTCGAGTAAGCTTCCTTCCCTCCTCTTAGCTTAGAAAATCTAGGGTTTGGCAATATCCAGAATTTTGATTTGATTTTCCTGTGGTTTTTTCTTAGCTTGGAGGATGAAGTGTGGGATGTTAGGTTTCACCTAGATGGAAAAGATAATTTGGAGAAGAAACTAAGCAAATCTTACATTACATATACCAATATGCTAGCAATGTTAGAGATACGCGGATATGGCCGGGGTTACAGCATGTACTATGTAAAAGAAGAGGGCACGGGCATAGAAGGGATGGCACTCATCAAGAGCATGATTGACGTTGAAGAAATGCTGGAACTGTATAAGGATGCCGGATGTGTTTCCATTACTGTAACCAAGGGTGAATCAGGTCTGCCTGCAGATATAAACAGGAAACAATGTGAAGAACAAATTCCTATATCTGAAATAGGAGTGCCTGTTGTTTATTCAGTAGACATGCAGGGTGTGCTGACTACAAAATACCACTTAGTACATGCCATTCCTATATACGTAATGTATGAGGATTGTCCGTCGATTCAAAAAACCCAGGATCCAGTTATTACAAAAGGTTCAGATGATGATATGTACTCTAGAACCACCGGGTCACAAAGTTTTCAGACTCCAACGAAGGATTCAGAGTACAATTATGTAGATGTTGAGCATACTGATAATTTAGACAAAAAGAAGAGGAAACTTGTTTCTCCATCTGACGCCACGGCAACAAAGAGACCAAAACATACTGCAAGAGATCATCGCAAGTCCGTGGCACGAGTATAGACCAAAGAAGTTCAAACACCAATGCAAAGCAAAAAGATCGTACAACCTCCTAGTGACATCAAACAAATTTGCATCGTAAGTAATTTATCATGCCCTGCATAATGTTCATATCCTCCACTTGTTAATTTTAACCTTTTGGATTTCCTTGCAGAACCGAGGTATTCAATGCACCAGTTATGCACAGTGCTATTCCTGACTTCAATGTACCAAACAATGGGGATGACATTGCTAGACAATTTAGTAGTGGTCAGTTACTGGATGGTACTACATTGGACTACATCATTGACGAGATGAGGAGTACCTCCGATTTGTACGCTACTGGAGAAAGAGTGTTGTTAAGCCCAGGATTTATCATGGTATGCATTGCGATCAACAATATATGTTGCATTATAACGGTGATTATATTGTACAATAACTATGATATAATCTGATATAATCTATGTTTGCAACGTATGATGCAGCATGTTCTCCAGGTGGGTATTTGGAATCAGACAAAAGAACAAATAGAAGAAGCCTCTAAAAGAAGGGATCAAACATTCAACTACAAAAAAGATTTCGATATGCAAACTGCACTGGACACTTTCCCTAGATATGTTGACAAAGAAAAGAGCCTTCTTGACGCAAAACTTGTAAGCTCCCTACTTCTAAAGGTGCAATACAATTACAGCATACAGAACTACATTTTTCATCTTGTTCCTATATGTCCAATCTCAAAACAGATATTGATGCCGTACTTCAAAAGTTATCACTATACTTTGTATGTGATGAACAAATACAAAAAAGAATTCGAAATATTGGACTCTAGAAACTATGATGACACAAAGGGATGTAGTCCACTGTATACAAGGAGCACATACCATACGGAATGCGATATCATAGTAAGTAGAGAATAATTTTCCATGCTTTCAAAATAATAATATTTGTTGTTGTGGATCATTAGTTTGGAATCATTTATTTCCTGATTCCTACAGATGGCAAGGATGGAACTTCTGCTCAAAAAAGTATATGGTTTAGACGCATACAATGCAAGTAATCAACCAAAAACATGGGTTTCCCTTGCAAACAAGCCAATATATATCAGGTGCCCACGGCAAGGAGTAAATCGGTGCGCATTTCTTGTCGATGGGTGCGTACCTATACGATGGAAAGGTTCTGTTGGGTAAAAGGGAAGGATATGAGCCAATTCTAAATGATCACGTAAGTGTTAGTGAACTACACATTGTTAGTAAGATACAGTGTTTATAAGATATGCAGTAACTACTATTGTCTTCGTCCATTGCAGCCCTTTATAAATGACATTAAAGCTGAGTATCTGTACATCTTAATATTCACCGTGCACAACAAGGCCAATTTGCCAGAGGAAATCCTAGAATTAAAACCTTCATGCTCATTATATGAGTGAAGAAATCATAGTAAGAATGTTCACATGTTCAAAACTGTTTTTTCATACAACAATTAAATCTCTCATATATTTATTAACTTGTTATTCACTGTTTCCTTCTATAGTTTGAAGCACATCCCCTATGGTGAATGGTGGAGCACTACACATGAATCGTATGTGTCGGTTCATTTCCTCGAATACCTTTTGATGCTGTTTTGGTGACAAAAACTTGAAAACAATGTGATGGTCTTAGATCTTACTACTTGTGTTGGACCTTCATCGTGTACTGTAAACCTATATCGTGTAGAACTTTGTATACACTATAATCCAGTTTTTTTTTGCATTTTACAAGTAAGTACTTGTGTTGAACTTGCCCTTTTATCCGGTGTTTATCGATGAGTCGCATACTAGTGAATATGCTGCGGTATGTACTTTTTATATCGGTACTTATGTATCCCGAGAAGCTGAAAACTTCGATAAAACATGAATAAACACTATGTACTCCTGTTGGTGACAAATATGTACCGTGCAACGTTGACAACTGTACTCGACCCTTCTAGCACCTGTCCCTAATCAGAGAAAACAAAACTTGCAGAAATCATATAGAAACAGTCATGTACTCCTTTTGGTGCTAAACCTGTATTCATGCAAACTTCACGATTGTATTCATCCCATGCCCTGTGTCTTCCTAGCGAACCCAAAACATGCAGAAAACATGAAAAAAAACTCACGTACTCCTATAACTTCCGAGTGTGTACTCGCGAAACATTCACCAATGTACTTGATACAGCTCACACCTGTCACTTCCCAGTGAACAAAAAAACATGATGAAAAACATAGAGAAATAGTCCTGTTATCCTCTTTTGGTGCCAAAGATGAACTCTTAAAACCATCACAATTGTTATCGATTCATTGTGACACCTGTATATTCCCAGAGAAACCAAATCTTGGAGAAAACATGAAGAAAAGCGGTTACTGTACTCCGATTGCTTTGTAAAACACTGAACTCGTGCAACCTTCACAAGCTGTACTCGACAAGTTGTGGCACCTGTATCTTCACAAAGAACCCAAATATTGCAGAAAGCATGAAGAAACACTCCTGCAATCGACTTGGTGTCAAAGCTGACCTCGTTCAGTCTTGACAACTGTACTCCATCCATTGTGACACCTGTACCTTCCCACACATAACCAAATTCTTGCTGAAAACATGGAGCAACATACTTGTAATCAACTTGCTGTTTAAGTTGAATTCGTGCAACCTTCACAACTGTACTCGATCCATTGTGGCACCTGTACCTTCACAAAGAACCCAAATATTGCAGAAAACATGGAGCAACATACTTGTAATCAACTTGCTGTTTAAATTGAACTCGTGCAACCTTCACATCTGTACTCGATCCATTGTGGCACCTGTACCTTCCCACACATAACCAAATTCTTGCTGAAAACATGGAGCAACATACTTGTAATCAACTTGCTGTTTAAGTTGAACTCGTGCAACTTTCACATCTGTACTCGATCCATTGTGGCACCTGTACCTTCCCACGCATAACCAAATTCTTGCTGAAAACATGGAGCAACATACTTGTAATCAACTTGCTTGTTTAAGTTGAACTCGTGCAACCTTCACATCTGTACTCGACCCATTGGGGCACACGTAACTTGTCGAGAGAACCCAAAATTTGCGAGAAAACATGGAGAAACACTCTTGTACTCAACATGGTGCCAAAGCTGAACTCGTGCATCCTTCGAAGCTGTACTAGACCCATTGTGGCACTTGTACATTCCCAAAGAACACAAAACTTGCAGAAATCATAGAGAAACACTATTGTACTCGACTTGGTGCCAAAGCTGAACTCGTGCAACCTTCAGAAATGTACTCGACCCATTGTGGCACCTGTACATTGCCAAAGAACCCAAAACTTGCAGAAATCATGGAGAAACACTCCTGCACTCAACTTCCTGTCGTAAAAGCTGAACTCGTGCAACCTACATAACTGTACTCGACCCATTGTGGCACATGTACATTGCCAAAGAACCCAAAACTTGAAGAAATCATGGAGAAACACTCCTGCACTCCACTTCCTGTCGTAAAAGCTGAACTCGTGCAACCTAAAGAACTGTATTGTACAACAGAAACCAATCATTGCAGAAAACATAGAGAAACACTCATGTATTCTACTCGGTGCCAAATATGAACTCGTGCAGCCTTCACTACTGTACTCGACGATTTTCGGCACTTGTACCTTTCCAGAGAACACAGATCATGCAGAACACATGGAGAAACACGCTTGTAATACTCTTCGCACCGTAGCTGTACTCACGCACCTTTCACCACTGTAATCTTTACAAAAAAACATGCTGTACTAGATCGCCCAGTGAACAAAAAACATGCTGAACATAGATAAACACTTATGTACTCCTATTGCTTCCCAATCTGTACTCGTGCGCCCTTCACAACTATACTCGATACAACTTGCACCTGTATCCCAGACTAAAAGCGGGTATACTTAAGGCCCTTATCGAATGTACGTACTACAACTGGTACTCATACTTTATCAGCAGCTATACTCGTGCCAATACAACCGCTCAACCCGATGCTTGATATACAAAAGAAAATTTCAATATCCAAATCACACATTAACACACATTACATTGATTAATAATTGTATATAAACACATTACGGTAAATCATATGAATGATAACGAGTATCGATCATACATTGTAAATTTATCCAGTAATATCGTATCCCTTAATTGCCCATTTTTTCCTAGGAATTTCAAAGCTTAGCCGTGCATCCAAGGCTGCATATTTGACCTGCTCAAAACTTAATTCGGGGCTTGCCCAACCTTCCTCTCTTATTTTCTTGCACGAATCACCTTTCTTTTCCAAACTTGTCCCCAACACAGAATTTGACAGGTCATAGAGTGATGGTATTCTTACATTCTTAACACCTTGACCTAGTTTATGGATATTGATCATCTTCTGCAAGTCGAAGGCACACCTGATTTTTAATCCGTACGGCATCAGCATCCTGCGATCCATATCAATTGCTGCACCAAAAAAACAGACCTTCGCCGAGCTCAAGAATTTCTTTAACAAATCTGGAACCTTTGTTGCGTGAAATATCTGAGAAAATCGAAAATAAAGATGAACGACGTATATAATTCGGAACATTTGGTAGAAAAAAAGTATGGTCTAATTCGTGATACCTGGAAAAGAATGATGTCATTGGCAACACATAGCTGCAAAACCGCTGCACGTTGCCGTCTATCCTCTGGAAGATGTTTCTGCTTTATTCCTTTCACTTTGTCAGTGAACTCGCAATCAAGACCAACAATCTTTGGCCTGGCGTCGCAAAGGAAATCTTCGATACGCGGTATATCCACTTCTCCATTGTTGCAGACCTTGTAGTTACAGTGACCTTGAAATCCATTGAGAGATGCTCGAACGAATATACGGTGTCACTTCCTTGGCGAGACATAACGATGGGAGAAGAAAATGATTCAAATGATGGTTTTGACACTTATCTGCTTGGTTTGAGGTTCTATTTTATAGAAGATTAACGTGGTGACGATGAGTGAGAAAACATCACTGCCGAATTATATTCCCTCATTCGGATGTGAACAGCCAGATAGCCTAAAAGCGGATTAATTACATTTAATAAATAATAACTGTGAGTTATACGTGCAAACGTGCAGACGTACGGACGTGCGAATAAGGAAGGCGTGAGGAGGGATGATTATAATCAATTTTCCCTACTTATCCTATAGGGTTATCAACAAAACGGCAGGACGTTGACCGACAAAGTGCTTCCTTTTTTTTTGTTCTTGCGATCGTTGTGTTCCTAGCACTTTAGATGTGACACGTGCTTCAATTGATTCGGCCATACCATGTCTAGCAGGAAGCACCGTTCCGATGTATCTGCCACACTACCATATACTACATTAAATACCTAACAAATGACATATTTTTATCCACTACATTGCGCGGAAATTCTCCCGACACGACACGGTGCGGGAGGTTTCCTGCCTAGCCGACGTTCTATATTATCCCTCCCTCCCGCCTCATTGGTTCAAAAACCCTAGAAATATAACAATGTTCGATTCGTGCGACGACACGGCGCTAGAGACGGCCGTATAAGTCGTGTTAGCGGAACCACAACTTGCATAGTATGAGGCGTCGGAGGAGATGACACCATCAGCAACCGTAGGTGCCTATGTCGCAGACGAGAGGCAGAGCTAGGAGGCGGAGCGAAGAGAGCGCAAGGAAGCACAACAACGCGTAGGACGCACGGCGGCGGGCGGAGTAGTGGGGTCAACGAAAGAGCGGTAGAAGCGGTAGGAGGAGGAACAACTAGCATTCAAGGAGGCGGAACGACTATATCGCCAGGAGGCATGGCGGTGGCGGGAGGCGGCAAGCCAGCGCTGGTGCTAGCCAGGCCAACATCAGTGGTGGGAGGAGCTTGCGTGAAAAACGAAACATTAGGGCGTCACCCATAGCGAAGTGCCGACGTCTCTGCCGACAACTATTTCGGGGGCGCAGATGCTCTTACATTACAAATGAAATGATTATATCACCTGTTATAATAATAATAATAAAAAAATGTACAACAGGTGTTGGATAGAAGATGATGTGACACAATTTACTAACAATTACAACCGCTGTTACTAAACTGTCCCACATCACCTCATATCCACACTCAGTTTTACCTCAACATAAATGACACGTAAGAGTAGTTGAACTCACGACCTATGCGTAACACCTTGGAACCACTAGGATATGTCATCCTTTGTGTTGCAATTCTTGTCTAATTAAACAAATACTAGTACTACCAGTACTACATAATATTCTCCCATTCCCGATGATTTTCAAGGCATTATTAAATTCGACTGATTGCCAAACACGGTTAGGGTTAGGTTTATCCACTCCTCGGCACCGGCACGGCGCGAACTATAACAGGATATTCAGAATTGCTGATATACTATAAGTCTGCCTGTGGTGAGCCCCAAACTCCCATAGGTAATTTTGTGTCAATTTTACTTTCCTGGTCCTGAATTAGACATCTAAATTATGAAAGTTCAACATAGCCAAAGATGGCAGAGGAGAAGCGTCAGACGAAGCTTGACGGAAGCTACTGCTACTGCAGATATGTTTAGCATCATCGTGGGCACACTTGTCAGGGCAGGGCCTAGAGGAGCAAATTGCGGCGGCGCGAGCAATGTTTGGATCTCGGGGGTGAGGATGACACATCGCGGAAGATGGCGGTTAGAGGACTCAACGATCTGCGAGGAGATGACGCCGTAAGAGTCGTCGTGCCGGTGGTGAACCAGCTCTAACGGGCGACTCATTTAACAGACTATGTTTAAAGGTTAATGTAACAAAACATGTTTAGAGGAACAAACAATGATACTTTTAATACAAACAAAAATGGTTCCAATTTTACATATATTATTATATAGATGGCTTTGTTGGTGCCACAGCTGTACTTGTACTAAGGTAACATATGTACTCCACCACGCTGGCACAGAAAAGGTGTGGATAAACAGATAAATAAACAGTTAAGAACAACAACATCTTGAATAACCGAAGTACATTAAAATTTACAATACTACATATAAGATTCTTCAATACAACACAAACAAAGGAACATATAAGAATAAAACATCCTTGAAACAAACTTTAATACAAATTCAACCCATGGTTTAAAGAACACATCTGCAATAGAACTGACTTAAAAATACTTCACTAGCGACACTTATAGAGTTCTCAGACACTTCTTCATCTCTAAAAGCCAAATCCCCACACTACAACTGGCAAAGTAGGAATAAACCACATAGGAGACTCCACAATATCACCCCGATTAGCCACACCATACTCAAAAGTAGAACCAATGCCAACTCCACCATTGGTGACATCCTGCACCAATCTGGAACGAGCTGTGGTACTTGGTGGAAACGCTTGTGAGTAGCAAACACACGGTCCGGTGTGAAAACGAGGAGCTGCATGGACACCGTCGACACCAGCTTCATCAGGAGGACCAAGCAGAAAAGGGTAGTTTATACCAACGAACACAGAAGTGCCTTGCAGATCTTCAAGCCTGACCCAATTTGGTGTGACGGGGTCTTCATTGTAAGAATCTCTTGCATAAACATGACAACGCATCGACGGGTAATTCAGTAGCGCCCTACCCATATGATCCATGGGATCACCTTCACTGGGTTCACCATGACCTCTAACATTAATCCAAAGAATGGTGCCTTCATGCCCCGGAGAAAGGAACCACGTGCCGGGAGGAATGTTGTTACCATCATGAACAACACCATGTAAGTTTGGCTGCTCAATAATCTCCGGAGCAGCTATCACCCGAGGAGCAGACACCAGCACTTTGTTTATTTGTTTAGATGTAGTTAAGATACATCAGATATTACATAACTAGGAATAACGTCATGCAAAGAACACTACGCAATAAAAAATAATAAGAGCAAAAATAAAGAAAAAATTAAACTATAAGCACAGAAATCAAAAACTAACCCCAAATAGTAGGTTCCCAAACAAGGACGTCCCCTCTGGGTGCAGTAACAGCGTAGATCCTACCAGTCGTAAGAATGGCATCAACATACCTTGAAGGTGCAAGGTAATCATTGCGAAGGATCCTCCATCGCACGTCCCTACTACCACCACGCATGATTGCAATTATCTTATCAAACACACTGCTATGACATAGTAGTTCCATTTGTTTCCAACCCTGTATGGTTCAGCAGTTATCTGAATCTTCAACAACTGCATGTGTGCCAAATCATACCGATACAAGAAAGGCCCATCAGGAACGATGCCAACGTTACGAACGGATGGCAGAGGGATCTCCTCATCTGTGTAGACGTTAGCGCGAGACCACCGTGCTTGCTCCCGAACAAGCGCAACCCATTCGCCATTGGAACCAACCCGAGTGCTTGTCGCCGGGCCCCTCCTGTGTAAAAGGAACAAATGCTTTTGCGGAAGGAGAGTCCGGTGGCATTAGCGATGCGTCAATACCCTGCGAATTTACGAATTATCTAGTGTAAAATACGAGTACACAAACATTTTCATGCAATCAATGGAAAACAATGAATACCTGTTCGGTGCGATCAGCGGGCCATGAACGAGGATCGGAATGCAGCGGACACGGCGATCCAAAAGGAAACCTTGCATCCTCACGGATAGCATTGCGCATACCGGCATACCTCGGGACATTCTAGCAACGGTGATGACGTCTGAGTGAGCGCTGATATGGGTCAATGGACCAGAAGCGATCTCAGAAACGAGAGAGGAAGAACCCTGCTCCATTGATGATGATTGCAGAGAAAAAGAGTGGATTTTCCTGTACGGCAGTATGTTGTTGTTTCTCAGCGGATGATGTGGTAGAGACACAAGGAAATGTTCATGTTCAGAATATAAGGACTGGAGTTGGCAGTTAGTAGTAGCGGTTGCTAATTATAGACCATGAAAAACACTTATGCGCCAACACCTATAAAACCGTCAAAAGTAGTGGGGGTGAAAGCAGTTACAGGGATCAAGGGGTCGTCCATCTGTTCCAAAAATAAGTTTAATACATAGCATTAAAATAATCCATTTCATTTTATGTAACCGTACTTACGCATCGATTGCATACTATGCAACCATACTTATGCATCATGCTGTACAGCGATACGATGCACTCTGCTGGTTTAGCACTCCATCAACAACATAAATGTACCTATGCGAGCACATCGTTCGGTACTTATACATACTATGTATCAGTACTCGTGATTCTGATTGGACAGTACTCCATAACTATCAACTGGGATCAGCTGTACTCTACCCTATTACCAACTGTACCTATCACATAGAACGGAAGAAACCAACGGAAACAATCTGGTTCTCCTCTCCATGACACAACTGTCCTCGATTTAGTTGCAACACTGTACTCTACGATATTACTAACTGTACCTATCCCCTAGAACCGAAGAAACCAACTATACCAACAGAAACAATCTCGTACCCCTCTCCATGCAGCACCTGTACTCCTTTCAGTTGCCACGGACTACTCCAGGCTATTAACAATATATACCTTATATAAAATGAAACATGAACAAAAACAAACAGAAACAATCTGCTGTTGCTCTTCGTAAATCAGATGTACTCCCGTCAATTTCATTTTTGTACTCCGCCCTCTTAGCAACTGTACCTACAAGAAAGAGAAATTATTATCTAAAACCAACGGACACGATATTTCTACTCGTTCCCGTTGAACAGTTGTATCGATGACGGTTTTACCACAGTACTCGTAAAGAATGTATACCATTTGAATAAGAACAAAACCAAGAAGTACAAATTCAAAAAAACAAGTACCCGAAATCCTTGCAACTTCAGTAATACCATGAAAATTACATCATACGGAAATACGAACAGAATACAAGAACGAAGAGTGAAACAAATCGGAAGATTCCACAACCAGGTTCGTTGTAGACGACGTCGCTAATACTAGACCAACGGTGGGAGGAATGAAACGCGGCACGCCTCGTTGTTGAAGACCTTGACAACGAAGCTAGCGAGTATCCTCCACGTGGCGAAACGACGAGGACATTCCCGGACCGAAGACCGTAGAGAGCGGCGAACATGCCCCAATCGCCGGCAAGGTACGGGCTTCCATGCTCCCGGACGGTCGACACCTTCCATGGCTCCTGCTCGGACTCGCCTCTCGCAAGAGTGCATAGCCCGGATCGTACCGCGCGTACGCCTTGGCAAAGGCGACCGGAAGCCTCAGCTTCATCAGTCCTGGGACGGTGACGAACACCAAGAACTCGTGCGCCGGTGACAAGGTCATCGACACCTCCTTCCACGAGCATTTCACTGGCGGCTTATTTTCCACGACGGCCACGGCCGGAATGTCCCGTGGCACCCAAAAGGTTGTTACGGCACCGGCGGACGCGGCGGCCGCGACGCTCACGAGGCAATTCTCGCCGGTGGCAGTGACGCCCCAGCGGGCCTCGGTACATCCGCGAGGCGGGGCAGCGGCAGCCTTCAACTTCCTCGACGCCCGGGGGACCTTGTCCTTGCTTCCAATAGGGCGACCGCGTCCCCGCTTCAGGTTGCTGACCGTGGAATTGGACGCCATACCTACCGTAGATGAAACAACTTGAAAAAGATGAACAAGACAAGACTTTGGTGGATTGGAGCAACGGAGAAGCACAGGAAGTTATGGAGAGCTCCACGCAATCTATATAGAGAGCGAAAACAGATTCCGAGGCGACGGATGGGACATGAATGAGCTCCCCACAGTCTCCAGTCGGGAACGGTTTTCGGAGCGACGGATGAGACTCGACGATTCCTCTCTCGAGGCAGATCCAACGGCACCACAGCAGCTGCCGTTCCGCATTCGCGGCGAAGATACTAGCAACGTGTCACGCGTCCTGCCACATGCCACCGGAGGTACATGTGCAACCTTGGTTCAACCCTTACCAACAATCCGTACCCGTTTTCGTGCCACGCTCGTACTCGCGCATACGGCACAAACGAACTACATAATATCAGCAACATTAGATATCACAGAAAACAGAAACTATCAACTAATACCAAAAAGATACAATATTTGATCTTCGCGCCGCATCTGTAATATCCCCAGCAAAACTGATCTAAAAAAAAAAAAGCTGCAACAAATACCAAAAGAAACAACCTGGTAATAATATCCATTATTAAAATAATGAATTAAATCGTTAGAGTATAAGTGGTATTGTTCAGAATATCAAAAAATCCCGCAAAAACCTGACGTGGTGGGTCCCACAATATCAACCAAATTCGTCTTCTACATCTATATTAGAAGCTGTATTAGGGCAAAAACCTACATACTCAACTCTAATCTACTCAAACACACACGGAAGAACTCAGCGCAAGGACGCGGTACAGGCCGACCCCGTACAAGAACTTGTCGGAGAATCAAGAAAGTCTCCACTGCTGCTCCATCCGAGGTTAGTTTCCCATCAAGCAACAGACTGCACTACGATGCTCGAATTCGTTGTCTCCACAACTGTATTCCTTATATACAAATTAGAACAAATAGACTGTGTGGCAGCTCCCATTTCTTCCCCCATCACCGGTCAAGCAAAAAGTGAGGGCAAACCCTAGCGAGCAGCCAAACACCTATCCTCTCTACAATCCCCTCCTCCTCATCGACCGGCGGTGACGGAAGCTGTGGAGATCCGAGTTGTTGCTTGCGGGGATTACGGTGGCTACTCTACTCACTCCGCCGACTCCGCCGGCCACACTTCAATCCGCGACGGCGCGTGCCTTTAGAGATCTCAGATCCGTGAGTTCGGGCACGAGTATGGATCAAGTCAACCGATTGCTCATCCTTTAGTTTCTTCTCCAATGGAATAGAAATTAAAGAAATAAATGGCATCTGCGTATAAAGAAGACCTTTCGTTATTAAATATTTATTTGCTTAGTAATCTGACTGTTGTAAACAGTTTTAGAACTGTAATGCACTCTGTATCTCCAGGTACAAACCTTATTAATCTAAGGCAAAACTACAGCAATATGTGTGTAACCATGAGTAGAAACCAAGGAAAATTTAAATAATAACTTTAACCCCCTGCACATATTGCCTTATCAAATTAAAACATAATCACAGCTTTATGTGTGAAAGTGCGCTATGGCACTCATCTTAACAAAATTAATTTAAGAATAGTTTCCATGATAAACTTAAACAATTGCTTTCCTCCCATGCAGATTTTTGCATTTCAATTTCAGGAAGAATAGCAAAACTCCGGTATGACAAGTCAGCAGGAATCACCGTCCTTGAATGAAGGTAATGTACAAACTTATCAATCAATGCAAAAATGTGTTACTCTTATGATTCTTTTGAAGTCAAACAGGCTTATCTTTAAAGCATATTAAAACAAAAAAATTCAAAATTTCTAATATAAAAATTTTACTGGTACTTATCATCCGTGACAATGAGTTTAAGATTAACTAAAACGTCTCTACAACTAAAACGCGTCTATATAAAACTATAATAGCTTCAAACTATTATATTAAATTTTAAATACGATTTCCATGTATTAACCTTTGGATAGATGATTTCGCGATATTATTGCAGCCACTATAAATCACGAGGAAGCTCCAATTGCCCCACTAAACTTGAAGCCACCGGCGGTTGTGTTCCCGGAAGATCAAGACAACATAAATGCATTAAATGCAAATATACACTCTAAAAGGAAAAATTGTGAAGCAAGAACAAGCGCAGATTGCTCTAAAAATATTGCAACAGACAGTCAAACCGCCTCCTCGCAGAAACAATTTGAATAGCCTTGCGGGAAGAAAGCACAAGAATATATCATCGGAGAAAGAGGCAGCAAGAATGGAAAAAGAGTCTACAGAAAGCTGCCGATATTGGTTCTAAAAGTCCAAGGAGAAGCAAACGATTGTCATCTACAAAAGAGACGAGTAGTCACCAGCTCTAGCCAAAGTGCTCCAAATATCAATGAAGAAGAAAAAACACAGACCTACAAAATCGACAAAGAAGGAAAGAAATCAGAAAACGCCGCCGCAATAAGAAAATCGTCTCGCAATACCAAACATCACGCTGAGCATGACGACAACGAAGAGAACAACACCACCGTTGAAGAAAACGATGAATACAACGAGGTAAATATGAGTATTTTCTTAGTACATTGGATGCAAAATAAATGCATTTATTATATTGTTAAACATTTTTGTCTAACACAATTGATTTTAATCATGCGGAAAATATCCGAAAATTCAGAAGATAAAAAAAATAAAGGCAAGAAACAGGAAAAGGCAAAAAGGATTGCAAAAAAGGCAAAACTAAATTTTATGGCCAGAACGATCAACAAGACAGTAAGATGCTCACTTAGACAGCTATTCACCTGTGTTGAAATATTGGAGGAACGGCATATAAAAAGGCTTCGGGATGCGAGTTTGGGTCCTTTGCTTGACAGACAAGATCGGGCAAAACATTAATATCCGACTTGCTCGCTTCCTTATGAATAGAATAGATCCAGGCAACCATGACTGCGAATCTAGGAGTAGCAAACAAAGTAATTGAGATTACTTCTTATGCTATCCATCTGTACGTTTGGGCTGCCGGACGGTTCAAACACAACTCCTAGACCATCGAGAAAGTGGCAACGACAAAACATTACATGAGTTGAAGATTGAGCTTGGATTTAGGAAAAATGAGGATATGAATATCGATGACCTTCGCAAGCTCCTAAGACTGTTGGTTAAAGACGAAGCAAACGACGATTTAGCTCTGAAAGTATTTGTGTTGATTATGTACATGAAATTCATATGCCCTGGAACAGCTGTCCGTGTGTCAAGGGAGGCAGCAATGGTAAAAAATCTGGACATATCAAAGTTGAAGGACATGGATTTGTGTCGATTGCTTGTAGATGAGCTCAAGAGAGCGAGTCATCCGAGTACGGAAAATCTAAATCAAAATGGACTGCCTGCTTGGCTGCATCATAGCACCAGTTCCGTTATATCTTGACTCGTTGTATGAAACAAGGCCTTTCAGACCTGGACACAAGAACACCTCGTACACACTTCATGGATTATGAAAAACTAAAGAGCATCGCTGCAGTAGACTGTGCTAAAAAAGGCGGGGAAGACCCCAATACCTGGATATTTGGAAACTTACCTGTAAGAAAATTACAATGACCCTTTATCTTTTCTCGTTAATTATATCTCGTACTGCATAAGTTAATACAATGTTTTCATTTTCTCATAATAACAGTGGAAAGCACCAAATGACATAGTTTACTACCAGAAAAGGAATCCACTGAAAAGAATGTATCCGCATCATGAAGACCAAATGATGTCGGCAAAGCGTACTTTCAGAGGATCAAGCATTCCAACTGGTGGTTCCATTGAAGAAGAAAACACCAGTATATCAGAAGATACATTGGAACAGATTGACATCTTGCTCGACTAGCGCATACGACCTATCACACAAAGTACCAACTACATTTGACCGACTCAAAAATGGAACAGTGCATGAAAACCAAGCAACTACTCGTCAAAGAAATTTCGACAACGAAGCTAAAGTTATAGAAAGTTTACGGAAGACAACATTTCATCTCAGACAAACTTTCGCATTGTTCAAGAAAGCACAGGATGAACGTTGCAAGCAAATTCAGCAAGATGAAAGGATAGCAAATAATGAGGTACGACAAAAGACATAATCACACTTGCAATTTTTTGTTGTCTCTGTTCAAATTTAACTAATTGAACTGCTTACAAATCATAAATTTAAAGTTAAAAGTACAACAATTTAAGACTAACAAAATTTAAATACAAAAAACCAGGTCGACAAAGAAGGCTGCATCTCCAACTCAAGAAGGCACTGCAGAAAAAACAAGAAGTGGAAAAAATGTGAGTTAACCTCAACTACATGTCCAATACAGCAACCGTTTAAATTGTTTTTTAAACTTGTTAATGTATCATAACAGGGTGCGAAGTAACCTGCTTCTCCAAAACAAAGGATTCAGGTACAATCAAAAAATAAAGATAATATTAATTTGCTCATTGAATACAAAATAAAGTAATATTATTAAGTTGTTGTAGTGAATTTACAAAATAAATAATGTTTTCCTAATTTTTGATTTAAAGGTGCAAAATGATGGCCCAGTGGAAGCATCAGGAAACTTTTACTTCTACAAGCTGAAGTTTGATAAAAGATGCGAATGCAATACTTTTCTTTTTCAAACCTCTCGTACTAAGAAGTTGCTTTGAACTACCTACAACTTTTTTAGTGTCTCGTACTTTTGTAACGTATGCAAAGTTGAAACTCCGCAAACATATGTTTCGAACCAGTGTTTATCAATGTGTAACAAGTGTACTCTTTCGAACAACCATGTTGGTTGGTGCATAAGTTTCTGCTCCTCTTAGTGCGGACGCTGTAATATTTGAGAAACTCCTCGAATTTATTGACACTGTAATGTTAATGCTAGTATCGTATGTCTGAAATTCTGTTGCTGCGAACTCTACTCGACTCGTCATCACCGTTGTACTCGACAAGCCTTTGCACCTGTAACTACGGTAGAGAAAAAGGAAAGAGACACATTCCTGTACTCTTCTTACTACATAAGTTGTACTCCTCTTCTGCGCTAGACAAAACGGAAATCTATCCGAGAGAAACAAACGAGAGAAACAACGACCTTCGTACTCCTCTTGGTTCCTACTGCTGTACTCGTCTCTAAGGCGGGGACGTACTTCACGATCCTCGGAACATGTACCACGCTAGACAAAACGGAAATCTATCAAGAGATAAAAACAGAGAAACAACGACCTTCGTACTCCTCTTGGTTCCTACGCTGTACTCGTCTCTACGGCAGGGATGTACTTCACAGTCCTTGGAACATGTACCTGCGCTAGACAAAACGGAAATCTATCAAGAGAAACAAACAGAGAAACAACGGCCTTCGTACTCCTCTTGGTTCCTACGCTGTACTCGTCTCTACGGCGGGGATGTACTTCACAATCCTTGGAACATGTACCTGCGCTAGACAAAACGGAAAATCTATCAAGAGAAACAAACAGAGAAACAACGACCTTCGTACTCCTCTTGGTTCCTACGCTGTACTCGTCTCTAAGGCGGGGATGTACTTCACAACCCTTGGAACATGTACCTGCGCTGGACAAAACGGAAAATCTATCAAGAGAAACAAACAGAGAAACAACGGCCTTCGTACTCCTCTTGGTTCCTACGCTGTACTCGTCTCTAAGGCGGGGATGTACTTCACAGTCCTTGGAACATGTACCTGCGCTAGACAAAACGGAAATCTATCAAGAGAAACAAACAGAGAAACAACGACCTTCGTACTCCTCTCTGGTTCCTACGCTGTACTCGTCTCTAAGGCGGGATGTACTCCACAACCCTTGGAACATGTACCTGCGCTAGACAAAACGGAAAATCTATCAAGAGAAAACAAACAGAGAAACAACGGCCTTCGTACTCCTCTTGGTTCCTACGCTGTACTCGTCTCTAAGGCGGGGATGTACTTCACAGCCCTTGGAACATGTACCTGCGCTAGACAAAACGGAAATCTATCAAGAGAAACAAACAGAGAAACAACGACCTTCGTACTCCTCTTGGTTCCTACGCTGTACTCGTCTCTAAGGCGGGGATGTACTTCACAACCCTTGGAACATGTACCTGCGCTAGACAAAACGGAAAATCTATCAAGAGAAACAAACATGAGAAACAACGGCCTTCGTACTCCTCTTGGTTCCTACGCTGTACTCGTCTCTAAGGCGGGGATGTACTTCACAACCCTTGGAACATGTACCTGCGCTAGACAAAACGGAAAATCTATCAAGAGAAACAAACAGAGAAACAACGGCCTTCGTACTCCTCTTGGTTCCTACGCTCGTACTCGTCTCTAAGGCGGGGATGTACTTCACGAACCCTTGGAACATGTACCTGCGCTGGACAAAACGGAAAATCTATCAAGAGAAACAAACAGAGAAACAACGGCCTTCGTACTCCTCTTGGTTCCTACGCTGTACTCGTCTCTAAGGCGGGGATGTACTTCACAGTCCTTGGAACATGTACCTGCGCTAGACAAAACGGAAATCTATCAAGAGAAACAAACAGAGAAACAACGGCCTTCGTACTCCTCTTGGTTCCTACACTGTACTCGTCCCTAAGGCGGGGATGTACTTCACAACCCTTGGAACATGTACCTGCGCTAGACAAAACGGAAAATCTATCAAGAGAAACAAACAGAGAAACAACGGCCTTCGTACTCCTCTTGGTTCCTACGCTGTACTCGTCCCTAAGGCGGGGATGTACTTCACAACCCTTGGAACATGTACCTGCGCTAGACAAAACGGAAAATCTATTCGAGAGAAACAAACGAGAGAAACAACGGCCTTCGTACTCCTCTTGGTTCCTACGCCGTACTCGTCTCTATGGCGGGGATGTACTTCACAACGATTGGAATATGTACCGCGCTAGACAAAACGGAAAATCTATCAAGAGAAACAAACAGAGAATACTCCTCTTGGTTCCTACGCTGTACTCGTCCCTAAGGCGGGGATGTACTTCACAGTCCTTGGAACATGTACCTGCGCTAGACAAAACGGAAAATCTATCAAGAGAAACAAACAGAGAAACAACGGCCTTCGTACTCCTCTTGGTTCCTACGCTGTACTCGTCCGTAAGGCGGGGATGTACTTCACAACCCTTGGAACATGTACCTGCGCTAGACCAAACGGAAAATCTATCAAGAGAAACAAACAGAGAAACAACGGCCTTCGTACTCCTCTTGGTTCCTACGCTGTACTCGTCCCTAAGGCGGGGATGTACTTCACAGTCCTTGGAACATGTACCTGCGCTAGACAAAACGGAAATCTATCAAGAAAAACAAACAGAGACAACGCCGTACTCCTCTTAGTTCCTACGCTGTACTCGTCCCTAAGGCGGGGATGTACTTCACAACCCTTGGAACATGTATCTGCGCTAGACAAAACGGAAAATCTATCCAGAGAAACAAACGAGAGAAACAACGGCCTTCGTACTCCTCTTGGTTCCTACGCTCGTACTCGTCCCTAAGGCGGGGATGTACTTCACAACCCTTGGAACATGTACCGCGCTAGACAAAACGGAAATCTATCAAGAGAAACAAACAGAGAAACAACGGCCTTCGTACTCCTCTTGGTTCCTACGTCGTACTCGTCTATAAGGCGGGGTTGTACTCCAGAACCCTTGGAACATGTACCTGCGCTGGACAAAACGGAAAATCTATCAAGAGAAACAAACAAAGAAACAACGGCCTTCGTACTCCTCTTGGTTCCTACACTGTACTCGTCTCTAAGGCGGGGATGTACTTCACAACGATTGGTAAAGAAAAATATCCAGAGAAACAAACAGAAAATCAAACGGAAATATTTCCGGACAATAAAAGAGAAAACGGAAATATTTCCGGACAATAAAAGAGAAAACGAAATATTTCCAGACAATAAAAGAGAAAACGGAAATCTTTCCAGACAATAAAAGAGAAAATCAAACGAAGATATTTCCAAAGGAAAAAAATAGAAAAAAAAACAATAGTTTGATGCGCCGAAGGCGCCTTGATACGAGGCGAAGCCGAGCCGTAGCACTCGCTTCGACGTATGGGGGTAACGACAAACGGGGACAACGACATATGTTTGCCATTCATTATGTTTATTAATGTTTGATGCGCCGAAGGCGCCTTGATACGAGGCGAAGCCGAGCCGTAACACTCGCTTCGACGTATGGGGGTAACGACAAACGGGGACAACGACATATGTTTGCCATTCATTATGTTTATTAATGTTTGATGCGCCGAAGGCGCTTGATACGAGGCGAAGCCGAGCCGTAGCACTCGCTTCGACGTATGTCATCTTGTAGCACTCTGTTGGAATTTAAAAAAAAATGTTATTTGAAAGTGCTACCTCCCTCCCATTAATTCCCCGAAAACTCACAGCCCGGAAATACAAAGGAAAAAGCCAAAAAGGAAGTCCCGCCCAATTTTTTGAAAACGTACAGCGCGCGTAAAGGGAAAAAGAAGCGTAACGGGTCCGCATATTGTTAACGGGTCTACCGGAACGCAAAGGGAAAAAACCAAACCCGGAAAACGATTCGCGTCTTTTCCCGGGGACACGTTCCGCGCGCGACACGTGTAGTCGCGACAGCACGCGCGCGGGATGGGTTTTTCCCTTCTCAAAGGTCGGTCTCTAGGTAGTGGTACCCTTAGTGTGTTCTCTTGAATCCCACCATAAGGCTAAAAATCTAGAGGATTTTGGATAAATGGTGTTGGACGAAAAGAAACTGCAGCAAAAAGAAACATCCAAACAACAGCTGAGGACTTCCTCTCTCTCTCCCTCGCGTCGCCCCTCCAGGCGACCGGGGGGGAAACCCTAATCCCGCCGCCGCCGCCTCCCCCTCCCTCTCCCCTCCCCTCGTCGCCCCCGGAGGCGGCCGCCGGCAAGGCCGCTCGACGCCGGTGATGGGGGTGGCGGGGATCTCTCCTCCGCCCCCCCGTGCGCTGCTGTAGGGAGGACGACGGCCGCGCGGGGGTGGCCTCCGCCGCTGGGCGAGGTCGGCCCGATTCCCCCCGTCCCCCCTCTCCGGCGCGGCCTCGCCGGCGCTGGGAAGTGGTGGCCGGGGGCTTGGTGCCCTCCGTCGACTGGGCTGGGGCCAGGACTCCAGGGCGGCGGCCTTGGGCACAGGGTGGGGCACCGGCGGCCTGGCGGCGGGCGGCTGGTGCCGATGCTGCGGTCGGCTCTCTTCGGCTGCACGGGCGGTGAAGGGGGCGGCGGGTGTGGGCATGGTGTGGAGGTCGCCCCGGTGGGCCTCTGTGACCAGATCTGAAGACGGAGGCTCCTCCTCCCAGCGGTGCTCGTCGCACCTCCCCGGCCCCGGATTTCCTCCGGTGGCTGCGGGGTGTGGTCGGATGTGGGCTCTTGACCGGGGGAAACCCTTGGCCGACGGTGGCGGCTGCGACGTCGACGACGCTGATGGCGCCGTTCTCCTTCCTGAAGGCGACATCGAGGTGATATCCCCTCCCTCCCTGCCATATCTATCTCGGGTGAAAACCCAAAGCTTTGGTTTGGACGGTGGCGGCGCCCGGGTGGCGCCGTTCCCTCGTTGGAGGCGCCGTTTTGAGATAGTGGGTTTGGGTGGATGAGCTCGGCGGAGGTTATATGCATCGTCTTCGCTTACTCCTGGCAGTTTGGTCCGGTTTGGTGGTTTGTGCTGCGGGTGGCTGTGATGTTCGTGGGTGGCGGCGCGGCGAGGCGAGTGCTCGGAGTCCTTCTCCATGGCGGTAACTTCCATTATCCATGCGTGCTCAGGGAGAGCGATCTACCTCCGACAGGTACGGTGCCCTCCGATCCGGGGCAAGAAAGCAGGGAGCTTTCTTTGGAGGTGGAAACGGATGGTGCCTGGGCTTTGCTTGGCCTTTGGAGGTTGACGATGGTGCGAGTCCCTCTATGGCGGCCTTCTTCACCAGCTTCGACGCCTCTCTAGTTGGATCACAAGACTGGACAATGGTCTCGGAGCTCAAGCTGTGTTTCACTCTTTTTCTTGTTTTGCTTGTAGTTTTCGGTTCCTGTTAGCTGGTTTTCAGCATCTTGTATCATCTTGCCGGCAACGGCCTTATTAATTTAAGGCAGGGCTACGGCCTACTGTTTAAAAAAACTGCAGCAAAAGATTTGAGTTCATTTATATTTTCCTCCAAATGCAAGAAACATTGGGATAAATTTCTGAAGACTCTGATCTTCTTCCTCGCCAACAAACTCATGACGGCTGGCGGCGGGAGGGGGTGGGGACCCTGGAGTATCGGCTCCGGCCAGTAGTAAGGGTTGGCCAAGTGTTTTCTTGGGACGCTGTTCTATGGAGAAGATTGCGTCGCGTCGAAATAATTTGCCTCTGCTCTTTCTCCATCTCGGCGTCGCTCCAACCGGTGGCGTGTGAGGGCAGGTGGCCTGGTCTTCTCGTCAGTCTTCGGATCCGGTTGCGTTGGTTGCTGCAGTTATGTGTGGTGTCTTGCAGTTGGGTGTGAGGATGATGGCAGGCGGCGGCGTTCGTCTTCTTCGACTGAGTCTGGGGAAGATGACGGCGTTGGGATCTGGTGACCACGGGGAAGATCCCCGGCCGACATGCCACAAAGTCTCGGGCTCGTCCTCTGCGACGACCCGGTTTCATCGGCTCAAAAAGCATCTTTGAATGTGATGGTGCTCTCCCAGATGTAGGTGTGGCGGTTGTTCGCCTCTTTTTCCGGCGTTACCATGGTGACGGTGGAGGAAGATGGACGATGTTTCGGCAAGGCACAGGTTTCTTCAAGGGTGAACTTGTAATTTTACTTCTTGTAAGTTTCCTTGTGCAAAGTTGCTTGACACAAATATTTGTCTTGTGTGGTGACCATATGTGTAATCTCTGTAAACAGATTGTCTAATGAAATATATGGTTACATCAAAGAAACAAACTCAAATTTTCATAAATGCAAGAGAATTTTGTTCTTCTGGAGCTGCTTTTTGTGTACAATATTAGCAGTTTTCTCTAGACGAGATTGCATAATTTCATTAAACATTTTTTGTCCGGTATATTGATTTTTTACATAAATTATATATGATATATAGCTATACTAAGTCATAACCCTTGAAGCAAGTTTCTGTGTGTCGGTGAACGTCTTTTCTTGTATCTCCTGTGCGGCGCATGCGGACAAGTTTATGCATTGTTGTGTTTTCAAATTTTGCATTCAGCAATGCTATGGCATCAAAATTCTGCATTTATTTTTATCTTCATGTGAATTTTTGAATTCTGCAAGTAATCCCTCACTTGGTTGGAATGATTTTAAAATGAACATTTTTTTATTGGTCCCGAGTCCAGATCATATGTTAACGGGCGCCATCTCATACTGAACCCACGTTGACTTTGCGATAATGCCATTCGTCCGCTCCTGAGTCCTGGCTGCCGAGTCAAGGAAGTCCCCATAAAAACTCCTCTAAGGGCATCTCCAACCGCGCGACCCATCCCGCGCCCGCGCGTCCGGATGGGTCCAGCCGGACAAAATCGCGGCCCAACGCGGGGACGCATCGCAAAAGCGGACGGCCGCCGCGTCCGGAACGACGCAAACCCGGCCCAAATCTTGGCCGGGTTTGCGTGACCGCGGGCGGCAGCAGCCGTCCGCTCGCGTCCGCGCGCTGGTCGCCTCGTCTCCCTTGGGCCCACCTGTCGGTGACCAGGGAGACTATTAAATGGGGACTGGAGGGGATCTGGCCATCCACTCCGGCCCCACTCCACTCCCGAGCAAAACCGCCGCCATGGCCCCGAAGCGACGGTTCGCTCCCGAGCGAACGACGACGAGGCTAGCGGCAGCCCGCCGGCGTCCGCCGGCGTTGCGGACGTCGGGAGGAAACCGGCGCGGCCTCCACATCGGAGAGGCCGCCCGCGGCGGTGCGCCATTGCCGCAACCGCCGCCTCCTCCTCGAGCCGAGCCGGAGTCCTCGGAGGAGGACCCGGACCTCCGCGCCGCCAAGATGATCTCGGCGGCGGAGGAGGAGGCGCAATGGCCAGACCTCCATGAGGCCATTCGCACCTCCGAGATGGAGGAGGCGGCCCGGCAGGAGGTCGAGGAGGCGGAGGGCCGGGAGCTCTACGCCCAGGCCCGCCAGGCGCGACGGGAGGAGGAGGAGGCGGCGCGGCGGGAGGAGGCCGGGCGCCGCGCCGACGAGGAGCGCCGCGAGGAGCGGCGGCGGCGAGAGCGGCGCCGCCGGTGGCCGGGCGCCGCGCCGCGCAGGAGAGGCAGCCGCCTCGGGGAGGAGGCGGCCGCTCCGTGCGCCGCCGCGGCCCTCGGTGGCTCCGGACCCCCACTCGCCGTGGGAGGAGGCCCCGTGGTCTCCGTGGCCGGAGTCCCCGCGCGCGGTCGAGCCACGACAGCCGCCTCGCCGCCCGGGACGACGACGACGTCGCCGACGACGCCCCGTGGGGCTAGGCGGCGCACCGGCGGCCACCGCGCCGCCGACCAAACCCTAATAGAGGGTTTTTATATTAGTTTAAATGTAAAAGCCCATATAGGGGCTTCTTTTGTTAGTTTTATTTGCCCAAAATAGGGCTATGTACTAAATTTGCCCAAAATAGGGCGTATGTTCAATGAAATTTCGTTTAAATTTGCCTCTTTTTTGTTTTCGTTTTTCTCCGGTTTATGCGATGCGTCCGCGCGTTGGGCGCAGCGCGCGACCCAAACGGACACGCGGACTCCGGGCGCTGTCCGCGTGTCCGGGCGGCGACCCAAACAACCCAAAACGGACGGCCCAGCGCGTCCGTTTGGGTGGCGCGGTTGGAGATGCCCGGAGTAGTATTATTACCTTTTAAACTCCAGCATAACCACCGCCCACACACGGAGACGGAGGAGCAGACACCAACGGGGCTGCAGCGCTAGTGGGGCTACTTGCAGCTGCAGCAGCGTCCAAAATCAAGAAACCAAGATGAGACGGTTCGCCGGCGGCGCCGCGCTGGTGCTGCTCCTCTCCGTCGCCACTACCAGATTGGCCGTCGCCGACTTCCTCTCCCCTCTCAGCCCACTCCTCGCCCCCGTCATGGGTACGTCTTCTCCCCCCTCCCAACGCCGGCAGTGTTACTTACGAGCTTTGGCTGAGGGTTGACTGATGCGAGCAGGGCCGGTATGCGAGGCGGCACCTTGCGGGAAGGGGAACTGCACGGAGACTTCGGGGCTGCCGGGGTACATGTGCGACTGCGACCCCGGGTGGACGCAGATGCACGTCGGCGACCACCTCAGGTTCCTGCCCTGCGTCATCCCCAACTGTAAGTGCATCATGCTCCTCTTGCCTGACTTGCGTACACCCTTCGCTTCCTTCATCAATGGCCAGGCAGGCCAGCCCACAAAAGTTGGCACCGTCTGCTGTGCATAAGTGCATATGACATCTGCGATTCGTGAATCGTGATGGCTAATTTATTACCAACTTCTTTCTGTACTCTGTAATCGTGTGCAAATCTGCAGTTTGGGAACAGAGGCTATAGGTCATGTCCTGCTTGTACCTGCAGAAAAATCAGTAATTCTGACCAACAGTTAGGTACCGGATACACATCAGACTTTTTGTTGCGAGATTATTTTAGAGAACATGGAATGAATCTTATATTCTTAATTGCTCTAGCACACAACATGATTTTTTAGAGTCTCGAGCATAATGTGGAAGTGCAGAACTATGCAGACGAAGTCCCCTTTGTACTCCAAAAGGATGTCCACTTTCTAGACCGAAGAAAGTCAATTTTGCACTGAACGTCCAAACGCACATAAATTTCATTGGCCCAACGAGACGTGTAATGAACGCGGTTTGTCCATTCTGTTTTCTGTCTCTTTTACCAAAATAAACAGGCTATGCGTGATTTTGACATCAGTCTCCATCAGACAGATAGAAGGACAAGTTAGACTGCCCAAGTCTCCGTGTCATCTTCGCAGTTTATTTTGTTGAATCAGCACGCAGTGTCATCTTCAGAGTCCCCATGTGTCATTGCGTTTGCCTCTACTCCAGAAGAAATACAAAGTCTATGTTTTACCAAAACAACCAGGGTTCATAGTTTTAATAGGGATCTCTATTAGAAAGAAAAAGAGATAAGTTTCTTTAGATTGCTTGCGCTTCGGTGTCCTGTGCAGATTTTTTTTTATGAATAACAGGGTCATCTTCAGAGTTTGCCTTGTGGCATATGTTTACTAATCCGATGCACAGAGACCAGAGTAATGTTATATCACCCGTACAATAATCAAGCAAGCTTATCTCTGCAGGTACCATAAATCGCTCGTGTTCTAATGATACTTCGGCACTAGCACCAGCGCCTTCGCCCAGAAATTTCTCCCTCTCGCCAGATGGTAACCTTCTATTTATTATCATTTTTATGCTCATGCTGTTTCCATTTAATTTGCAGTCATCCTGATTCATCTCTATGTGTAAAATCCTACATGCAGCTTGTGACTTTGCTTATTGCGGGTCGGGGGGCACATGCAAGAACGGCACCGGGCTCAGCTACCATTGCGAGTGCAAGGAGGGCTTCAACAATGTTCTCAACATGACCACAATGCCTTGCTATCAAGACTGTAAGACCTAAATAAGACATTACCAGCTTCGCTTCTGTACAAAAAACCATCCGTCTCAGTTCAACTCCTGGCATCATTTCAGGTTCCTATGGAGCAGATTGCGCGGCCCTTGGGATCCTCCCATCCTCAAACTCCACCGCAGCACCACCAGCTGGCTCCGCGAGCAATGCACCTGCTTCAGGTAAAAAAGCTTCCTTCAGATATTTCTGGACATCGGTATCTGTTCTAATACGCAGTTAACTCACTTTTACTACCTGTGATTTAGCATTTGCAGTATCAGTTTCGTGGCAAATTCTACTTCCTCTGATGATATTGGCCTTGGTGGCGATGATGGGTCAGGCGACATGAACAGAGGATGATTTTATACCACGATAGCACTAGAGAGAGCTTTTGTTCACGGAGTAGAGCTTTTAGCCTGCTAGATATGTGGAGTACTTTGTTGGTGTAGCACGCTGCTTCAGTATTATTGCACGTGAAGGTTCTTCTACTTGGGCAGTTGGTGGTCTGATGTGCAAATGGAATAGCCTGTCTCTGTGTATAATATAATATTCATAAATAAACCGATTGCGTATTTGATCGTTGGTTGGCTGTAACTTTTCATGTTCTCATTTCTCCTGTCGATTTCTGATCGCATTTTGATCTTGCAACCTCTATAAACAAAAAAGTTCGATCCTACGAGCTAAAGTATCAATACTGGCAAAGTGGGCCTAAAGTACAACTGGGCCAGAAGTTTTTTTTTTACAATATCTTACTCACTTTATTGATCAAAGGCCAAAACAAGAAGTATTAATACAGAATCATGGGATTCTAGTAACATATGGCGCCCCGGGTCTAGGGATAGAGCATGGCAAGCCAAGTTATGAGCTTTAGCGTTTGACTTTCTTCCTTCATGGACAAAGGATATTTCCAGAAATCACCTCGAAGAACACTTGTCTCTTACAATGGGTGTATATGGACAATCTGCTGGCATGCAGACACAATTGTGATCCTCTGTAAGAACAAATCATTTGCTAGCGCGAGAGCCTAAGGTGGACCTGTTATGCCTGTAAAACAACAAAGATAACAATGACCATCTTCACTTCAGAAAACTGCAGCTGAAGCTCTTTTCCCACTCACTTCTGTGATAGCTCGACGCAGGGTCATCACGGATTCACGGCTCAGGGGGTGCGATCTATCTGCGGTCTACACTTTGAGAATTGGTTCGGTTATAGCTGGAGGTTTTGGATAAGAGCTGATCAAACAAAAATCTCCTGACAAAATGATGTGTTGCCAACGGTGTCTAGAACTCTCCCTTGTGGATCTCCTTTCTCCTTGCCACTTAGATAGCCCATCGGGTTACAAGGATTATAATTACGTCTTCATGCGACATAGATGCCATCAGTGAAAAACTCTAGTTTAGCACTCGGTTCATGCGTCTCTATCATACGGTCAACGATATGTTCATCCTATAGGAGCTATTTGGATTGTGGCATGCGGTTGCCATACCAAAATTTTGGCGTTGGCTAGTCTCATAAGGAGCCAAAAATGAAGTATAAGGGGGGCAATCTTAGTATGAGGAGGACAGAACTAGCTAAAATCACAGAAATAAGAAGCTGGCATGGCTTGTGTTCAAAGGAAAATCATGAGCTACCGTTTGGTTTGAAACCCAACTATCGGAACAATGCCAAAATTTTAGTCGCTACTCCCGTTGGCCTGATGGGTGTGGGTATAAACCAAATAGAGACCTAAAGCCCAAACCACTCGAACCATAGGGCAATACAATTAACTAGGGAGTGCGTCCCACGACTACACATCAATTAACTAGGGGTTTTGCGGGGTTTTCTGGGTCTCTACTTGTTTTTGTTGATTTCTCCGGGTTTTTGTGATTTCAAAAATTGTTTAGATTTGGAATTTGTTGAATTCAAATTCTTGTATATTTTAAAATTTTACAAATTTCAAAATGGTTTAATTATAAATTGTTCAATTTTGAAAAAAATTGACTCCAAAATTATTCAACTTTAAAAATTGTTCGAAATCCAAAATTGTTTGAATTTTAAAATTATTTGCATTTAGATTTGTTCAAATTTGAAATTGCACAGCTTTGAAAATTGGTTAGGTTTTAAAGATATTCTGATTAAAAAAAGGAACAACAGGTAAGAAAAAAAGTAACAATACCCATGAAGGTCTCCTTCAGGCGGGACGGAGTGCCAGTATTTGCCGGTAAATAGGATCTCCATTTTGATTGGGGTGCCCGTATCTCCCACTCTTTTTTTTTTTTGATAAGAGCCCGTATCTCCCACTCGTGTGCGTGTGGGAGTACCGCACGCACGCAGGGACCTCCTCTGTACGATCCTCTTAGCTAGCCCAACTGCCCAACGAACAGGCCCTTTTGCAGTTTTTTTTATTTTGATGTCACTTTTATTTTATTTTCAAAGATTTGAAACCTTCTAGATTTTGAAAATAAGCTCATATTTGAAAACTTTTTATAGTTAAAAAGTTTTCAAATTTGAAAATTGTTCAGAGTTGAAAATGTTCAAATTTGAAAATTGTTCAGAGCTGAAAATTATTCAAAATTAGAAATTGTTCAAATTTGAAAAAAGTTCATAATGCATAAAAGCTCGACCGGAAAAAATTGAAAACCCCAAGAGAAAAAATACCAGAAGAAACCGCTCTGTAAAGAACCTAATAAACAAAAAAACAACCACGTGGGCATATTAACGTGCCCACTGAAGCGATAAATAGGGCTTGACGTTTGATCCTCCGAGCTAATGTAGCATTGCAATACTGGGCCACTAGGCTTAAAGTATAACTAGGCCAGAAGTGGTCGGCAGCCGTCGGGGCCTCCGTAGCTTCTTAGTCATTGGGCCCTCGCCCCTCGGGCAGATATGAATTGGTTGATCAGTGAAATTTCTCTTGTTTACAAAATACTACTCTCAATTTTCTCTGGAAATAATTCAGTGAAATGTATTTCCTTCGATTCATTTTTTTCATTTCTCTCTGTTTTTTGGTTTTTTGATGAACATATATTTTGGATAAGGTAATGGTGCGAATGCAGTTTGCGTGGAAAGTGAAGGAGGCACGTGATAAGTTCGACGACGAAAGCACAAAATAATTTATTGTTTTCAAGTGAAGCACAAAATAAAACTGTGAAAAATAACATGGCACACCCTCAATAATGCGCCAAGCCATGGGATGTCTCACAAAACAAGCCTCGCACGCCCAACTGCTACTGAAAAAACATCGACTGACCATCTCAAAAACTGAAACGAGGTAAGGCAGAAATATCCTACTAGGAAAAGATCGTTTAGCAATGTTGTCTAAACCCAACATAACATTAATAGTGCAAAGCTGACACAGCCACCATGATCTGCACGAATCCGCATCTGCAGATCCTTCACTGTGTGACCGCCGGAACGGCTAGCCTCTGCCTCCCGCCTACAGTTTCAGGATTTCAGCTGCTCGCTTGCACCGCACGCACGTACAGAGCCCCTGACGAATCTTTGCGTCTGCAGGCGAACCACGTTTGCTCGACTCTGTTTCGTTTGATATCTTTCTTCAGTTATACAGTTACACTGCCTCGTTCTTGTTCATCTGTTCTGCGTGGAGGCGCGCGAAACCACTAACGTTGCTGCGAGAGCAAGCGACCGCACTCCCGAAAATGCTGTTCTTGCTGGGGAACAGATGGCACCTTGCAAAGACATGGACGGCGCTCTTTGTGTGTTTTCTAGGAGGAAAATCTGCAGGATGTCTAGGTCACAGAGAACGGCGCCCTTCCAGTAATCTCGGTTTTCTGTAGAGGAGCACAAAGATTATGCGAGTGGAGAACTGACATTCCTACTTATCAACAACATTTTCTACACATGAAAAGCAGCATTCATATTCCGACAGCTGAGTTGAGTTTATCAAATCGAAGTTTATCAACAGATGTAGTAAGATCTGGGGTGCCGTGAGAGCTGGAGCTCCTTTTAGGAGTCACGTACCATGTCTGGCCGGCTTCATGGGCTTTAAAAATGTTCAGGGACATGGCTCAGTCTCCCTCACTGACAGGAGCTAGTACGTCCTGATAAGTTATTTTTTTACATGAGAGCTCCAAGAAAATGAAGATGAAATCAGACATCTCCAGGTCGCTCAGCACACGGTCACAGATAGGAAAGAACGAGGTTGGGCGGAATGACCAAAAAGTTGAGAGGTAAGAAAGCCAGCATTCCTGTTTCTGCAGAGGGCTCTGTCTGCCTCTCACCTCGCCTCATCGTGCGTGCCTGAATGTCACAGAACGCTGCCACCATAATTCAGAGATGATTGAGCCATACTAGCCCATATACGTAGGCCTGCGCACAAGCTGAGCCTAGCTAATGTAAGCGTGCAAGCAGATCATCGGTGACGATAAACTACTTGTAATAGGACATGGAGTGGCATGGCGTCCAAAATATTCAGGCCTCCTCTCCTCTCTAGGGAACTTATGTTGATTTGACGCGAGTAAAGCAGGAGCAGCAGCTAGCAGGCAGCAGTAACATAAATTAGTGCCACTCTCACTGCCAGAGGAGAGGAACACAGTACCTAGCCTACCATAGCTCACTGTTGATGTGGCATTTGTATACTACGCGAGCAGGCTTTTTGGTTTGTTTCTTGCTCCTGTGAAAAAAATGGAGAGCGCTCATGCTGCAATGCAAATGCAGGGTGACTCTGTACCTGTAGCTCTACAATCCTCCTCCTAGGGTGCAATCTATCCTTGCCACTGTTCACGTCTGATCCTTTAGGGGTTTGCTGGACCTCCTTTCCATGGTTTCCTGCGCGCTCTCATACTATATGGAGCTGGCTGAGCTCTGCAAGGCACATGCTCTGCCGTGGTCATGGAGTGTGCTTGTGCTGGGAAGGGGTAAGAATTGTTCTGGACATTTTGATGGGGGAAATTGTTTCTTTCAGAGCGGTGTGTGCACGGATGCAGGGTCACCGGTCACGAGAAGAAGGGAATCCCCAAGAACAATTATGCTAGGCATCAGACCTGAAGAATGTTGTAGTTCTTCTTTCTTCATTCCCCTGCCCTGAAAGATGATGCAATAAATAGCAGAATCGAGCAGCGCTCAAACTCATGAACACAGGAGGGTTTGATGAAAATTAGCTGCAAAATCACTTCCCAAAACCAGAAGGTGGAGAAGAACCGACAAGAGAGAGAGAGAGACCACCAACGTCCTGATCCATCTCTCCCTCTTTCGGTAGCACAAAAGACATAACCGGCTAATTAATTACAGCACATTACACTCGTTAAAAAAAAGAAGCTCCAAGAACTCAACAATGTTATTACTACATAGGTACATCGAAGAAGCCTTCATGATTGGTTTGCCTCCATGAATCTACGTACCCGTGGCGCTGCTCCCCCTCCTCGATGTAGCTAGCTCCCAGCTGGTTTGTTGTGTTGGATCCGTGGCTTCGTGCGCGCGTCAGCCGTGGCCTTGAAGAGCTAGCTCCGGCGAGTGAAATGAAGCTGTAATGCTAGGCCGGGAGCACCAGGGCATGAAGAGCATACATATATGTGCAGTGCAGTGCAGACGAAGTCGTTGGTCGTGGACGGACGGGCGGGTCAAACCGGGGCTCAGGGCATGAAGAGCCTGTCCCCGCACTTGCAGCGCCAGGCCTCCGGGTAGTACTCGAGCGGGAAGCTGACGCCGGGCTGGATGGCCACGTGCACCGCCCGGCACGGGCGGCAGCCCCCGCACCGGCTCCGGCACGTGGGCGGCGACGAACCCGGACCCACAAGCTCCCTCCGCCTCGCCGCGGCCGCAGGGTCCCAGGAGTACTGCTGCAGCGCTCTGCCGCCGCCGCCGCCGGTCCTCCGGCTCGTCGCCGCGCACGCACCTGCAGGATGAGTGTACGTGTGAGCTAGGGCTGGCCATGTAATGCCGGCGCGGAAGGAAGCTTGTAGAGACAGGGCAGCGCGCGGAGTGTTACCGATGGCGGCGGCGATGAAGAGGAGGAGGAGCGGCGCGGTGAGGCCGCGGCGTCTCGCCCAGCCCATGGACGCGCGGACGAGCTAGATAGATCTCGTGTCGCCCACCGGCCTGGCTCTCGCTGGAACTGGAAGGCTGCGCGCAGGAGGGGAGAAGAAAGCAAAGCGAGCTAGGTAGGCGGTGAATGGCGCAGCTGGAGGTGCACGAGGGGGCCTGACTGAGGAGGACGGCAGGGAGTGGAGTGGAGTGGAGTGGAGTAGCGTGTGAGAAGATATCTAGTGCTACCACCCCTTTAGGTGCTACCGTGCTACCGTATAAAAATACGTATTTTTTACGTGTCAAAAAATTATACGAAAAATTGTGAGTTCTCATGAAGCATGTCCCTACAACATCCTAAAATTTTGTATCCAAAAACGACATGGACACTGAGAAATAAAAAAGAGAAAATCAGCATGAATAGTGTCATTTTCTGATTTGTCTTTTTGTGACACTAGGTAGCACTATTCATGCTGATTTTCTCTTTTTTGTTTCTCAATGTCCATGTCGATTTTAGATATGAAATTTTGGGATGTTGTAAGAACATGCTTCATGAGCACTCACAATTTTTCGTATAATTTTTTGACACGTATAAAATACGTTTTTTTATACGGTAGCACGGTAGCACCTAAAGGGGTGGTAGCACTAGATATGTTCTCAGTAGCGTGTGTGCGCGAGTCAATCCGCACGCACGCACGGATTCATGGACCGCTCTCTGGACTTGGGGCGAAATAAAGAGAGAGATGCAGAGATGGGGTCGGCTGGGTGTTTGCCGTGTTGGTGGGTGTGCGCACCTCACCTGGGTGGCCGCCGGCGCGGTGGCTGTTGCTATTTGGAGCGTGACCGCGTGAGGGGAGATGCGGCGGCTTTGGGCGTCGCTCGTTGCCGGCCGGGGCAAGCGGCGGCAGCAATCCGGCTCGCAGTCCTTGCGTCCTGTCGTGGTGGGGTTCCTAGCTTTTTTTTTTTTTTTGAGACTATGGTGGGGTTCCTAGCTGCCGAGACGCCGAGTCCTGGCACGGGCGCTGCTGGGCCGTGCCGGGCAACGCGAGCCGTAGCCACGTACCATGAGCCGTGGGCGGGCCAGGGTGCCCAGGGTAGGGGCCTCCAAAGCTGCCATGATTTCAAGCTTTTTCTTTGACAATCGTACTATATACTACCTCTATCCCAAGGTTTAAGATTTATTTTTTAGATAGTCAAACTATATTAAATTTGACCAAATTTTTATAAAAAAAATAACATGTAAAATATAAAATTAATATCATTAGATAGATAATGGAATATATTTTCATATGATATCTACAAAATATCATATTTGTTGGTAGATTCTTCTAAAAGTTTGGTCAAATTTTACTTGGTTTGACCTTTAAAAAAAACTATAAACCTTGGGATGGAGGTAGCAAATAGTACATGGTAAATAAACTGTATCTCGTGATTATAAAACAAAATCTAAAAGAAATGAGAAAATCTCCGAGATCTTTGCATGAAATTACGTCCATTTTTTAATCGACGCCCCGACATACCTGAATGATGTACTTCGTAAGCATGACTTGGCATCGATTATTTCCGTCCGGAGGGAGTATAATTTTATACTTTTCGGGAAGCCAGCCAAACATAGAAAATACACCACAGACCCGTAAATACCAATGAAGATTCTTTCATAAATTTAATTTAAGCCGCAATGCTTAGGCTACGAGTGCACACGCGCATAGGGCTGGAATTCGAGCCGAGCCAGCTCGGCTCGACTTGCTAAAGTTCGGTCAACAATCGAGTTAGCTCGACTCGACTCGTTTAACAGTCGAGTTCAAATTTGAAGCTCGACTCGACTCGTTTAACAGTCGAGTTCAAATTTGAAACTCGGCTCGACTCGCAAAGCTCGCGAGTAACTCACGAGTAGCTCGTTTAAAATTTTCAAATAAAATATGTAAAACGTATAATGCATTGTTCCTAAGTATTTGGGCATGAATGATGCACAACAATCATTATAATTATGGTATCAAAACATTATAAACTACAACAATCAATATATCATGAGCATAAGATCGCCATGTCGAGAAATCATAAATATACTTGCCCAATATGGTGCGCTTGGGCCGACACGACACTACTTGCTCATTTCAGGTTGATTAATTTGTTTTGCCTGATTATACAGCCTACTATTCATTTTTACTGAGCTAAATGAGCTACTCGCGAGTTCGATGAAGTCCGGCTCATTTAGCTTGAACTTATTTAACGATAAAATTTAAAACTTGGCTCGTTATACACCGAGTTTGAGTCGAGCGAGCCGAGCCGCGAGTTACTCATTTAGCTCGCGACTTTCGAGTTTCAATTTCAAGCCTACGCATGCAAGGGAGTTTTCTTTAAATTAAGAGTATAGTGGTTGTAAGACTCACAATATGTTTTTACCGGTAAAATGCACCCACCACACTTGATACCTAGAATTGTTGTAGTCATCTAACTTTCGAATATGAAACATACGGTACCTAAATATGACTTAGAGCATCTCCAGTCACGTTTCTCAAACCATCCCCCAAAGCGATTTGGGACGCGCCGGACAAAAAAACGTTCCCAGTCGTGTCCTCCAAAGCTTTTTTTGTCCGGCGCGGACCGATATGGTGTCCGGCGCCCCGAGCCCGTCCCTGTCCCACAGGGGACGCACCGGGAACGCCGGACACACCAAAAAGCGAGGCGGGGAGTGGCGGGGCCAACCCGTCAGCGGCACAATAAATTTTAACCTAACCGTCTGTAGGGATTCGTTGCATAGAAAACAAAAAAATTCCTACCGCGAGAACGCAATCCAAGCCAAGATGCAATCTAGAAGACGGAAGCAACGAGGGGATGATCAAGACTCACCCTTGAAGATTTCCAAAGCCTATAAGAGTAGGCTCTTATTGCTGCGGTAGACGATCACTTGCCGCTTGCAAAAGCGCGTAGAAGATCTTGATCACGGTGCCACAATCGGGCAGCACCTCCGTACTCGGTCACACGTTCGGTGTTGATGAAGACGACGTCCTTCTCCCCGTTCCAGCGGGCAGCGGAAGTAGTAGCTCCTCCTTGAATCCGGCAGCACGACGGCGTGGTGGCGGTGTCGATGGAGAACTCCGGCGGAGCTTCGCTAAGCGTGCGGGAGAGGTGGAGGAGAGAGGGGGGCGGCTAGGGTTTGGGAGAGGGGGTGGCCGACCTCTATGGGTGCGGCCAGCTTGGTGGCTTGTAGTGGCCGGCCCCCTCCCCTATGCCCCTCATTATATAGGTGGAACCCCAAGTGTTGGACTACAAGTCTTCGAATAAGACCCGATTCCAAAACATTCCATGTAGTAGGGAAACCTACCCAAGGTGGGACTCCCACCAAAGTGGGATTCCCACCTTTCCATGAAGGGGGGTGGCCGGCCCCTTTGGTGGAGTCCACCTTGGACTCCCTCCTCTAGGGTTGGCCGGCCATGGGGAGGTGGAGTCCCTCCGGGACTCCTCCTTCCTTAGTGATTTCTTCCGGACTTTTCTAGAACCTTCTAGAACCTTCCATAAATGCACCGGATCATTTTCAAACATATAAAATGACTTCCTATATATGAATCTTATTCTCCGGACCATTCCGGAACTCCTCGTGATGTCTGGGATCTCATCCGAGACTTCGAACTCCATTCCATATTCAAGTTCTACTATTACAACATCAAACCTTAAGTGTGTCACCCTACGGTTCGCAAACTATGTAGACATGGTTGAGAACTCTCTCCGACCAATAACCAATAGCGGGATCTGGAGATCCATAATGGCTCCCACATATTCAACGATGACTTAGTGATCGAATGAACCATTCACATACGATACCAATTCCCTTTGTCACGCGATATTTTACTTGTCCGAGGTTTGATCATCGGTATCACTAAAAGTGCATGGAGCCCCCATGTGTGGTTTTGGTAATTAATGACAATCCCTATGGACTAATGTTTGCATTGAGTTATATTTGTAGGAGTTGTCCATAGGCAATTCTTGAACCATATGTTGGCTTCAAGGTTGCAATAAGAAGAAATTGATGAAGGATATCAAGTGTCAAGTATGTCTTGAAGATGAAGATGAAGTGAGCCCTCAAGTTACTTCAAGACATCAACATGATGA